>NC_134355.1:113012864-113312864 GCF_048569485.1 Anomaloglossus baeobatrachus | reverse complement strand
GTTTTGGATCATTGTCTTGTTGAAAGACAAATCTCCGTCCCAGTCTCAAGTCTTTTGCAGACTCCAACAGGTTTTCTTCAAGAATGGTCCTGTATTTGGCTCCATCCATCTTCCCATCAATTTTAACCATCTTCCCTGTCCCTGCTGAAGAAAAGCAGACCCAAACCATGATGCTGCCACCACCATGTTTGACAGTGGGGATGGTGTGTTCAGGGTGATGAGCTGTGTTGCTTTTATGTCAAACATATCGTTTGGCACTGTGGCCAAAATGTTTGATTTTGGTTTCATCTGACCAGAGCACCTTCTGCCACATGTTTGGTGTGTCTCTCAGGTGGCTTGTGGCAAACTTTAAACAACACTTTTTATGGAAATCTTTAAGAAATGGCCAGATTTGTGTAGTGTACGACTGATTGTTGTCCTATGGACAGACTCTCCCACCTCAGCTGTAGATCTCTGCAGTTCATCCAGAGTGATCATGGGCCTCTTGGCTGCATCTCTGATCAGTCTTCTTGTTTGAGATGAAATTTTTGAGGGTCGGCCGGGTCTTGGTAGATTTGCAGTGGTATGATACTCCTTCCATTTCAATTTGATCACTTGCACAGTGCTTTTTGGGATGTTTAAAGTTGTGGAAATATTTTTGTAACCAAATCCGGCTTTACACTTCTCTACAACAGTATCACAGACCTGCCTGTTGTCTTCCTTGGTCTTCATGATGCTCTCTGTGCTTTAAACAGAACACTAAGACTATCACAGAGCAGGTGCATTTATACAGAAACTAGATTACGCACAGGTGGATATGTTTATCATCATCAGTCATTTAGGACAACATTGGATCATTCAGAGATACTAAATGAACTTCTGGAGTGAGTTTGCTGCACTGAAAGTAAAGGGGATGAATAATATTGCACACCCCAATTTTCAGTTTATTCTTTTTTACAAAAGTTTAAAATAAGCAATAAATTTCGTTCAACTTCACAATAGTGTCCCACTTGTTGTTGATTCTTCACCATAACATTAAAATTTTTATCTTTATGTTTTAAGCCTGAAATGTGGGAAAAGGTTGAAAAATTCAAGGGGGGGCGAATACTTTCGCAAGGCACTGTAGCCAACTAGGCATACGTATACCATAGACTTTTTCTGTGGGCTCAAGTGATGTTTTATTAGCCAGCATTAGAGTAGAAAAAGCAAACTCCCACACAATTCTGTTGGATACGTCCAGTTAATTCATGGGAAATTTGCACGTTTATTTCCAGGGGGTATAACTTTTGAATGGAGAGGTACAGAAAAAAAGAAAACTTGTTCCAGCACCAATTGGACAAGGGACTCAGCATAAATGATAAAATACAGTGAAAGGTCTTCATTGAAGGAACACTGGTTATTCTACCTGGACATGCCAGAAAACATAAGTTGTTCCCAGCTGCTACCAAATTCTTGAATTTTTGATAGCAGGCCTAGAAATTACAAATAGGGTCCTAACTGTGAATAAATGGGGGATCAAAAAGGAAGTGTGCTCACTTGATGCAGTTGTGAAGGAACAACTCATATAAGAATAGCAATCTAGACTGACTGTTGTGGATCCACGTTGTATAAAGATCATGGAACGGAGACAATGGATATAATCCGTGCGACCAATGAGGTACAGAGGACGAGGAATAAAAGACATGCTGTTTATTAAAGTCAAATCACGTTTTCCTGATGAAGAAACCGGTGGGTTTCTAAACACTTTAACTTTAATAAACCGCATGTCTTTTATTCCTCGTCCACTGTGTCTCATTGAATCACTGAATTGAGGCATGAAGTCAAATCCCAAGAATGACTACCATTGACCAGCAGCCAGATTTGGTGGCAGTTGGCACTGAGGTTTCGGTTTTCACAGTACATTCAGGTCCAGATGGCCATACTAAAACCTAGGCCTTTCACATCCAGAAATCCCAGCTCCATGTGCAGCTTTGTGTGCTGTTCCGTGTAGTGGACAAGTGCAGGAGATGCCTGTTATTTACATGCAGTAGACTAGTGTGAACATTGGATCAGAATTAATCCATATGATTTATTTACCTAGTAAGTCATTGGACTGTGTGGAAAATTGGCCATAAGCACTGGCACACTGGCTATAATGGGTTTTTGCCTTTCATTAAAACATCCATGGCACATGCCTGAAGCTCAAGATGTACACTTCTACTGACCAAAATGCACAATAGGTCTTCAGACCCTATTCAGTAAAGTAATTAAACAAAACTGGAACTTATCTGCCTATGGATAATCAGTACTTTTGGATAAGGCAGAAAGAAGCATATGCTGAAAAGAATATACTGCCTATAGTGAAGCATGGTGGTGGCTTATAGATGACTAAAATGAGGATTGGTGGTGGTTCAGTGATGCCTACAGTGAAGCATGGCGGTGGCTCAGTGATGCCTTCAATGAGGCATGGCAGTGGCTCGATGATGTCTACAGTGAAGTATTGCGGTGGGTGTTGCTGTATGGCTACTTTTCTTACTCTGGCACTTAAAAACTTGCAGCATGTGGATAGCAAGATGGATTCAGTTAAGTATCCGGTAATCCAAGGAGAAAATGTCATGACTTCTATGAGGAAGCTGAGGCTTGGGTATCATCATACCTTCTAACAGGACAATGATAACAAGCATACCTCATAGTCCACCATGGCTTGGATTGAAAAGATTTCTGGAAGTTTCTGGAGTGGCCGTCAGTTGCCTGGCTTGAACCTCATATAAAACCTTTGGTAGGATTTAAGGTGGTTGTAGTTGCTTTCTTATAAACAGCAGAAAGTTTAAAAATTTTCCTAATTGAATTTTTGATCCCTATTGCAAATTAGCTTTGAGTGCAACTGTGCACTGTGTTCCAAATTGTTATGCAAATCGGATTTAAGTATCAAAAAGATTTAATTTTTAGTTTTTCACATAAGCTCATAGATAGTATTGTGTCTCAAGGTTCTTTGGATCACCTAAATCAATCTCAAAAACCTATGATATTTAGTTTACCAGGTGAGCCCAATTAAAAGAAAACTACTTTCCACATTATTAAGCAGGCATGGGGTTTCAGTCAATATGAGAACAAGTAAGGATCTTTCTGCTGCTGAAAAGCGTCAAATAGTGCAATTTCGTGGACTAGGCATGAAAACTGATTGTGAGGTAAATCCGGAGATATGACGATAAATCATGATATTCAAGTTATGTCAGGAAGCCCTCTCCTGGTGTCACCCCCCCTTTCCTTCACACAACTCCTTCAATCAGAAAATTTACCACAGGGATAAACGGTTTGTTTAGCAGATAGGTGTCAAAGGAACTGGTCTGTGTTCCACTTACACCTTTAACAGCCATCTCCTCTGATATGGAGATTAGTGTTCCCTCAGGCCTCTAAAACAAAGAGAGAGAGGAAGAGCCCCTGGGAGCTGTGTCCGCTCATCAAAGAAAGTGGACAGTGACCTGGCAAAACCAAAAGGAAACTAATCACCACAGGAGAGCATACTGCTGGCTCCGTAATATCATACCCAGTTATGATATTACCGTGCGTCTCAGCCATACACCCCCTACATCGTTAAAATCGGGACTTCGAGCCGAATCTGGGCATATCCTCGGAGTGTATATGGCACCCTGGGGCGGCGAGATATAGAGAACTGCTAGTAGGAGTCCGGTAAATGAGTCGTGCGTGGACTCAAAATGCAGAGGGGACCCGGGCGGATCTGATGGCACCAGAACCATCCCGATCGGACCTCCCAGTCCGGAGTTGCAGGTAATAGCCCCTTTTGGGATATTACTCTGACTCTATGCAGGGGGAGTGGCAGTGCTTCCCTGTGAGGTCACTAAGGTAGGAGGGGACCTGGATTTGCCCAGGTTGATAACCCTACTTCGGCCATTTTCCAGTGTTCTTTCGCTGGGGGTCACGTGTAGGAAACATCTGTGGGAAGGATCCTAGAAACCTGGTCTACAGCGCCCCCCTGTGGCCAGACGCACAAGGTAACTGCTGGAACTGTGTATGCCTGTTTGTAAACCATGCTTTATCTGTAACTGTACTCTGACATATGTATATTCTGTAGATTCCCTATTGTATATATTGTAGTTTCTAGTGTGCTTTAGGCTGATTAAATTATATAATTAATCTTGGGCTGTTCTGTTATCTCGATCTTGAATCCCACGTCTGTGTGTTCGGCTAATAGTTACCGTAAATCGGTTGGTGGCAGCGAGTTTGTGCCAAGGATTATTGTGGGGAGGCCAGTGACATTCGGGGAGGTTTTATATATTCCGCCCGCGGAGGTCGGGGGAATATATACCCTACTCTCACCGGGGACCCTTCAATAATCGGCATAAGTAGTATAGCGGCCTCCTTGCTTATTGTCGGGCAATTCCATAATTGGCCTGACTATAAGAGGGGCGCTAGAGAGCGCGTCACGTGCTCTGTCTGTCGGTCGGGAGGTATAAAGGAGGGGTGACCCCCACTTGTTACCCCCCGATTGTGACGTACTGGTAGCCAGCGCGGGGGATTTCTGAGTGACCCCCCCGGTGGTTTGTGACATATTGGTGGCATAGCGGTGGGATCGAGATAATAGTGTGTGTGAGTGTGAGACCCATACTCCCAGACACTAAAGACTGCCTGCAGCAGCTGTGGCTGCTGGGGTCTTCAGACTAGCTCAACACTAGAGTGTCAGAGTGCAGATACTGTAAGGTGTGTGGAGGCATCAGGTGTCAGTTCTGTGTCAGTGACCAAAGTCTGCAAGAATGGCTGAGAGCACCAGGAGCAAAGCCAAAGGAATGGCCGATGCTCAGGCCAGAGACGATGAGGAGGTTGTCCACGAGCCCTCCAAGAGCCCGACGCCAGAGAACAGCTCTGCAGAGGACATCGCACAACCTGGCACTGCTGGACAAAATGAGGAGGAGCTCGCCCAAGGGTCCTCAACGAGCCAGATGCCAGCCCTCCGCTCTGCAATGGACAGTGAATCACCAGGCTCCGCAGCGGGCCGCAGATCACCACGTGCCATTCCACCGAGCCTGGGAGGCTCGGATAGCCTTCTTCAAATGGCTATGGCCCTTCTCCAGGCTGGAGACCAGGAGGGCTACAAGGAACTCCTGGCAGAGCGCAGGGCAGAGCGGCAGGCAGCGCGTGAAGAGCGCCAGGCAGAGCGTGAGGCTGCGGAGCGACGGCAACAGGCAGACCGTGACCACCAGCTGCAGCTAGCTCAGCTCCGGCCCTCATCAGCCACACGTGACCTTCAAGACACCAAACTTCCAAAGGTCCGTGTTGAGGACTTCCCAGTGCTGGAGAAGGATGGAGACTTGGACTCTTTCTTGACTGCTTTTGAACGGACTTGCTTGCAGCACCATCTGGACAAGGAGCAGTGGGCCAAATACCTGACCCCCCGTTTAAGGGGTAAGGCCCTGGATATCCTTGGGGACTTGCCTGCTGAGGCAGATCAGGGCTACGACACCATCAAGCGGGCCCTGATCCAACAGTACAACCTCACCCCAGAGTCCTACCGCAAGAAGTTCCGGAGCCTACAGAAGGGACCAAAGGACTCCTGGGCTGACCACAGGCGGGCACTTGCCCGAGCTGCCGACCACTGGACCCAAGGCCTGCAGCTTTCCACCGGACCGGAGATCCTGGACTTGTTCATCACGGAGCAACTCTTGTGGAACTGCCCTGAGGATCTCCGCCAGTTCATCCGAGACCAGAAGCCAAAGGGGTCCACGGCTACAGCTGCCCTGGCCGATGACTACACCAACAATCGGGCTCCTGAAGCCAGGAGAGCAGCCACCAGCAGCACCTGGAGAGGGGGTAAGATGAATTCTGCGACTGCCCCACCTGCCCCTAGACTGCAGGGGGTGTCCCCCTCAACTCCCCTCTCCAGGCCCGTGGCAGAACCAAGACGGTGCCACCAGTGCAACCTACCTGGACACTTCAAGGCCATGTGCCCTCAGCGTCCCAAGGCCCCGGCTCCGTCCCCGTCCCAAGGGCCGCCCAAGGTGTATTGTGTGGGTGGGGGTGGTGGTAGGTCCCTGGACAGCTTCCAACCTGTCACCGTCGGCCGGTCTGTGACCATAGGACTGCGAGACAGCGCCTCGGAGGTGACTCTGGTGCGGCCTGAGATGGTGTCCCCCCAAGACTTGATCCCTGGAAAAACCCTCGCTGTCTCCGGGATTGGAGGCATTGACCCGGCGCTGCCTGTTGCTGACATTTATGTGGACTGGGGCGCAGGGCGAGGGGTGAGGGAGGTGGGGGTAACTGATCGGATCCCCGCAAACGTGCTACTTGGGACAGATTTGGGGCAGATAACCTCCCAGTTTGGGCCCCAACCAAGGGCTGAACCTTCAGCCAGTACTGACATGCCTCCGGACAATGTTAATGTGTTATCTATGAGTGATGTAAGGGAGGAGGGAGTGAACTCTGATATTTCTGCTTGCATAGACACCATAGACACACACACAGCTGCAGCTGTGACAGGGGAGGGGGTCAGAGAAAGGTGTGACAATGCCTCTACAAGTAATCAGCCTGTGAGCTGGGATCTGTTGCCCTCTGCAGGGATAAGCAGAGAGCAGGGTGCTGCAGGGGGAGGACCAGTGTGTGGGGTGGGGGCTACCACAGCAAATGTGGGGTCCCCAGAGATTTCACAGCGGGGTTCTGTTGCTGCAGGAGGGGAACAGGCAGGTGAGATTGGGGCCGGTCCAGGAGCGGAAGTGCTCCCAGGTAAGATCTCGGTGCATGGTTCCCCCACAACCGGGGTGTCAGGAAGCCAGGTAGGTCTGCCTGAACCGGCGACTTGGTCAGGAACGGAGGAGGAGCAGGCACGACCCACGGTCGCAGCGGCTGTGGCCGCTGTCACCCGCAGTGGGAGTGCTGGAAGCCGAGGGGCCTCCCGGAGGTCCGATAGCTCTTCCCCTTCTGACCAAGTGGCAGCCGAGTCAGGTGGAGGCCAGGACACAGGTCCCGGGGTACTGACCGAAGATGTGACAGTCTCGTCGATTCTGGCCACATCTAGTCAGGGGTTTCAGGCAGCGTTAGAAGCTGACGACAGCCTGAAAGCTCTTAAGGAGCAGGCGGCCCAGCCTCCCTCGGACTCGGACCCGGAGCGAGTGGTCTGGGACCAAGGACGGCTGTACCGGGCCACGGTCCAGCAGGGTTCCCCGGAGGCGTGGCCCAGGGACCGACAGTTGGTGGTACCCTATCCGTTCCGGACGGAGTTGTTGCGGATCGCACATGAGATTCCGATGGCCGGACACCTAGGGATCGCTAAGACCAAGGCCAGGTTAAACCAGCATTTCTACTGGCCAAAAATGGGGGCCGATGTGGCTGCCTACTGCCGTTCGTGTGAAACCTGTCAGAGAGTGGGGAAGGCGGGGCCACACCCCAAAGCCCCACTAGTATCTCTGCCAATCATCGATGAGCCTTTCAGGAGGGTGGCTGTGGATCTGGTCGGCCCGCTGGCCATCCCCAGCAGCTCCGGGAAACGCTTCATACTGACGGTAGTGGACTATGCCACCCGGTACCCAGAAGCAGTGGCCTTGTCGTCCATTCGGGCTGACAAGGTGGCCACCGCATTGCTGGAGATTTTCTCCCGAGTGGGTTTTCCCCAGGAAATGCTCACTGACCGGGGGACCCAATTCATGTCCCAGCTGATGGAGGCCCTCTGTAAGCAGGTCCAGGTGCGACATCTGGTGGCCAGCCCGTACCATCCACAGACTAATGGCCTGTGCGAGCGGTTCAATGGCACCTTAAAGCAGATGCTTAAGATGTTGGTCGACTCCCATGGGCGTGACTGGGAGCGGTATCTCCCACACCTGTTATTTGCTTACCGGGAGGTTCCACAGGCCTCAACAGGATTCTCACCGTTTGAGCTCCTGTACGGGCGACGTGTGCGGGGCCCCCTGGCTCTGGTGAAAGAGGCTTGGGAAGGGGATTTGGCCACCCCTGGAGTGTCGGTTATCGAGTATGTCATGCGCTTCCGGGACAAAATGCAGGCCTTGACGCAACTGGTACACGACAATATGGCTCAAGCCCAGGCCGATCAGAAGCGTTGGTACGACCAGAACGCTTGTGAGAGGACCTACCAAGTGGGTCAAAAGGTGTGGGTACTGGTCCCCGTACCACAGGACAAGCTTCAGGCAGCCTGGGAAGGCCCATACCTCGTGTACCAGCAGCTCAACCCTGTGACGTACCTGGTCACCCTGGACCCTGCCCGTGGAAGGCGGAAGCCCTTCCATGTGAACATGATGAAGGCACATCATGAGCGGGAGGCATGTGCACTCCCGGTGTGCAACCTGCCCGAGGAGGGAGAAGCGGAAACCCTCTTGGATATGCTAGCCCAGGTTAGGGCAGGCGGATCCATTGAGGATGTGGAGGTTGGCCACCAGCTCTTGGAGGACCAACGGTCCCAGCTGTGGGCCACCCTACACCCCTTCCGGGGGTTGTTTACCAACCAGCCCGGACGGACTGACTTGGCTGTCCATCACGTGGACACTGGGGATCATCCCCCGATCCGGCGTTCAGCATATCGGGTCTCCCTGGAGGTGCAGCAACACATGCGCCAGGAGATTGACGAGATGCTGAAGCTGGGGGTGATCCAGGCATCCAACAGCGCTTGGGCCTCGCCTGTAGTCCTCGTCCCTAAGAAGGACCGAACCACTCGGTTCTGCGTGGACTACAGGGGGCTCAATGCTGTCACGGTCGCCGATGCGTACCCAATGCCACGCATCGATGACCTGCTCGATCAGTTGGCCGGGGCTCAGTACCTGACCATCATGGACCTGAGCCGGGGATATTGGCAGATCCCCCTGACTCGCAAGGCCAGGGAACGCTCTGCCTTTATTACCCCATTTGGACTGTACGAGTCCACGGTGATGCCATTCGGGATGAGGAATGCCCCTGCCACTTTCCAGAGGATGGTCAACACCCTGCTCAAGGGACTTGAAGGGTACGCGGCCGCGTACCTGGATGACATTGCCGTCTTCAGTCCCACCTGGGAGGACCACCTAGAGCATCTAGCACAGGTGCTCAGGCGGATCCACCAGGCAGGTTTGACCATCAAGCCGGGAAAGTGTCAGCTGGCCATGAGCGAGGTCCAGTACCTCGGTCACCGGGTAGGCGGGAGAACACTGAAGCCCGAGCCTGAGAAAGTGGAGGCCATCGCGTCCTGGCCCACCCCCAGGACCAAGAAGCAGGTGATGTCCTTCTTGGGGACCGCTGGGTACTATAGGAGGTTTGTTCCATGCTATAGTAGCCTGGCAAAGCCCTTGACGGACCTCACCAAGAAGAAGCTGCCCTCTGCAGTCGATTGGACAATGGACTGCGAGACAGCCTTCCGGGCCCTAAAGGACGCCCTGTCCAGCCCGCCCGTGCTACAGGCAGCCGACTTCACGCGGCCGTTTGTAGTACAGACCGACGCCAGTGACTTCGGCCTCGGTGCGGTGCTCAGCCAGGTGGACTCTGCGAGCCAAGAGCACCCAGTCTTGTACCTGAGCAGGAAGCTGTTACCAAGGGAAGTGGCCTATTCCACGATGGAAAAGGAGTGCCTGGCCATAGTGTGGGCCCTGCAGCGTCTGCAACCCTATCTATACGGGCGCCACTTCATCGTGGAGACGGACCACAATCCCCTCAGCTGGTTACACACTGTCTCCGGGACGAATGGCAGGTTGTTGCGATGGAGCCTGGCGCTCCAGCAATACAACTTCACCATTCGACACAAAAGGGGCCGTGACCACGGTAACGCAGACGGGCTGTCCCGACAAGGAGAGGTCGCGGACGGGCGCACGGGGGAACACCGGAGTGTGCTGCCCCCTAGCGCCCTCAAAAGGGGGGAGGTGTGAGGTAAATCCGGAGATATGACGATAAATCATGATATTCAAGTTATGTCAGGAAGCCCTCTCCTGGTGTCACCCCCCCTTTCCTTCACACAACTCCTTCAATCAGAAAATTTACCACAGGGATAAACGGTTTGTTTAGCAGATAGGTGTCAAAGGAACTGGTCTGTGTTCCACTTACACCTTTAACAGCCATCTCCTCTGATATGGAGATTAGTGTTCCCTCAGGCCTCTAAAACAAAGAGAGAGAGGAAGAGCCCCTGGGAGCTGTGTCCGCTCATCAAAGAAAGTGGACAGTGACCTGGCAAAACCAAAAGGAAACTAATCACCACAGGAGAGCATACTGCTGGCTCCGTAATATCATACCCAGTTATGATATTACCGTGCGTCTCAGCCATACACCCCCTACATCGTTAAAATCGGGACTTCGAGCCGAATCTGGGCATATCCTCGGAGTGTATATGGCACCCTGGGGCGGCGAGATATAGAGAACTGCTAGTAGGAGTCCGGTAAATGAGTCGTGCGTGGACTCAAAATGCAGAGGGGACCCGGGCGGATCTGATGGCACCAGAACCATCCCGATCGGACCTCCCAGTCCGGAGTTGCAGGTAATAGCCCCTTTTGGGATATTACTCTGACTCTATGCAGGGGGAGTGGCAGTGCTTCCCTGTGAGGTCACTAAGGTAGGAGGGGACCTGGATTTGCCCAGGTTGATAACCCTACTTCGGCCATTTTCCAGTGTTCTTTCGCTGGGGGTCACGTGTAGGAAACATCTGTGGGAAGGATCCTAGAAACCTGGTCTACAGCGCCCCCCTGTGGCCAGACGCACAAGGTAACTGCTGGAACTGTGTATGCCTGTTTGTAAACCATGCTTTATCTGTAACTGTACTCTGACATATGTATATTCTGTAGATTCCCTATTGTATATATTGTAGTTTCTAGTGTGCTTTAGGCTGATTAAATTATATAATTAATCTTGGGCTGTTCTGTTATCTCGATCTTGAATCCCACGTCTGTGTGTTCGGCTAATAGTTACCGTAAATCGGTTGGTGGCAGCGAGTTTGTGCCAAGGATTATTGTGGGGAGGCCAGTGACATTCGGGGAGGTTTTATATATTCCGCCCGCGGAGGTCGGGGGAATATATACCCTACTCTCACCGGGGACCCTTCAATAATCGGCATAAGTAGTATAGCGGCCTCCTTGCTTATTGTCGGGCAATTCCATAATTGGCCTGACTATAAGAGGGGCGCTAGAGAGCGCGTCACGTGCTCTGTCTGTCGGTCGGGAGGTATAAAGGAGGGGTGACCCCCACTTGTTACCCCCCGATTGTGACGTACTGGTAGCCAGCGCGGGGGATTTCTGAGTGACCCCCCCGGTGGTTTGTGACACTGATATTTCACAAAAACTTAAGTATAATTATTGTACTCTAAAGACATTTGTGCTGCTACATAGCAAGATGGGTTTGAGCAGATAAAGGCATAATGAGGAAGGTTTCTGCCAGACAAATTAATTGGCTTAAGGGTACGCTCACACTAGCAAAACAACTCATAGCATATATTGTATGGCGCACACCCATTTAAGTCAATGGGTGTGTGCAAAACATTGGACTGCATTCAGATATCATCTGTGTGTGCAGTCCAATATAGAATGACACAGACATTGGAGAAGATGGAGAAATTAAGTTCTCCTCCTTCTCCACCACACCTTTTATACAATTCTCACATGCAAAACAATCAGATCACCCTAAAATGACCTTCAGTTCACACTCAGAGCAGAAAGAAAATTAGTGCTATCCATATCAAAATTATCTTCATGCATGACAATGCACCATCTCAGGCTGCAAAGGATGCCTTGGAGTCATCGTGTGGCCACCAGCCTTCCCTGACATCAACTTTGTTGAGAATCTTTTGGAGTATCCCAAAGCAAAAGATCTATGAGTGTGGGAGGCAGTTCACATCAAAACTGCACACTGGAAGGCTATTCTGACATCCTGCAAAGAAATTCAAGGAGAAACTCTCCAAAAACTCACAAGTTCAATGGATGCAAAAATTGTGAAGTTGATGTCAAAGAAGGGGTCCTGTGTTAACATATAACTTGACCTGTTAAGATATTTTGATTGGAAAAGCTTTTGATTTCCGTAAATGTGACCTCTCAATGCTACAAATTCATCAAATTACCATTTTCAGTTTTTACAACCTTTAAAATGTTTGGAAACTCTGTTGTAGATGCTAATTTGGAATAGTGAATTTTGAGTTTTTTTACTTTTGAAAAAAATACTGTTATCATTATTAGGTTTGTCCAATAAAATTTGATATACAGTGGAACCGTGGTTAACGAGATCAATCCGTTCTGGGAGTGTGCTTGTTAACCAAGTTACTTGTCTAGCAAAGCAAGATTTCTCATAGGAAATCATTTCAATGCAGACAATTCATTCCACAACTTGTTGAATGTCCCATCCTGGTCCCATATTGTGCCATTCCACACGTGCACAAACACTCACAAACACGCGCACACACATATTATGCTCACCTTACCTTAAGTTCTATCGCCAGCCTCATGGTTCTTGCAGTTCGCCGGTACAGGATGTGTATCGTGTAACCATCGCGACCGATGCCGGAACGTCCACTGCCAGTGCGCTGACGTCAAAGGCAGGAGTCGTCTGCTTCTGATTGGTCAGCGCGCTGCCTTTGAGTAGCGGCTGACAGCGGAAGTTCCTCCCTCGTCGCGATAGTTACCGATACACATCCTGTAGCGGCGAACTACAAGAACCATGAGGCCGGCGATGGAATGGAAGGTAAGGTGAGCATAATATGTGTGTGTTTGTACCTGTTTGTGCGGACTGTAAGAGCAGGTCAGAGCGCGGTGGATGTACGGAACCGGAAGTGTGTGCTGTGAGTATTTTGCTCGTATGGCAAAGCTTGCTCGTAAAGTGAGTTACAAATTTACAGCAAGCTTTGCTCGTTAAGCAGAATACTCGCTAACTGGGTTACTTGTTAACCGAGGTTCCACTGTATTATAAGATATACTCTTAACAGTTGATGGTTTGAACATTATACTGACTCATTTGTATCGACCATTTTGGAAAATCAGAAAAAGAGTATTTGCATAATAATTTGGAGCGCACTGTATATGTCCATACTGTGGTGATTGGCACTGTCTCATTTTAAATTTTTATCCCTTTGCACATATTTTGCTACCAGCTAGACTACCTATGTTTTTGACTTATGAGGTAAGATATAAAAGTCTCTGCACAGTGGCATTAACATATTACAACACCTGCAAAATGAATGGTGTTTTGACCACATCTGATTCACCAGTGATACAAAATATTTGCATTTATTTTTTATTTGTTAATTTCTAAAGTGGGAAAAGGAGATTGATTTGAACTTTTATGTATATATTTTCTTTGTTCTTTTACTTTTTTTTTTTTTTTTTTTACTTTTCACTATATTTTATTTGTTAGTCCCTTATGGGGACTTAAACCTGTGATCATCCAATAGCTTATGCTTTATACATCAATACCACATTATTGTTTATAGCAAAAATCACAGTCTCTTTTGAATGCCAGCGACAGGCTGGCTTTCACCGGGGTACCCTCATGACAAGCCCAGGGCTCTTCAGAAGACCCCTGGCCGTCACAGCAACCCATCAGGGTCCCATGATCATGCTGTTGGAGTGTAGGTGAGAGGATAGAACAGTGCACCCGCTACCTGCACATTGGAAATACCACTATGACAGATTGCTCCATTCCACCACCTGCCGCTGACTATCATCATAGCCATCATCAGCAGTTCTCACTTCCTGTTAATTATTTTACCATATAAAGGCGGGGACAAGGAAGCCAGCACTGATTAGTCGCAGGACTCGCATGTCATAACGTCACGTGGGCCCTGGGAACGTGAGTTGCAACATCACTGGAACCGCACCAAAGGTGAGTATAGGCTTTGTTATTTTTATGCAGGTGAACATGGGGAATAAGAAGGGGTTGTCCAAGTAGTAGAGAACACCTTTAAAGCAGAGACCTGTCAGTCATGCACAGCAGAACAGGGAGAAGTCACCAATGACCATTTTCTTGGAGCTCTTTGACTAGTGACCTAAGCGTCATGGTCCCTGGCTGGCTTTTAAATGTATGCTTGCTCTGAAAGACTGCAGTGTTTCAGGGTAAAGCTTATCAAGCTCAAATGATGGAGCCAAGCTGTGATTAATGCTGCCTGTGGTTTGTGCCTCATTAATCAGTTGTCAGGTTCCCTTTAAATCTGTCAGAAAAGTACATAATATATACATAGTATCCACTACCTTAAATTATAGAATGCAAATGTATGCTGTCTAGTAAATGTGGTGACAAAAGAGTATTGTAAGGATCTGGCTACTAGCAGAAGGGGCACAAAATGATTTAGCTTTAACAACTAAGCACCGAGGTGATAGGAAGAACCCAGAGATCTGATTCCACTTTATCCATCACTAGACACTGCTCTGTTTTATAGAAATCAGCTTAGCAATCATGAATATCGGCATGGGAAAGGTAGGGTTTAGGGAAAAATGAAAGCATTCATTATAGCTATTATATCTACCACTAACTTCAGGTATTTGAATAGACAACGGACCCTCATAAATTATAATTCCTATAAACAAAAGGCACTATACTTGCCTATATAAGACCAAAACCTTTGCGGCAAATGAAAGGATTTTCTGAAATTGTACAAAATTTGTCCAGCAGTGGAGAATGTTATACAACAAAGCAATAACCATTACTTACCTGTAGTGATGGGCGGATTACCAGATAAGTGGGATTGGCAGGGCCAACCAGGTTTAAAAAAAACCCCGGTTCGGGCCCAGAATTGTTTCCAGATATCCGCTGGACGCCGGTTTCTTATAAGTGTCTGGGGACCCAAATCAGATGCTTAAAAATGGTAGAAGGGATAGAGGGTTTGGAGCAAGCACTTTATACTTACCAGTCTCCATGCTGCTGTAGCGTATCTGACTGCTTTCAGTCAGAGATGCTGTCTAGTTGTCTATATTGGTGTAAAAATTAGTAAATAAATTGGCATAGGGTCCCCTTATATTATGATACCATGCACAAATAAAGCATACGGCTACAGCTGTGTGCTTATCTTGGCTGTGTATCAAAATAAGAGGGACCACATTAAGCCTTTTTTTTTAATTTATTTAAATAAATGATTTAAAAAAAAAAAATGCATGCAGTCTCCCCAATTTTGATACCCAGCCATGATAAAGCTGACAGCTGGGGGTTGGTTTTCTCATGCTGAGGAGACCCATGCTTATTGGGCTCTCCCAGATTAAAAATAGCAGCCTGCAACCTCTCAAGATTGTCGCAGCCATTAAATGCGACAAGCCTGGCACTTTACCCGGCTCATCCCGATTTCCCTGGTGCAGTGGAAATCGGGGTAATGAGAGGTTGATGGCAGCTCACAGTTGCCACCAAGCCTTAGATTAGTAATGGGAGGTGTCTATGAGACCCCCCCCATTACTAAACTGTAAGTGAAAGTAAATAAAAACAAACACTGAAAAAAATTATTTAGATTAAAATACTAAGAAAAACCCTCTTTAACCCCTTTATTAACCCCCAAAACACCACTGCAGGCAGTTCCGATGCAGTGTTCAGGAAGTCCCACAAAGATTCAACTCTGCTACATCTGACTTTACAGCGCGCGATCATAGAATATGTCCGCATGCTGTAACTGCAGGCAGTGAATAGATGAGCAGCAACGATCAACGGTGACATCACTCAGGTTAGTTGCGGTCACAGCAGAAAGGTTCCCATGGTCCTCCACCAGTGATCGCAGGTAACCTGACCTCAGGGTACTTCATTAAACTCATTGACCCCACTTGAGGTCAGGTTAGCTACGCTTACAGGTGGATGACCATGGGAACTTTTCTGCTGTGTGCGCAACTAACCTGTGTCACCGCTGATCACGGCTCATTCTCTGCCTGCAATTACAGCGTGCGGACATGTTCCATGATTGCGCTCTGTAATTTCAGATGTAGGAGAGCTGAATCATATAACTAATCATATGCTAAATAGTTGCTAATCAAATTCATATATGAAATAGCCAGGATGATTGTCTTTAAAATGAAGCTAGTCTCACGTTGAAAGCTGTAGTGGATGCTGCGATATGGAGCCTGAAAGTTAAATGTTCGAAACATTATTAGGCTATGTTCACACACTGCATTTTTTACCTGCGTATTTGGTGCGTTTTTGCTGCAGAAATTTCTTGAGAAATTCTTGTAACCTTTCTGCAGACATTCCCCAGCAAAACCTATGGCAAAAAAAATTAGCTGTGCACACACTGCGTTTTTTTCTTAAGAAAATTCTTTCAGTAGATTTTCTTAAGAAAAAGAATGAGCATGTCACTTCTTTTCTGCAGCTAACTGTGTAATTTGCCATAGATAATGGCACAATAACGCAGGGCGCAACCAGAGGTAAAAACGCATCAAAAACGCACCAAAAATGCACCAAATCGCGGTAAAAACGCAGGTGCGTTTTTGGTGCATTTTTTAACGCAGGTGCGCTAATCTTTCACTCTCAAGAAATTTCTTAAGAAAAATCCTTTTTCTAGTGTGCACATAGCCTAAGGCGGGCTTTGCACGTTGCAACATCGCAAGCCGATGCTGCGATGTCGCACGCGATAGTCCCCGCCCCTGTCGCAGATATGATATCTTGTGATAGCTGGCGTAGCGATAATTATCGCTACGCCAGCTTCACATGCACTCACCTGCCCTGCGACCGTCGCTCTGACCGGCGACCCGCCTCCTTCCTAAGAGGGCGGGTCGTGCGGCGTCACAGCGACGTCACACGGCAGGCGGCCAATGGCGGCGGAGGGGCGGAGATGAGCAGGATGTAAACATCCCGCCCACCTCCTTCCTTCCGCATAGCCGCTGGCGGCAGGTAAGGAGATGTTCCTCGATCCTGCGGCTTCACACACAGCGATGTGTGCTGCCGCAGGAACGAGGAACTACATCGTACCTGTCGCGGCACAGGCATAATGGAGATGTCGGAGCCTGCACCGATGATACGATAACGACGCTTTTGCGCTCGTTCATCGTATCATCTAGGATTTACACACTACGACATCGCAAGTGACGCCGGATGTGCGTCACTTTCGATTTGACCCCACCGACATCGCACCTGCGTTGTCGTAGTGTGCAAAGCCGCCCTTACCCTTTTGCTCATCAGTGTGTGAGTGTATATGTAGGATGTATATATATATATATACAATGCTTTTTTGTAAAAAAAAATATTTGCTGGTACGCATCTGAGACGAGGAGGGGGGGTGCTGTTAGGTTCCGGCGGCCAAGATTGAGGAGGGGGGGTGGGGGCGAGTTTGAGGAGTGGGAGGGAGTGCTGTCGTGCTGCCGGGAGATCCTGTGCACAGTTTACTACATACGGTACTGTATGCTGGAGAGAGAGGCAGGGGGTGCAGAACTACAAGGCTCAGCATACTCCATCCACTAGTGTATGCAGGAGAGAGAGGCAGGGGGAGCAGAACTACAAGGCTCAGCATACTCCATCCACTAGTGTATGCAGGAGAGCAGACAGCAGCTGCCGAACTACAAGGCTCAGAGCATCCTTCAGCCAAGACTGTATGCAGGAGTTTTTTGCCCAAAAACGTAAAATGTAAAAAAAAAAAAATGACGTGGGCTTTGCCATATTTTTGTATGCTAGCCAGGTACAGCAGGCAGGTACGGGCTGCCCCCAACCCCCAGCTGCCTATTTGTACCCGGCTGAGAACCAAAAATATAGAGAAGCCCTTTTTTTAATTATTTCATGAATTTCATGAAGTAATTTAAGAAAAAAAAAAATGACGTGGGCTTCGCACAAATTTTGTGTCCAGCCAGGTACAACTAGGCAGCTGGGGATTGGAATCCGCAGCTTAGAGTGCCCAAGCTTTCTGGGCACCCCTGCTGCGAATTGCAGTCCGCAGCCTCCCCAGAAAATGGCACTTTCATAGAAGCGCCATATTCTGGTGCTGTATCCAACTCTTTCAGCGGCCCTGGTAACGGGTGGCTCGCTGGGTAATAAGGGATTAGGGCCAGCTGTATATTATCAACTGGCCCTAAGCCCAAAATTCATGGTGTCACGCCAATATTAGACATGGCCACCATGAATTTCTTGTAAAGATAAAAAAAACACAAGACAGAGAAAATATTTTTATTAGAATTAAACACAACACAATTAGTGACTCCATCTTTATTGAAATAAAGAACCCCCCCTCCGCAGTAATCCTGGGTCAAGGGTCCCGCGCCGTCCAACCCGGATCCAATATCATCTGATCGGTTTGCTGGAAGGCAAAGCGATCAGATGATGTCAGGTTAAAGGACAGCTGATTGTATAAAAGTCGTTTATACAATCAGCTGATGCATCAGTGCAAAAAAAAAAAACTACTCACCTGTCTGCAAAATCCCGGTACACGACTGATCGCTCCAGGAGCCGCCGGTAATCAGCTGCTGCAGTCACCACAGAGCATCACCTAATCGCTTAAACCAGTTGGGCAGTAAAAAGCCGCCCCCACCGCTGGACTTAGACTGTCAGCTGATGCCGTAGCGTGACTGCATCAGCTGATTACCGGCAGGTCCTGAAGCCGATCAGACGTGTCCCGGGAGGCTGCAGACCGGTAAGTGTGAGATTTTTTTTTCTAGTGTTCCCGCTTAGCAGCTGGGAGCGGACATGGCACCGGTGGTAGCGGGGGGGTGAGCACTGGGGGATGGGGGGGTGAGCATTGGGTGACGGGGGGGGTGAGCACTGGGTGACGGGGGGGTGAGCAGTGGGGGATGGGGGGGCGAGTACTGGGGGACCCGATCGCCGGCGGCAGGAGCAGCACAGTGATTACAGTCCAGGTGGGAGGGAGCGGAGGTCGGTGGGGGGGTGGAATCGGACGATGGGGGGCAACGGAGGCCGGGAGGGGAGTGGAAGACAGCAGAGGGGAGCAAATACCTTACCGGATGGCAGCAGATCGGGGTGACCGGCTGTGACATCAATCTTCAGCGTCCATGAACATCTTGAAGAGGGCGGGCACCCACCGCCCCTCCACATCTGATTGGAGGGATAGCGTCACATGGATGCTAGCTCCAATCAGATCGGAGGGGGGGGGGGAGACACAGAGGTCACCCTGCTCCAGCCAATGGCTGATGGTATAGCAAATTTACAAATTAGCCATGTGGACAGAGCCAGAGGTGCTTATCCTCAGCGCTCTTCATATTACCGGACCGGCGCGTACTACCGCAAAAAAAGCACTGTATATATATATATATATACATATATATATATATATACAGTACAGACCAAAAGTTTGGACACACCTTCTCATTCAAAGAGATTCTTTTATTTTCAGGACTGAAAATTGTAGATTCACATTGAAGGCATCAAAACTATGAATTAAAACATTTGGAATGAAATACTTAAAAAAGTGTGAAACAACTGAAAATATGTCTTATCTTCTAGGTTCTTCAAAGTAGCCACCTTTTGCTTTGATTACTGCTTTGCACACTCTTGGCATTCTCTTGATGAGCTTCAAGAGGTAGCCACCGGAAATGGTTTTCCAACAGTCTTGAAGGAGTTCCCAGAGATGCTTAGCACTTGTTGGCCCTTTTGCCTTCACTCTGCGGTCCAGCTCACCCCAAACCATTTCGATTGGGTTCAGGTCTGGAGACTGTGGAGACCAGGTCATCTGGCATAGCACCCCATCACTCTCCTTCTTAGTCAAACAGCCCTTACACAGCCTGGAGGTGTGTTTGGGGTCATTGTCCTGTTGAAAAATAAATGATGGTTCAACTAAACGCAAACCGGATGGAATAGCACGCCGCTGCAAGATGCTGTGGTAGGCATGCTGGTTCAGTATGCCTTCAACTTTGAATAAATCCCCAACAATGTCACCAGCAAACCACCCCCACACCATCACACTTCCTCCTCCTCTATGCTTCACGGTGGGAACCAGCCATGTAGAGTCCATCCGTTCACCTTTTCTACAAAGACACGGTGGTTGGATCCAAAGATCTCAAATTTGGACTCATCAGACCAAAGCACAGATTTCTATTGGTCTAATGTCCATTCCTTGTGTTCTTTAACCCAAACAAGTTTCTTCTGCTTCTTGCCTGTCCTTAGCAGTGGTTTATTAGCGGCTATTTTACCATGAAGGCCTGCTGCACAAAGTCTCCTCTTAACAGTAGTTCTAGAGATGAGAAAGTGTGTCCAAACTTTTGGTCTGTACTGTATATATCTAATATATAAAGCTGAGTGTGTGTGTGTGTGTGTGTGTGTGTATGTGTGTCCGCTAAAGGAATCCGCACCGTCGCATTTACAATCATGAAATTTTGCACAGACGCCCCATGTGACCCAGGGAACGTCATAGACTATGTTTTGACGGGAAAAATTAACCCTGCACTTTACAGGTACTCTCCAAAATCCTGCCTCCATTAATCTGAATTGAGCTGGGAGATACGGGCAATTAATAGCAACTGTCAGTGGTTGCTATAGGGACAAAATAAGACAGACAGACAGAGACGCAGACGGAGACAGACAGGGAAAGAGACAAAGAGATAGAGACAAAGACAGCTGGGCAAAGAGACAGCCCTGGAAAAAGACAGCCCTGGAAAGAGACAGCCCTGGAAAGAGACAGACAGGCAAAGGGACAGCCCTGGAAAGAGACAGCCCTGGAAAGAGACAGCTGGGCAAAGAGACAGCTTGGGAAAGAGACAGCTTGGGAAAGAGACAGCCTGGGAAAGAGACAGACCGGGTAAGAGACAGCCCTGGAAAGAGACAGACGGGCAAAGAGACAGACGGGCAAAGAGACAGACGGGCAAAGAGACAGACCTGGAAGAGACAGACCTGGAAAGAGACAGCCTTGGAAAGAGACAGAAGGGGAAAGAGACAGAAGGGGAAAGAGACAGAAGGGGAAAGAGACAGAAGGGGAAAGAGACCGATGGTGAAAGAGACAGCCCTGGGAAGAGACAATAGTAGCAAAAAAAGTGAGTGGGACTCAGCACCAATGCGGATGAATAAAAATCTTCATGCTTTATTGAGATAAATTTAAAATATAACGAGGATCACAGATCATCCAAAACCGCCATGCGGCTTGCCATGTGGCTTTTTAAGCTTGTTATATTTTAAATTTATCTCAATAAAGTGTGAAGATTTTTATTCATCCGCATTGGTGCTGAGTCCCACTCACTTTTTTGCTACTATTCATTCTGGAACCGGGCCTGCCTGCCCGAGGGACTACGTGCATCCACCGCAGACTGGAGGACTTTACATGGGTGAGCTGAATACTTCATTTTTCTACTTACCCTGGGAAGAGACAGCCCTGGAAAGAGACAGCCCTGGAAAGAAACAGGTGGGCAAAGAGACAGCCGGGCAAAGAGACAGACGGGCAAAGAAACAGACCTGGAAAGAGACAGATGGGGAAAGAGACAGCCATGGAAAGAGACAGCCGGGAAAAGAGACAGCCCTGGAAAGAGACAGCCCTGGAAAGAGACAGACGGTGAAAAAGACAGCCCTGGAAAGAGACAGCCCTGGAAAGAGACAGCCCTGGAAAGAGACAGCCCTGGAAAGAGACAGACTGGGAAAGAGACAGACTGGGAAAGAGACAGACTGGGAAAGAGACAGACTGGGAAAGAGACAGACTGGGAAAGAGACAGACTGGGAAAGAGACAGACTGGGAAAGAGACAGACTGGGAAAGAGACAGACTGGGAAAGAGACAGACTGGGAAAGAGACAGACCGGGAAAGAGACAGACCGGGAAAGAGACAGACCTGGAAAGAGACAGACCTGGAAAGAGACAGACAGAGAGAGACAGACAGACACAGAGATAGAGAGAGACAGACAGACAGACTGATACAGAGACAGACATAGAAACTTATACAGACAGAGACAGACAGAAACTCGAAGAGAGATAGTTACTATCCCAGGCAACACCCGGGTACTACAGCTAGTATATATATGTATATATAATATACTATCTATCTACCTGGTTGTATCTTGTAGTTTTAAAAATAAAGTTTGTTTCTGTACTGGTCTTTGGGTGGTCAGGCGTGATTCTAACTCTCTATGGGTCAGAAGTTATTTTCTTTATCCATCCCAATGAGTGCCTTTATGTAAAGCTGGCCAAATACATTAGATTGTTCTTATACAAACTATCGTACAATATGTTGGAAATCCCATCTTAAATACTATGTTCCCCAACATAAAATAAAATGATCGTGCTCGTCTCCCGTACCAGCACCGTTCAGCGATGTTGGCGCTGAGTCTCCCAGGGCTCACGTGACATTGTCTGCAGGGCTTTTGTGGCATAATAATTATGCTTATTAGTTGCCACTAATTGGTTGCAGGGCTTATGTGGCATAATAATGTCACGTGAGCTCTGGCAGACCCGGTGCCGACATATTTGGAATTGTATCATGGGAGATGTGAATAGGATATTTTTATTTTCGTTAAAGAATAAAGCACGTAAGACGGGGTTTCCGAGTTCTCGTTAAGTTCATGAAGTTGACAGCTCATACTCCTTAAGCCTGGTTTACACGTTGCAATTTCGCATACGATATCGTATGCGATTTGCAACGCCTCCATCGTATGTGTGGCACGTTCAATTTGTTGAACGTGCCGCACAAACGATTAACCCCCGTCACATGTACTTACCCGTCCATACGACCTCGATGTGGGCGGCGAACGTCCACTTCCTGGAGTGGGAGGGACGTTCGGCGTCACATCCACGTCACGCGGCAGTCGGCCAATAGAAGCGGAGGGGCGGAGATGAGCGGGACGTAAACATCCCGCCCACCTCTTTCCTTCCGCATAGCAGGCTGCAGCCGCGGGACGCCGGTAAGATCTGTTCAATGTTCCCGGGGTGTCACACACTGCGATGTGTGCTGCCTCGGGAACATTGAACAACCTCACGTTCAATTCATGAGGAATGAACGACATGTATGCGATGAACGGATTTTTATTCAATCGCAATCGAACGTACCTGTCACACACTGCAATGTACCTTACGATGCCGGATGTGCGTCACTTACGACGTGACCCCGCCGACCCATCGTAAGATACATTGCAGCGTGTAAAGCGGGCTTTACTCAGCTTTACACAGGGACAGTTGGCTTAACTCAGTATTCACTTGTTCTCTTTGAGAGAGCTGCTGCCAGAATCCAATGGATGACTTTTATCTAATGTGTAAGGGGATGTCTAGTCTCATAGGAAGGGATAGAGAGATTACTTTAAGGTTCACACACAAGTGCCTGTATGTGACATGACACACCAGCATGGTGCTGATAAATCATGAATAAGGTATTCGCAAAGAAAATTGCCAGAGCTATTAATCATCTCATGTAGATTACAAATGGAGAAATAAATAACATTTGTTCCTGGAGTGCTTCTTTAAATCTGAAAATCGCATTAATGCTGGACCATACATAAGTATAAGTCCAACAATCAGGTGAGAAGTGGTGAATGCTTTAAGCATTTTTCCCTTACAGTATTATCTCCATCATTAGTGGGCATTGTCCTATTCAGCACAGAGTCGGCTTCTAATTACTGTAATCTTTTTATAGGCTGTAATGTGACGCCGACTCTTTGTTATCTAGGATATTTTGCTACAACAATAAGTCATACTTCTAAAATGTAATATAGAAAACAATGACAACATGCTAACCTCCGACCCAGTGCTTTGTGCTTGTCTGAGAACCTCGAGTATATAATGTTCTATTTTATTCGTTGAATACCATCTGTCCCTGAATTTCTTTCTGCGTGTGATCCTCACATTTCTGCTCATACCTTCACTTTCTTAGGATTAAAAATAGTTCCTCCGACACAATAAATATCAAATGTCTGTCATCAGTCTCCAAGGGTAGAAATGTTTCGTGTTATCCTGCCCTAATTGTAAGGGGCACATTTCCTTTGTTACCGGCTCAGTCGTATTCTGTGTAATCTCAGTGGGATAATAGTACAGCTATTTGAGTGACACGCTCCCTCGCATTGTGTTCAACAGTTTCCTACTTATTTTCCAATTCTTACAAGTGTGACCTTACAACACTATCATTTTGCTTTTGGGAAGCAAGGTAATTCATAGCTTGTCAAGGTGATCAGATGCTGCAAGGAATCTAGGTATTTGCTGTATTTTCTCTGGTTTTATTGTGCGTTATTATATGACTGACTAAGAATCCATACAGTTTTCTATATGTTTTTATGCATTTATACTTACAAGTTCATTGTTGTTACATTGTTATTCCTTTTAATGTCTTTTTCACAGCTTTTTGGGGGGAATCGGACGACAGCAGCTCGGATATTGAAGCCATTCTAAGACCACAAGCAGATCACGTTGTGGGTGATGACTTTGATGACTTCTTCGATTAGGACAAATGTCTGGGAATGAATATTTTATGTTTGCTATACTTGTTTTTGCTTTTTACTTGGGCTACATTATTTGGTCTGTTATACCTGTTTTGATGTTTCCGTTAAAGAGGAACCTTTATCAAATTTTTCATGTTAAACTAGATACACAATGTATATGACAGCAGAGTAGAATAAAATATTTTTTTTATTTCGCCTCAAAGTATTTGGCACTTAATGAGTTGGCTTTAGTGGAGTCCAAGTGGCTGTTAACAAACAGATTTCAATGAAGACGTGTATTTTATTCCCCTGTATGATGCTGACCAATCATAAGCAGGTAGCAACACACTGGAGAAAGCAGAACACGACCCCACCCTAAGTTAGAGTAAGTTTCTCAGTGTGTGACATGTAATGATATAGGTACTAGTACATCCTGTGTCTAGTTCAACACGAAAAAATTTGGTGAAAGCTCCTCTTTAACCCCTTAACGACCAATGACGGATCTATCCATCATGGAGCATGTGACGTTAAGCCCCGCCCCCTGCCGCGGGCAGGATGCGGCGATCCGTGCACATATCAGCTGTTTTTAACAGCTGACATGTGTACCTGCATGTTACGAGTGGAATCGCTTCCACTCGCAACATTTAACCCCTTACATCTCGCTGCCAAAGTCTGGCAGTGAGATGTATATGCGCGCAGCCATTACATTTACTTACCGCCGCCCCACCGGAAGTCACGTGCGTGATCACGTGACTTTCAGTGGTTGCCATGGTAGCACAGGGTCATGTGATGACGCCTGTAGCTAACATGAGTCACTTCCTTTCAGTGCCGGCATAGTGCCAGCACAGAGAGTAAAGCACCATATCTGCAGTTCTCAGCTCTGTAGCTGAGATCTGCAGATAGGGCAGAGCGATCGGATTGCTGATCGCTATAGCCCCCTAGGGGGACTAGTAAAATTTTAAAAAAAGTAAAAATAAGCTTTAAAAAAAAAACAAAAACTAAAAGTTCAAATCACCCCCCTTTCGCCGCATTGAAAATTAAAGGGTTAAAAAATTTAAAAAAATACACATATTTGGTATCGCCATGTTCAGAAATGCCCGATCTATCAAAATCTAAAATCAATTAATCTGATCAGTAAACGGCGTAGCGGCAAAAAAAATTCCAATTGCCAAAATTACGTTTTTTGGTTGCTGCAAGTTTTGCACAAAATGCAATAACAGGCGATCAAAACGTAGCATCTGCGCACAAATTGTACCATTAGAAACGTCAGCTTGAGACGCAAAAGATAAGCCATCACTGAGCCATAGATCCTGAAAAATGAGAACGCTACAGGTTTCGGAAAATGGCGCAAAACATGCGCCACTTTTATTGGACAAACTTGTGATTTTTTTTTTAACCCCTTAGATACAAGTAAACCTACACATGTTTGGTGTCTACAAACTCGCACCGGCTTCAGGCATCACAATGACACATCAGTTTTACCATATAGTGAACATGGTGAATAAAATATCCCTAAAACTATTGTGCGATCACACTTGTTTTGCAGTTTTTCCACACTTGGAATTTTTCTGCTGCTTTCCAGTACACCATATGGTAAAACTTATGGTTTCATTTGAAAGTACAACTCGTCCTGCAAAAAACAAGCCCTCATATGGCAAGATTGACGGAAAATTAAAAAAGTTACGGCTCTCGGAAGAAGAGGAGCAAAAAACAAAAACGGAAAAGGCTCTGGGGCTGAAGGGATTAAATGAGTATGAGCTGTAGTTCCAGACTTGGCTCAAGAACAAGAGTGGCACTGTTTCTGGGAAAAAAAATTCTTATACTAACAACCAGTTGAAGTTAGTTGTAGACATGGGATAACTGTAGGCAGGATCTACCATTTCACTTGTCTGTGGGGACTGCCAAACCATAAACATGTTGCTGGTTAAACCGCTATCTTGCATCACTCACTCATAAAATTTCAGGTTTATTACTGCATTGAGAGAGAAAAGTGGAAAATTTGGCAGTTTAATAAAATATCAATCAAGGGCATATCGACTTCATTGAAGTGTGCGAGACAGCCATCTCCATATTTTCATGCAGGTTTTATAGGCAAAACTGTCTTTTAAGCCACATTCAAGCCTCCATGACATTTAAAGGGAACCTGTCACTAGTTTTTTCCCTATTAAACCAAAAATATCACCTTCTGCAGCTCCTGAGCTGCATTCTATGAAGGTGCATTTTG
Source organism: Anomaloglossus baeobatrachus (assembly GCF_048569485.1). NCBI lineage: Eukaryota > Metazoa > Chordata > Amphibia > Anura > Aromobatidae > Anomaloglossus > Anomaloglossus baeobatrachus. The sequence continues at coordinate 113,286,502 of NC_134355.1, read as the reverse complement.
TTGCTGGCCCCCCTTGCAGACTCCTAAAAGAACTTTATAAAATCTTACCGTTTCCTATGCAAATGAGTTTGGTTGGCCAGATGGGTGGGCTCTAATTCGGCTCCTGTCCCCCCTTCTGCCGCTGTTCGCCGTCCCCCAGTCATTATTTACATGGATGATGCTGCCCCCGTCATCATCCAGGCTGCTGGAGTCTCGCGCAGGCGCATTTCGCTGTGCCCCTATCATGGGACTGACCATAAAGTTTCCCTTGCGCGAGCGCAGGTGATGTAGTTGCGCAGGCGCGAGATTATGGGCGGTGTATGACCTCACCAGCGCCATCCTCGTACCCGTCCATAATCTCACGGCTGCGCAACTACATCACCGGCGCTCATGCGAGGGAAACTTTATGCTCAGCCCCACGATTGGGGCACAGCGAAATGCGCCTGCCCGAGACTCCAGCAGCATGGATGATGACGGGGGCGGCATCATCCATGTAAATCATGACTGCGGGACGGCGAACAGCGGCAGGAGGGGGGACAGGAGCCGAATTAGAGCCGCCCATCTGGCTAACCAAACTCATTTGCATAGGAAATGGTAAGATTTTATAAAGTTCTTTTAGGGGTCTGCAAGGGGGGCCAGCAACAAGGTGCATCTTCCTAGAATGGAGCCCAGGAGCTGCAGAAAGTGATCTTTTTGGTTTAATAGGGAAAAAACTGACGACAGGTTCCCTTTATTGGATGCAAAAAAACAGTCTGAATTTCATCAGTGTATGGTTAGTTTTACCATCAAAGATTCTTCAATGATTTTCACTTATGATACAATAAATAAAATGCAAACTTCTCCTATACATTGCACTGTTAATTACGGGCAGCACACGGATTATACATTGATACCATCCACGTGCTGTCCATTACTTCAATCAAAAATGGACATGTCTCCACTCACAGTCCAAAAACAAATGGATACATGAACAACCACTCCATAGATTAATAATGATTACTTACAACTAGAAATGTTTGACATAGGTATTCACAAAAATAACAAATGTACAGAAAAAAACACCTCATAAAATCCTAGTATTTAGTTGATATATATTTAAAAGGAAACACTTAATAAGAGTTCAAACGCACACAAATGAGTAAAAAGACCAGGATAAGTATAACTATGGAAGTATAATAGACATATACATATCATGGGGCATCAGGAGGGGCAAATTATAGATGGGTTTATGACCCCATTAAGGCTCACTAAATATACTGTATATGCAATAATCAGCGTTCCCCCAGTCGGAATGTGCCAATAGCAGAAATGTCACATGGGGCTTCAAAGAGACCCCAGTAATCTGTCTCTGTGTTATTTACAAGTTAAACCATAACATATCCAAGAAAACATGTCAATCATCCATGGGTGGTGCCTTAATCTAACTCACTGAAAGTAGAGACACTTTTTTCGGGGGAAGCTCACCCCATACTCTGGATCCCTCTGACTTATGTGCAGTGACCATTGTCTATACATCTGATGAATGGTTTTATACACAAAATGTTATGTAATACTATACTTATTGTTGTGTTATGGATATGAAAAACTCCTAATAAATCTTTTTTGAAGCATCTCTGTGTCTTCTGGTATGCAGTTCCTTCTTTTGATATACAACAGATCCATAAATGTTTCTTCTGCATTATTATTACAGAGGGAAAGCATTATAAATAAATTAGCGTTGAGTCCCACTGTGAGGAATATTGTGAGGAATATGACATTCATACAAGTTAGTCAGCAACCACTTATCATTTACAAACATCCGGCCCTGCAGTAAGGAGAAAACACCCAGATCTGGTCACCAAATATTAGGTGACAAAATCCCATAAAAATGAGAGTGGACATTTTGATGGTGTCTTTTCTCTGGGAGGTTGTGTCATGTAATGTGTGGAGAAAGTCCCAAGGAAACCAGTGGCTTCACAGTGCCTCTGCTGTGCCAAGCCAGCACCAGACCTAACCATAAGGAACAAGGTAACTGATCCATCTGTGTATCTGTTTGCAACCATAACTTATCCGTAACTGAACCTCTGACATCTGTAACTCCAATCTTGTATATAGTGTATTATCTAGTGTGCCTTTAAGGCGATTAAATATATAAATTAATCCAGGGTTGTTGTTTTATCTCGATCCCCGAATCCCATGTCTGTGATTTCGGCTTAGTATTACACGCTACCTGGGCTGGTTTCTGACCTGATATAATCCTGCTAACAGACCAGGCCTATATCTAACGAGGAACTGGTGGCAGACTACTGGACTGGCTGGAAGAGTCCTGTTTTGCTGGGGCTAGTGAAAAGGATCTGTCGGGGTTGTGAGCGAGAGAGGTGCCCCGCTACCTCCCCATGTCTCCCTGTGCCCGCGTGGACAGGGGGTGTTACACTGCGCCAAGCGAACTTTGCATACCCCTTGTGGGTGCAGAACATCGCATGTTGGCGGAAGTGACAAGGTTATATTGCATGGCTCCGACGTAATAGAGACATCAGGGTGAGGCTGCGAGGTGCAGTTCTGTCACAGAATGACAGGTCAATGAATGAGCGGTGGGCTGTCTGCGTGACCCCCGGCTGGTTCATGACACCCCCATATTATGATACTCAACCATAATAAAGCATACAGGCTGCAGACCTAGTCGTGTGTGTTATCTGAGCTGTGTATCAAAATAAGATCCGCATGCATTTTTTGTTTATTTTAAATAAATCATTTTTAAAAAATGGCGTGCGGTCGCCCCCAATATTGGTACCCAACCATTATAAAGCAGACAGTTGAGAGCTGATATTGTGAGGCTGGGGAAGCCCATGCTTCTTGGCCCCCCCAGCCTAAAAATATCAGCCCGCAGGCACCAAGGATTGATACATTCTTTACATGCAACAATCCCAGCACTTTACACTGCTCATTCTGATTGCCCTGGTGCAGTGACAATCATGGTAATAAAGGATTAATAACAGCTCACGGCTGCCACTAAGCCCTAGATTAGTAATGGGAGGCATCCAAGACCCCCCACTACTAATCTGTAAGTGAAGAGAAATAAATACAAACGCTGAAAAAATACTTTGTTTGAAATAAAATACAAAAAAAATCAGCCTCTTTCAACCCTTTACTATCACCCAAAACACCAAGGTCTGACAATCCACACAAGGTCCCACGATGATTTCCAGCTCTGCTACATCTGAAGTGACAGCGCACGAGCATAGAATATGACCGCCCGCTGTGAGCTTCCGGCAGAGAATGAGCCTCAGCGATGAGCGGTGACGTCACTCAGTTTATTTGCTGTCACAAATGTAGGTTTCCATGGTCTTCCACCTGTGATAGCAGGTAATCAGTCCTCAGGTGACCTCATTGAACTGAGTGACCTCACCTCAGGTTCTTTGCCCATGTGTGTAGCCCACCTGTAGCAGTCGCCTCAGGGACGTCACCCCCACCTTCAGGGATGCCACAGGGTCTTCACTTTGGTATTTCTGCCAACAGGTATGTTGGTTCTGTATGTGTATAGGAGTCGTGACGCCACTCACGGTTTGCGGTAAGGAATATGGGTGACCGCCACTGCAGGTTTAATGAGCGTCTGGGGCTGATGGAGTCTGCAGTCTGATGGTATGGCCTCCCGTGAGTGAGGTTGGCCCCAGGGGCTCGGGTGTGTGGAACAACAGGTTCCAGAATGACTCAGTCTCAGTCCAAGATGTCTTTCTATTGTTCTTTACTCACTTTTAGATGTTATCGTGAGGTAACCCGGGCGATGCTGAGATAAACCAGGTGGAACCAGGTATCCTTTAGGCTAGTCTAAGGGTAACCGTTAACTCGCCTTCCTAGCACTTCTTGTTTCGGATAACCCCTGACTTGAAGTACCATGGGATTCATCCAGGGAAGTCGCTGCTGCCTTTTCTCCCCTTTTTGGACCGTTTGCCGGCAGCGTGGACCAAGGGAGATGGCTCCAGGCTCGATTCCCCTTATGGGCCCCCTCGTTGCTGCTGAGGCTCGGACTCTATATGGTTGGTGAGGGACTTGTAGTTCCCCTCACCGTCAGGTTTAGCAGATCAATATATGGACGTCTATTATAGGGACCTGTTCCCCATACATGCCTTGTCACCAGGAGTCCCCGTACTCAACCATCTCTCCTCAGGTGTCTTTCTGACTGACTAACTGGTGGCCGTTCTCCCCCGCTAATGGCTACTTCACGTGCAGGGTCTGACTAGCGTGTCAGCGCGCGTCCCTCTCTTCAGGCCACTTTTTGCACTTCTCCGCTACCAGACGGGCTAGCTCCTCCTACTTTCCTGACAGCTGCTGCAACCTAGCTTCCAGCCCCTCCCCTACACCCCTAGATGAGATGTGGAGGCAAGGCCCCTCTTGGGTCTGCCCAAGGGTCCCCTCTCAAGGTGTGGTAGACCTGGTTGCTATGTGTCTGTGCGTACACACCCTATTCCAGCCTTTGGATTACCTGAAAGTACTGCCCCAGGATGGGTGCAGTACTCAGTGGTGCCTGACCAGGTTAGGGGCACCATACATGCGCTGTCACTTCAGATCTAGCAAAGCTGGAATTGTCGTGGGACCTCTTTTAGATTACGGCAGACCTGGGTGTTTTGGGGATTAATAAAGGGGTGAAAGAGGGTGGCGTGTTTTTGTATTTTATTTCAAATAAAGAATTTTAGTGGTGTTTGTGTTTCTTTTCACTTACAGATTAATTATGTGGGTCTCATAGGCACCTCTTATTACTAATCTAGGCTTAGTGGCAACTTTGAGCTGTAATTAACCCCTTATTACTGCAATTGCCACCGCACCAAGACAATTGGAATGAGCTGGGTTAAGTTCTCAGATTGTTGCATCTAGTGGATTCAACAATCCTGGGTGGCTGCAGGCTGCTATTTTTAGGCTGATGGGCCCAATAAACATGGGTCTCCCCAGCCTGAGGATACCAGCTCCCAGCTGTCAGCTTTATCATGGCTGGGTATCAAAATAGGGAGCACACGCCGTTTCATACAATTATTTATTTAAATAATTTAAAAAACCCCGCAAACCTCTAATTCTGATACACAGGCAAGACAAGCACACGGCTGAGGGCTGCAGCCTTTGGCCGTATGCGTTATTTGTGCTGGGTATCCTAATATGGGGGGACCCTACACCAATTTTTATATTTATTTTTTAGTCACGCCACACAGGCTGGGGGTGCTGTCTGACTCCAACCAATCATAAATGCAGGAACTGCTGGTGGGCGGGGGAAGAAGTGCATATGAATGAAGATAATGAGCAGCCCCGAAAGTAAAGTGAGCCCCCTGGAAGCAGTGCGCAGCCGCGCGGTGACGTGTTGCTCCAATTCCCCTATCCTTTCTACCACCATTTTAAATGCCTGATTCAAGCCCCCATAGACTTAAATGGGTACCACCGTCCAGCCAGATATGAGTTCAATAGCGGGCCCAAATCGGGTTTTTTTTTAAATCCAGTTGAACCTGCCGAACCCGGGTATCTGCGGGTCTGCCCATCACTAGTTACTACAGATCAAGCATACAGCTAGCTGGAATAACAGAAGCCAGTGTCCATAATGAGTCAGAATATCTCTAAACCCAGAATACACATATTCAGATTAGTACACTCAGCTCAGGTAAGAGACCGAGATGATTAAAGAACCAATTTAAATGTAAAAACAAAGAACCCTGAACATCAGTATACATATATTCAGATTAGCATACTCCTCTCTACACACTTTCCCTCCATTGGTAGAAGGTTCTTCAGGAGAACTAATGTGGCCCACAGACAATCCAGGAAACGCTTCAATCAGTTGACTCACACGTGATCCAGCAGATTCAATGAGGTCTACAAGTTGTCCAAGAAGCACCACAATCTGCTGTTTTCGGCATGCTCACACAGAAAAGGGGGGAGCCAGCACTGCTTGAGAATGGCATGCAAACAATTAAAAGTGTAAATTCACAAATTATTCCATCTGTACTATAATGCAAAATGAGATTTTAAGCCAATAATTGATCAATTTTTTGAGCCACCCCTGCCACGTCATGGAAAATCTGAATAGGGTGGGTCCTACTCTATATTTAATACTTCCATTGTGCCATGCGGCCTCCTAAATTCATTAAAAGCAGAACCATATTGAAGCAACACATGTACCTGTAACATTTCAGAAACAGCTTTCATGTTTGCGAGGAGAGGCAGCTGCGAATAAAGGCAGTCCAGGTCCCAGCATGTGCAGCGAACGCCATACACATCAGAACTGGCCCTCACAGTGCCAGACCAGGATCCATGAATAAAGGCGGAACAGCCCCAAGTAAATGGTGCTTAATTAATAAAGCCTGTGGAAAAGGGTGAGGTGGTTGAGTGTGAACAGCCACCATATTTAATTTTGATAGAAACAGAAGGAATTTGCAAACCAAACCAGGCGTGCGCGGCATGGTGGGGGTCAGCCACCGAACCAATAAACAACAGAAAAGGGGGGGCCAGCACTGCTTTAGAATGGCATGCAAACAATTAAAAGTATAAATTCACAAATTATTCCAATTTTACTATAATGCAAAATGAGATTTTTAAGCAAATAATTGATAATTTTTTGAGCCACCCCTGCCACGTCACAGCAAATCTCAATAGGGGGTCCTACTCTATATTTAATATTTCCATTGTGACATGCTCACACAGTCTGAGTGGTGTATGTTTCATCTGAATAGCACATGTCTAATAAACCCTCTGTGTAGAGTAATAAGCATTAGGGATGATCGAATACCTTATTATTCGATTCAACGAATATCCGGTGAATACCTCTCTATCTAACTCTATGGGAAACCAGAATAATTTTACGTTGACCTAACGGTGACCTGTGGTGACTGAGGAAAAGGCTGAAATGGATGGGAAAAGGCTGAGACAGTATGGGCACAGCCTGTAGAACAGGGGTGGGGAACCTCCGGCCCGCGGGCCGTATGCGGCCCGCAATGACCTTTTCTGTGGCCCCCGGGGCACTGGAGCAGATTCCCGATGGCTGCAGTGCTCGGGCAGCCGCTGATCTTGTCTATTGCCGGCAGACAGCGCTGGGGGTGGGACTTCCTCCCTCTGGCTCCTGCATGCTCCCTGTGAGATTACAGCTAGAATCAGAGTGATGGGGGAGGGGCCTGCACGGGATATAGAAGGCTGCATAGTGCTGTGCGTGCTGCCTCTCACCCTCCAGTTCTGTGCTCGGCTGCTCAGGTCTAGGAGGTCTTTTCTTGGAGAGAAAAGACGAGAATGAAGCCAGCCCTTGAGCTGAGCTGCTGCATCCATCACTTGTGCTGCACCTGATCTTACAGGGCACCTAAGCAGCAGGTACTTATATCTGCGCTAAGTGTGTTTATATCTAATATATACCACCATATATCAAATGTATTTGTGACTTAAATGTCCAGCGTCTGTTGTGTATACGACATGTGCGTGTGCTGTGTATACGGCGTGTGTGCTGTGTATGTGCTGTGTATACGGCGTGTGTGCTGTGTATGTGCTGTGTATACAGCGTGTGTGCTGTGTGTGTGCTGTGTATACAGTGTGTGTGCTGTGTATACAGCGTGTGTGCTGTGTGTGTGCTGTGTATACAGCGTGTGTGCTGTGTGTGTGCTGTGTATACAGCGTGTGTGCTGTGTGTGTGCTGTGTATACAGCGTGTGTGCTGTGTGTGTGCTGTGTATACAACGTGTGTGTGCTGTGTATGTGCTGTGTATACAGCGTGTATGTGCTGTGTATACGGCGTGTGTGCTGTGTGTGTGCTGTGTATACGGTGTGTGTGCTGTGTATACGGCGTGTGTGCTGTGTGTGTGCTGTGTATACAGTGTGTGTGCTGTGTATACAGCGTGTGTGCTGTGTGTGTGCTGTGTGTGTGCTGTGTATGTGCTGTGTATACAGCGTGTGTGTGCTGTGTATGTGCTGTGTATACAGCGTGTGTGTGCTGTGTATGTGCTGTGTATACAGCGTGTGTGTGCTGTGTATGTGCTGTGTATACAGCGTGTGTGTGCTGTGTATGTGCTGTGTATACAGCGTGTGTGTGCTGTGTGTGTGCTGTGTATACAGCGTGTGTGCTGTGTGTGTGCTGTGTATATGGCGTGTGTGCTGTGTGTGTGCTGTGTATACGGCATGTGTGCTGTGTATACAGTGTGTGTGCTGTGTATACAGCGTGTGTGCTGTGTATGTGCTGTGTATACAGCGTGTGTGTGCTGTGTATGTGCTGTGTATACAGCGTGTGTGTGCTGTGTATGTGCTGTGTATACAGCGTGTGTGTGCTGTGTATGTGCTGTGTATACAGCGTGTGTGTGCTGTGTATGTGCTGTGTATACAGCGTGTGTGCTGTGTGTGTGCTGTGTATACGGCGTGTGTGCTGTGTGTGTGCTGTGTATACGGCGTGAATGCTGTGTGTGTGCTGTGTATACGGCGTGTGTGCTGTGTATGCGCTGTGTATACGGCGTGTGTGCTGTGTGTGTGCTGTGTATACGGCGTGTGTGTGTGTGCTGTGTTTGGCACTTAATAAAGTTTCATATTGTAAGGTTTATTGGTATATCTAATTCCTGGTGTGCACATGTTTACATGCAGAACTTTTTGGCTTGTTGAGTGCTGTGTATGGCTTGTGTGTGTGCTGTATACGGCGTGTGAGTGCTGTGTATGGCTTGTGTGTGTGCTGTATACGGCGTGTGAGTGCTGTGTATGGCTTGTGTGTGTGCTGTATACGGCGTGTGAGTGCTGTGTATGGCTTGTGTGTGTGCTGTATACGGCGTGTGAGTGCTGTGTATGGCTTGTGTGTGTGCTGTATACGGCGTGTGAGTGCTGTGTATGGCTTGTGTGTGCTGTATACGGCGTGTGAGTGCTGTGTATGGCTTGTGTGTGTGCTGTATACGGCGTGTGAGTGCTGTGTATGGCTTGTGTGTGTGCTGTATACGGCGTGTGAGTGCTGTGTATGGCTTGTGTGTGTGCTGTATACGGCGTGTGAGTGCTGTGTGCAATATACAGTATCTCCTGTGCATGTGTACTATATATGGCCAGTGTGTGTCATGGGTAGTGTACAATATGACAACTGTGTGCAGGCTGTGTGCAGTATACGGGCAGTGTGTCAGAGCGGTGTGTGTATGTACAGTGTCTCCTGTGTAATATATATGATTTACCAATCTGTGCTTCAAACAAAGACAAACCTGGAAAAGCAGTTGTGAGACGCAAACATCACAGCGCACCAAAGAGAATCAGCTCTGGCCGCCACAGTAGAGGTATAGGGGTGAGTTAATTGTTTGACCAATTATAGCCGGGTCATTTTCAAGTTGATAATTTTGTGCGGCCCCCGAAGGTTGGTAGAATTTTCCAAATGGCCCCCGGCAGTAAAAAGGTTCCCCACCCCTGCTGTAGAAGGTGCCTCACTGCATTTCTGGTGTCTTTGAATAACGTGGTCAGAGCAGCACGCGGCATTTACGTAGTCGCCAGAACAGCTCTCAAACCAAAGAAAAGAGGGGAAATTGCTAAGAAACAGTTTCCAGTGCCTAATCACTGTAATAAAATCTCAAATCAAGCCCCGACCTCCCAAAAAAACACTTTAGCATATGTTCACATGTTTCGTTTTTTACATTTTTTCTTATCTTTCGATTACAAAGGGCTGTAACTTATACATTATATTGGTGTCTGTCTTGCACCTCCTTTTTTGGGACATATTTGACAGCACTTTAAAAGGTCAGCTACAATGTACCCGTTGACCTTGCCCTTCTCCTCTTCCACCAGCACCACCGGCTCCAGTGGCCCTCTAAGAGTTACTGGCTGTCCTCAAATCTCATACTTCTTAGGGCTCTCAGGTGGGCCCTGTAACATACATTGGGGAGAGATGGCAGTCATTTGTAGTTTTCTGCGTCCCCTATATCTTTAGTGTGAAAGTTGGAATACGTACTCCATAACTCTTTACAGTGCTATTGCCAATGTGGCCATTTGGATGTTGGCCTTGCCCTCCTCCTCCTCCTCCTCCACCAACACCACCGGCTAAATGACCCTCTATTCAAATTCTATTCAAATGATTCAGTAATGTATGTTTTATGGACAAATGAACGCCATGCTGGGACATCGAAGCTGATGTCGTTGATAATGATTGCATCTGACCAAAAGCAGATTGGGAACAGGAGGCACCATCGCCTGCTTCCTAGACAGCAGTTTGTAAAGCATGCAGCAACGTGGAAGTGGCAGTTGTTTCACTCTGTAACTCAGGCATTATTCCACTAGCTAACACCGAGAATTTAAAAAAATTCAGTTTCCCCAAGGGGGAATGGTTCAAACACCATGTAGCACAGCAGCAGCAGGTACTCCCAATAGCTCTCAACAGCTCTTTTTTTAAAAATTGGTAGGATTTGCAACAGAGCATAACATGCCAAGGAGTTTAATAAATTTGTTTCCCCTAGGGTGTGATGGTTCAGACACCATGCAGCACAGCATCACAAGGTACTCCCAACAGCTCTTTTTAAAAAAAATTAGTAGGATTTGCAACAGGGCATAACATGCCAAGGAGTTTAATAAATTCTGATTTTGCAGGGGGCCATGTGTAACACACCGTGGAGCACAGCATCAATAAAGAACACAAATAGAGACTGCCTGACCAATTGTTCTAGACAGTGTAGCCTCGACAATGATTGTGCCAGTGCATAATGTGCAAAGGCTTGAAAAATATTGCCCTGGGTGATTGGGCCAAACAATTACATTGCAGCAGCATAACAAGTTAGATTAGTCATGCAGTGTCATTAGATGATAGAAGACAAAATAGTCTTGAATGAGAAACAATGGAACTTATTTGAACTTAAGAAATACAAATTTTGGGGCTACACTTATTATTCGGTCTTGTTAACAAGCGGCCTGAGATACTCTGGGGCAATCCATCTATGGTTCATTTTGATCATCGTCAAACTGTCTGCACTTTCCGTGGATAGTCGTGTGCGACTGTTATTCTTGACCCCGCCTAGCTGAAAACACGCTCAGACAACACACTCGCAGCAGGGCAAGCTAGCATTTCCAAAGGGTATAAGGCGAGGTCTAGCCAAGTGTTGAGCTTGAAAACCCAATAGTTAAAGGGAACAGTAGACTCTGAAAGCACGCTGATACGGTCACCTACATAGTCCCTCACCATTTTAGTTAACTATTCCTTCCTTGTCATAGTTAATCCAACCGTTATCTGATTCGCAGTTGACGGTTTGTGGAAAATGGACCAGTTTTGGCACATTAGTCCCCTGTCTGTGTTGCTCCTACTATGCATAGCCCTCTCTTGTAATCCTGTTGCGTGAGCTGACACGCTACCTCTGACGCCAGCATGATCTGAGGGTAATCGTTTCATCAACTGCTCCACTACAGCCCTCTTGAATGTTTCCATAGGACAATCCTTATTTACCTCGACAAGTAGCGAAGCAAATTTGTCTTTGTAGCGTGGGTCAAGGAAGGTACATAACCAGTATTTGTTGTCTGCCAAAATGTCGACTAGCCAACAGTCATGAGAAAGGCAGTGTGACATGAACTGTGCCATGTGTCCCAGACTCCGAACTGGAAACCTTTGTGTGTCACTGCTAAGAATACATTCTGTCTCCCTAGACCTTCTCTCCTCCTCAGTCTCTCTCTCCTCCTGCTCCTCCTCAGGCCATCCATGCTGGACAGCCCTGAAGCTTGGGTTGTCAATCCCTTGGTTATCAACTTGAAAGGATTCCTGTTCTTCATCATCCTCCTCATCCTCATGATGCTGAGCAAAGGTGGCCTGAGTTTGTTGGCCGAGGTTGTGCGGATTACTAGCAACCATTGTGAAGTTTGGATTCACAGACAACTCGGGTGCATGAACTCTTTGGTCAGTCAGACCATCCAGAGAGCGTTTCAATAAACAAATCAGTGGAATGGTAATGCTGATAACAGGATCATCACAGCTCACAATGTTGGTACAGTAATCAAAATTCTCCAAGACCTGACAAGTGTCTGCAATCCACACCCACTTGGCAGTACTTATATCTGGCAGCTGCGTCTTACTGGCATGCTCCAGCTGGAATTGGGATACTGCCCTCTGCTGCTCGTGGATCCTGGCCAACATATGATAGGTTGAATTCCATCTCGTAGGGAGGTTACATATTAGTCTGTGACGAGGCAAGTGTAAGCGCTGCTGCAGCACTGCCAGGCCAGCAAAAGAGGGAGATGACTTGCAAAAATGTGCGCTAATACGTCGTACCTTCGTAAGTAGGTCTAGTATCCCAGGGTATTTCTTCAGAAAGTGCTGAACTACTAAATTTACAATGTGGGCCATACAAGGAACGTGTACAAGCTTTCCAAGCTTTAAAGCCGCCACCAGATTATGACCATTATTGTACACTACCATCCCTAGATGGAGGTCCAACGGCTCAAGCCACTCATCTGTCTGCTCAGTTATTGCTTTCAAGAGCTTAGGTGCCTTGTGCGATTTATCACCAATACAGATGAGAATCAGTAGAGCGTGTTGCCGCTTAGCCGAGGCAGTGCTGCAGAGATCCCAGCTGGGGAATGATGTCGACGGCTGGACACCGGCAGATGTTGAGGAGGATGCACAGGAGCCAGATGAAGAGTAGAAGGAGGAGGGAGTTCTTGCTGTGTAAGAGGCTACTGAAACTGTGATTGAAGTGGGCCCCGCTATTCTGGGTGTGGGAACTATATGGGATGTTGCCGGCTCAGACTCTGTACCAGCCGCCACCAGGTTCATCCAGTGAGCTATAGCGTCTCTGTCCACTTCCGCTTTTGCACGTGTCTGTGGTTAAGTGGACCTACCCTATTATGGCGTTGGTGAGAGCCCGTTTGATGTTTACGGGCATGTGATTGTGGTGCGCAGGGATGGCACAACGAGAAAAATAGTGGCGGCTAGGCACAGAGTACCGATGTTCTAACATCGCCAAAAGGTCGCGGAAAGCTTCTGTTCTCACAAGCCGACACGGTAATGCCGGCGTCACACGGGACAATCTATCGTGCGATTGCACAATCGATCGTACCCGCCCCCATCGTTTGTGCGTCACGGGCAATTAGTTATCCGTGGCGCACAAAGTCGTTAACCCCCAATCACACGTACTTACCTCCCGAACGACCTCGCTGTGGGCGGCGAACATCCTCTTCCTGAAGGGGGAGGGACGTTCGTCATCACAGCGACGTCACTCAGCGGTCGGTCAATAGAAGCGGAGGGGCAGAGATGAGTGGGACGTAACATCCCGCCCACCTCTTTCCTTCCGCATTGCCGGCGGGATGCAGGTAAGGTGTGTTCGTCGGTCCCGCGGTGTCACACGGAGCAACGTGTGCTGCCACGGGAATGATGAACAACGGGAGCACAGAAGGAGGACCGACCTTTTGAAAATGAACGACGTGTCAACGAGCAATGATAAGGTGAGTATTTTTGCTTGTTCACAGTCGTTCCTAGGTGTCACACGGTACGATATGTCTAACGATGCCGGATGTGCGTCACTAACGACGTGACCCCGACGACATATCGCCCGATATATCGTACCGTGTGACACCAGCATAACATCTGAAGGGCTATCAATCGTACAATGTGTGCAGTTATGGTTTCTGCCCTTGGGTGCGTAACGGGGTATTTTCGCTTCTTTTCGAAGGTCTGTGGTATGGACAACTGAACGGAACGCTAGGACACCGAAGCGGATGTGGTCATTGATGATTGAGTTTGGACAACATCAGGTTGGGAGAAGGAGGCATCAGCGCCACCTTCTTGCACACCAGTTTGGGAAGCAGGCAGCCCAGGGGAAGTGGCAGAGTTTTGAGTCTGGAAATTGTGTTTTCACCTAATGCTGTCAACCACCTAGTGGTGTGCTTTGCTAACATATGGTTTTTCATGCTGGAGGTGCCCAAGCTGGAAGTATTTCTGCCTCTGCTAAGCTTGGTTTGACAGATTTGACAACTGGCAACTGTTAGCAATGATAATGACAGATGACTGAGTCTGTCAGACTGATGTCGGGCTGTTGGTCCCCGATTTAAAGTGGGGGACATGGTGTGGTTGGCCTCTAAAAATATTCCTATGAGAGTTCCATCTCCTAAATTTAAGGCCAGATTTATTGGACCTTATAAGATTTCGGAGATTATCAACCCTGTATCTTTCCGTTTGACTCTGCCTGTGTCACTTAAGATTCACAATGTCTTCCATAAGTCCTTGTTGAAGAAACATGTTCAGCCAACAGTTCCTGCAGCAGCGCCTCCTGACCCTGTTTTGGTACAAGGGGATCTGGAGTATGAGGTTGAAAAATTCTGGATTCCCGTCGCAGTAGGCGTCAGCTTCAGTACCTTGTGAAATGGAAGGGTTATGGGCAGGAGGATAACTCTTGGGTTGTGGCTTCTGACATTCATGCGGACAGGTTGGTTCACGCCTTCCATCATGCTCATCCTGAGCGACCCGGTGGCGTTGGTGAGGGTTCGGTGACCCCTCCTCAAGGAGGGGGTACTGTTGTGAATGTCAGTTATGCTTTGGCTGCTGGGAGGCTCCCTCTTGTGGCCAGGAATGGTTTGGACATAGACCAGGTGTGTTGAGCAATGGGCGTTTCAATTGCTAACTCTCTGCTTATTTAATTCCTGGTCTGCTAGCAGGCTATGCCGGATGTCAGTTGTTCTTTGTTCACCAGCCTGCATCATTCTACTCCACACCACATCTACCCCAGATAAGTGCTTCGCTCTTTATTTGTTGTTTGGTTCTTTTACTCTTATCTGAGTTTGTCATTTGCTGTGGTTGTTTTCAGTTTATTTGCATGCAGGGATTTTCCCTCTCAGTTGCTTAGCTGGGAAACTCCTTGCAGTTATATTTGGAGTATAGCTCCTTTAAGTCCATGTGTTTGTGGCTTTTTGAATTTGTAATGATTCTTGTTTTCTGTTCATTGGTATGACAAGAGCGCCTGGTATAGGACGGAGGGCCTTTTTGTACTATCAGGAATTTGGAATTTTGCAGGGTTTTTCTCTGGCCACCATCAGCCCCTTTCCTGTCCTTTCCTATTTTAGTCAGTGGGGGCCTCACCTTTTGCTAATCCTGTCATCTATCTGTGTATTGTGTCTTCCTATATCACTGCAGTCTTTGAATGGGGGGGCTTGCTATTCTTTATCTATTTTCTGAGGCAGAGAGTTATTCATCTTTCCTTCCTTTAGGATAGCTAGTTCTCCGGCTGGGTTCGCGGTGCACAGGATGTTAGTTCACACCTCGGCTACTTCTAGTGTTGATGGTTAGTAAGGGGATGGCGGCCAGATTAGTTGCCAATGCTCTTGTCACCTTTTACCAATAATTTGTGGTGGTCTTCCATGGTTCCGGATCATAACAGAAGATACTGACCTTGAGGCAGAAATAGTGCCACTGACACCGAGTATTAATACAAATTTGGTAACACTGAGACTGTGTTTTAATATGAGCAAGCCACTATCTAAGTTCTGTAAGATATGAAGCCCCCAAAACAGACCGTATGCACCACTAATAAAAGGATTTTTTGGGGCGGTTTAAAACAGGAACAGCTCTCACCTAAGCAAGCAATGCACTAAGGCGGGGTTTACACCCTGCGACATCGCTAGGAATTGCTAGCAATGGTGAGCGCGATAGCACCCGCCCCGTCGCATGGCCGAGATGTGGTGATCGCTGCCGTAGCGAACATTATCGCTACGGCAGCGTCACACGCACATACCTGCTCTGCAACGTTGCTGTGAATGGCGAACCGCCTCCTTTCTAAGGGGGCGGTTCGTTCAGCGTCACAGCGACGTCACAGCAGCGTCACTGAGCCGCTGCCCAATAGAAAAGGAGGGGAGGAGATGAGCAGCCGGAACATGCCGCCCACCTCCTTCCTTCCTCCTTTTCCGGTGGACGGAGGTAAGGAGATGTTTGTCGTTCCAGTGGCGTCACACATAGCGATGTGTGCGGCTGCTGGAACGACAAACAACATCATACCTGCAGCAGCACCGATATTATGGAAATGAACGACGTGTCAACGAGCAACGACTTTGCACATTTTTGCGCTTGTTGACTGTCGCTCATTTGTTTTACGCGCTGCGATGTCGCTACCGGCGCCGGATGTGTCACTAACGACGTGACCCTGACGATATATCGGCAGCGATGTCGCAGCGTATAAAGTACCCCTAACACTGTCCCTATACCTGGTTCTATGATTTACATAGGTGGTAGCAGCTAGTGGACACTGTGTTCAGCCCTTACAAGGACTATTTGGGATTTTGCAGCAGGAACGCTATCTCATAGAACACACTGCACTGTCCCGATACCTGGTTCTATGATTTACACAGCTGGTAGTTTACAAGGACTATTAGTTCGCTGTATAAACGCTGTCCCGCACACAGTACAGTGTAGCTACAGCTGGCAGCTCAGGAATGAATGCATGTTCACAAAATGTCGGCAGCCTTATATAGCCCCTATGACGCTGTGCGGCCAAGTGAATCACAGTAAGGCTATGTGCCCACGTTGCGTTTTTACATGTGTTTCCGCAGTGTTTTCAACTGCAGCGTTTTAATGCCAAAATGCATGCGTTTTGATTTCCAAGCAAAGTCTATGAGAAATAGGGACTTCTTGTGCACACCATGCTGTTCAAAACGCTGCTTTTAATTTGCATATATTTGGGCAAAAACTCAGCGTTTAAAGAAGCAACATGTCAATTGTTTTTGCCATTTGAACTGCGTTTTGATAACATTAGAGTCAATGAGAAGATGCAAAATGCATTCTACACCAAATCCTAGCGTTTTACATGCTTTTTGGATGCAGAAAACAAGCGTTTTTGACAATTTAATTGCCTGCATTTTTGACATTATATTAAAGGCATGATATGTTCCTTTACACACACACATAGTCCGAAAATTAAAATTAAGAAAAACATTAATTTAACGTTATTTTATACATAAATATTAACAAACATTTATCATTTTAATAAAATTAACAAACGTTTATCATTTTAATAAAATAAGCTATTTTTTTATGATTATAATCTTGATATTTGTTATCATTTTTTTTCCATTTTTTCATAGTGTTTGAATGTTAAAACTTTATTTAGCAGTGTATTTGTCATCAAAACGCATCTGACTTTAAGCAATGAAGAAGCATGTAAATCGCGGAAAAAACGCAAGCGTATTTATAGCGTTTTTGTGGTCAAAGGCAACTTTGGCAAATACCATTTCTGCCAAAGGGTGCGTTTAGAACTGCAACTACCTTGACGCAACGTGGGCACATAGCCTCACACCACATCAAAAATGGCTGTGGCGTTACTGTAAGGGAAAGCAACGTCAGATGTGTACATTGGCTAGAAAAATGCGCCAGGAAGTCCAGAAATGAAAGTATCGGAGCGAATACCATATTAGCTGTCGGATAGCGAATACCTCGAATACCCCATTAACCGTTGGACACCGAATAGTGGCGAATATATTCACTCATCCCTAGTAAGTATTCACTCAGTGAAAGTCCCAGATTCAACATGTAAAGGCCGCTTTACACGCAGCGACATCGCTAACGAGATATCACTGGGGTCATGGAATTCGTGATGCACATCTGGCCTCGTTAGCGACATCGTTGCGTGTGACAATTACCAGTTACCGCTAACGATCTGAAAAGTGACCAAAATCATTGGTTGTTGACACGTCATTCGTTTCCCAAAAATCGTTGCTCGTTTGGTACGCAGGTTGTTTGTCGTTCCTGAGGCAGTACACATCGCTACATGTGATATCCTGGGAACAACGAACAACAGCGTACCTGAGTCCTCTGGCAACGAGGTGGGAGTGACCTTCATGCGGCTGCTCTCCGCTCCTCCGCTTCTATTGGTGGCCCGGTGTGTGACGTTGCTGTGACGCCGAACGAACCGCCCCCTTAAAAAAGAGTTTGTTCGGCGGCCACAGTGACGTCGTTAAGAAAGTAAGTTGGTGTGACGCATACCGGCTATATTGTTCACCACGGGCAGCGACGTGCCTGTGACGCACGAACGACGGGGTGCAGCTGCTAACGCTAGCGATATCGCTAGCAATTTCGCTGCATGTAAAGCGACCTTAAGTGAAAAATGGACATCTGAATTTGAGCCTTTAACCCTTCCCACAACTCTTATTTTTCTTCCAACATAACCATATGAGTGCTTGTCTTTTGTGGAAAGAATAATCATTTTGAATGACACCATTAATTTTTCCATATACTGCACTATAACATGGGGAAATTTTAACTGTAGTGAAAAAGAATTATAATAACGCACTTGTCATTTTTTTGTTTGTTTAATTTTTATGGCATTCATTATGTTGCCAGATCATTTTTTTACTATATGATTTTCCATGTCAATATTGTTACAATGATGCCAAACATGTATAGCTTTTTTTCTATTAAGTGCTGCAAAATAATTTGTGGAAAAAAAAGCTAAGCTTTTAGGCACACAAGTATTTGGTGATTTTTTTTGGATCACATATACTGGTTTTAAAGCCTTGCTCCCACTAGCGTATAAATAATTTATCCTGAAAGTGGGACGAGTTTCAGGTGTATGATATAGCGTATGTCAAGCAAGTGTGCATTTTTTTTTCTCGCCTAGCATTCATATGTCATGCGTGTGTGCAATTTTTTTTTTCACCTTGCCATCCGTATGACATACAAGTGAAATGCAAGTGTGCAAAGTGTTTCTAGCATCCATATGCAATCCATTTTTTCAGCATATTTTCTAAATTCTAAACCATATTAGCCAATGGCTTGATTAATTGGTAATCCTATAAAACACCACTTCCAAAGAAGCTAAAGCTAGGACCACATCCACATTTATTTCCCCAGGCTACATTTTGTTTTTGAAATGGTAGAAGTGGCCAATTGAAATTTATTTTTTGCACAGACTGAACAAGTCCTTTGAAACTGGGTACTCTCAAGAGAGTCTAGGGGAACCATTCGGGGTCCGTGGAAGCGCCGGTGAGTCTGGCTCCACCTTATGCTTTGTCAGCAACAGACAAGAGACCGTTTTGCCTGTATGTACGGGGAGTTATACCTGCACCCACAGAAATTTAATGCATACTGCAGAGTGCAAGTGCAAATATTTGATCAGCTACTGGAGGACCTACGGCCAGGGATCACATTCCAAACACCAGATTCTGCAAATGTGTTTCTACAGAGGTGAG
Source organism: Anomaloglossus baeobatrachus (assembly GCF_048569485.1). NCBI lineage: Eukaryota > Metazoa > Chordata > Amphibia > Anura > Aromobatidae > Anomaloglossus > Anomaloglossus baeobatrachus. The sequence goes on along the minus strand of NC_134355.1, from coordinate 113,267,435 downwards.
TCTACTGCTGAACCTGCAATAAGTGAGCTTTGGAATGTGGCTTTCTGATTTTTTTTTTCATTAAAATATGTATGTTTTCTTTTTGAACATCTTTTTCAAAAGGATTCCTTTAATCCCTGTTGCAAACAACTGTGCTATGATGTCCTGCTTATGTTGTGTTGAGCTTAGTAGAGTGCCTGCATATTATCCTTTCCGTTTTATAACACTCACCTTTATCTCCCATAAAAATATGATGTGTATCATTAACACAAAACAAAAAAATCCATGGCCAAGCCATTTTAGTTTTCTAGTAAATTTCAACTATATGACTTTGGAATTGTGTTTCAGATTTTTTTTTGCCTTTCCAATCCGAAACAAGGTTGTTTGTTGCATCCCCCGCAAATATTATTTTAGTGATCCCAGTACAGTTTCTACTCCGATATTGCATTAGTTAAAAATCTTTGCAGACCTTTTCATAGCATGGCATAACCTCCCCATTTCCTGGTTCGGCAGGGTCAATACAATTAAAATGGATGTCCTACCTAAAATACTATACCTGTTTCAAACTATCCCACTGAACCTAGGAGAAAATGTCTTCCTCAAGTTAAAGAAGATGATCAGCAATTTTATATGGCGTGGCACCAAACCCCGACTGAAATACTCAATGCTGACTAAATCTCGCTGGGACGGAGGGGCGGGGCTCCCGGATCTTAAAGCTTATCACGCAGCAGCGGTGGGTGGTTGCATATTGGATCTCCTGCACAGTAAAGACAGAAAATTGTGGGTGGAGATTGAATGTGAACTATGCCCGAATATGGCACACGGAATCTTCTGGTTGTCATCTAGAACTAACCTTGGGACCCTGGGAGTTTCCCCGATCCTCTTGTCCCTGGCTACAGCGTGGAGGACAGCCAATAGACGATATAGATTGACAGGAGAACCGGGTCCTATGACGCCTCTGGTGGGCAACCCCGCGTTTCAATGCTGGTTTCACGAACCTCATCCCAGACTGATTTCAACGCCAATGGGAAGGATTCCACGAGTTAAAGACGTAATTACCCAACAGGGATGCAAACCACTGATATCCCTGCTTGGAGACCGGCCACGGGAACCAGGTTACTGGTTCCAATATCTACAACTACGTAGTTTCATAGATTCTCTGGCTCCGGGATCTGAGATACATAAGGATCTGACTCCATTTGAAAAACTATGCTTCCTTAGAGAAACACCCCCTCACATAGTCTCAATAATCTACAACATAGCAGTGCCCGAGGGGGGTGGAGGAGACGACTTGCCTGACTACGTTAGACATTGGCAAACAGAATTGTGCCAGACTTTTCCCAAGGCACAATGGTGTAAGTCATTTAACCTAACACATAAATCCACCATTTCTTGTAGAATGCAGGAACTCAATTATAAAATCCTCTCACGGTGGTATAGGACACCCGCCAGACTACATAAAATGTTCCCAGAGGTATCTGACGCCTGTTGGAGGTGCAAGACCTCAGTGGGCACAATGCTACATATCTGGTGGACCTGCCCAGGGATACAGGGTCTTTGGAAAGATGTCTTTGCTCTCTATAACCATTTACATCACACGGAAGTGACACCCTCACCGGAAGTGGCCCTCTTATCAATGTATACAGGGGCAGTCTCCAAGGCGAAGAAAGGCTTGCTCTCGTACTTTATGATTTCAATGAGGCAAATCATACCGAGGCATTGGAGATCCCCCTGTACATTGAGGAGAGCAGACTGGGTAGAGGCTATGGATAGCCTGCGGCGTCTGGAGGAGTTGAGAGCGTTTGACGAAGGGAAAGACTCCTTGTGTTTCTCGGTTTGGTACCCGTGGCTTCAGTATAGAGAAACACAGCAATTCCAAACCTGGTTACTCACAGGCGCTCTATCACAATAAATATTCAAGAAGCCGGGATGGGCTCCCGGACACAGGAGTGGCGCGGCATCACAATACAGACCTTCTCCCCCCCCCCATTTCCCCATGTCTTCCCCTCCTTCCCTTTTTCTCTACCTATCTTTCTCTCCCTCTCTCTATATCTCTTTCTCACCTAATTGATATACATAGGGTCATGTTTTCATACCTATTGAACCAGACTATACAGAAGGAGTTGCCTTTAACACTTTACACGGAATAAATATAAAGATAGAAGATTATTACATGTTAAAATTAAGATGTTCTATAGGATGTTTTACAGATTTTACCTTCCACATGATTTGCGATACATTTCATAGTACCATACGTTTTACGAGACTTCAAGACATAGGTTATTTTATAATCTTCATATGCTGTAACATTGGGTAACATGAAAGACCCTTATGCATTTCTTATCTTCTGTTATATGAAAACTTTTGAAATAATAAAGAAATATTAAACGAAAAATCTTTGCAGACCTCTGCATCTTTTCTTTCAATTTTTAGTAAATTTCTGTTTTTTTCTGTGTTCCCTTTTTATATTCCTCAGAACGGATGGTCCTACACAGAATTGCACCTATAATTTTTCCTGGGGAAATCAACAATCTTCCTGATATTACGACACACCTGCCTTCAAATGGGAGTGTCTGTAGGAGAAGGTGATGTCAAAGCCCACAACAACCAACTAGCTGAAAATTTCTAAGGGAATTTACGATCTGTGCCAGTTTCCAAACTGTTTGGGAACTGTCAACAGGAAGCACATTCAGGTCAAGAAGCCGCCAAACTCAGGTTCACAATTCTATAATTGTAAACCATATTTTAAGGAGGTTCTATTAGCCCTGGTTAACAGTAACTACCTGTTTAGAATTGTAGGCATTGAGGCCTATGGAAGAACTGGAGATTCCCAAATATTTAATTCTTCTTTATTGGATCGGCGACTTAATAACAACAAACTGGGAATCCCTCTTCCACGGATACTACCTGGAACATGAGAACAACCTGTTCTATATGTCAGGGGATGAGGCCTTTCAGCTGACCAGCATGATACCTTTTCCCCATCGGTCTCTAAATCAGCAGTGGTATATTTTTAACTACCGCCTTATCAAGGCCTGGGGATTGGTGGAATGCGCCTTTGGCATTTTGTGTGCTATATAGTATCCTTTTGTTTGTCACTGTATATGCAACAATAGGATTACTCTGTCCTAGGTGCATTATGCTACATTTAACAACATAAAATGTCATTTGTCAAGTGTTTGCCCATTCAGACATCTTATCCAGATCGTTTTTTAACATTGCACTATGTCATCAGCAAAGACTAAAGGCCCCGTCACACACAGAGATAAATCTTTGGCAGATCTGTGGTTGCAGTGAAATCATGGACATATTGTTCCATTTGTAAACAGCCACAAACCTGGCACTGATTGTCCACAATTTCACTGCAACCACAGATCTGCCGCAGATTTATCTCTGTGTATGACAGGGCCTTGACACTTTACTCTCAATCTCATCCACAAAGTCATTAATAAATAGACTATAGCCCATTTAGAGAATGTACCATTTACAATGACTCTTTGTTTTCTATCTTTTAGCCAATTCTTTACTCGTCTGCATATAGTTTTCCCTAGTCCATACTTTGGAGCTTCATTTTAAGCCTGTTATGTATCAAATGCCTTTGCAAAGTCCAGATAAATCACATCAGCTGTATTACCAATATCCAGATTTGAACATACCTGCTCATAGAAACCCAACATGTTGGTTAGACATGACTTATCTTTTGGGAATCCATGCTGGTTGTCAGTTGTTATATTATTCTCTGCAATATATTTTTTCATGTCATTTCTTAAAATGCCCTCAAAAACATGCACTGATATCAGACTTACTGGATGGTAGTTGCCTGGTTTCACCTTCTTACCTTTCTTAAATATCATTATCATGTCAGCCATTCTTCAATCCTGAGGCACCAACCCTGTTACAAGAGCGTATAAGAAGATGAGATACAGCAGTCTGTCAACTACTGAGCTCAGTTCCCTCAATATCTGTGGATGAATGCCATCTAGCCCAAGGATTTGTCAATGCTTAATTTGTTCAAACGCAGGTGTACGTCTTGTGTTAAATTAGTTACAGTGGTGTGAAAAAGTGTTTGCCGCCCTACTGACTTATAATTCTTTTGCTTGTGTGTCACACTTAAATATTTCAGATCACCAAACAAATTTAAATATTAGACAAAGATAACACAAGTAAATACAAAATGCAGTTTATAAATGAAACTCTTTATTATTAAGGGAAAAAGAAATCCAAACCTACAATTTCCTGTGTGAAAAACTGATTGCTCCCCCCCCCCCACTTTAAAACACAAATTAACTGTGGTTTACCACATCTTTGGGAAGTTCAATTTCCCAAGCCACACCTAGGTCTGATTACTGCCACACCTGTTCTCAATCAAGAAATCACTTACGTAAGACCTGCCTGACAAAGTGAAGTGGACCAAAAACCCTCAAAAGCTAGTCATCATGCCGCAATCCCAAAAAATTAAGAAACGAATGAGAAACAAAGTAATTGAGATCTATCAGTCTGGAAGAGATTATAAAAATATGCAAATAAGAAAGCCGCGGAGACACCATCACATGTTTCTCAACGCTGCCAGGAAACTAGCCAGGTCTTTCACCGGGAAGGAACAACCACGGGAAGGGCAGTCTCCAGTCAAGGAGACCACCTATACCAAACATGGTATCCATCCACAGACAGCCGTTTTGGGGTATTTGCCCCTCATCAGTGTGGAGTAGGTATCTGGCTAGTGGGGGCAATGCCTAGTAAAAGACTACTTAAGCAAGCATTGTTGACCTTAGGGAGATCAACATATCCACTGCGGAGACACCATCACGTGTTTCTCAACGCAGTGATTCTAGAGCAACGCCCCCTGGGAAGTATGCAAATAAGAAAGCCGCGGAGACACCATCATATGTTTCTCAACGCTGCCAGGAAACTAGCCAGGTCTTTCACCGGGAAGGAACAACCACGGGAAGGGCAGTCTCCAGTCAAGGAGACCACCTATACCAAACATGGTATCCATCCACAGACAGCCGTTTTGGGGTATTTGCCCCTCATCAGTGTGGAGTAGGTATCTGGCTAGTGGGGGCAATGCCTAGTAAAAGACTACTTAAGCAAGCATTGTTGACCTTAGGGAGATCAACATATCCACTGCGGAGACACCATCACGTGTTTCTCAACGCAGTGATTCTAGAGCAACGCCCCCTGGGAAGTATGCAAATAAGAAAGCCGCAGAGACACCATCACATGTTTCTCAACGCTGCCAGGAAACTAGCCAGGTCTTTCACCGGGAAGGAACAACCACGGGAAGGGCAGTCTCCAGTCAAGGAGACCACCTATACCAAACATGGTATCCATCCACAGACAGCCGTTTCGGGGTATTTGCCCCTCATCAGTGTGGAATAGGAATCTGGCTAGTGGGGGCAATGCCTAGTAAAAGACTACTTAAGCAAGCATTGTTGACCTTAGGGAGATCAACATATCCACTGCGGAGACACCATCACGTGTTTCTCAACGCAGTGATTCTAGAGCAACGCCCCCTGGGAAGTATGCAAATAAGAAAGCCGCGGAGACACCATCACATGTTTCTCAACGCTGCCAGGAAACTAGCCAGGTCTTTCACCGGGAAGGAACAACCACGGGAAGGGCAGTCTCCAGTCAAGGAGACCACCTATACCAAACATGGTATCCATCCACAGACAGCCGTTTCGGGGTATTTGCCCCTCATCAGTGTGGAATAGGAATCTGGCTAGTGGGGGCAATGCCTAGTAAAAGACTACTTAAGCAAGCATTGTTGACCTTAGGGAGATCAACATATCCACTGCGGAGACACCATCACGTGTTTCTCAACGCAGTGATTCTAGAGCAACGCCCCCTGGGAAGTATGCAAATAAGAAAGCCGCGGAGACACCATCACATGTTTCTCAATGCTGCCAGGAAACTAGCCAGGTCTTTCACCGGGAAGGAACAACCACGGGAAGGGCAGTCTCCAGTCAAGGAGACCACCTATACCAAACATGGTATCCATCCACAGACAGCCGTTTCGGGGTATTTGCCCCTCATCAGTGTGGAGTAGGAATCTGGCTAGTGGGGGCAATGCCTAGTAAAAGACTACTTAAGCAAGCATTGTTGACCTTAGGGAGATCAACATATCCACTGCGGAGACACCATCACGTGTTTCTCAACGCAGTGATTCTAGAGCAACGCCCCCTGGGAAGTATGCAAATAAGAAAGCCGCGGAGACACCATCACATGTTTCTCAACGCTGCCAGGAAACTAGCCAGGTCTTTCACCGGGAAGGAACAACCACGGGAAGGGCAGTCTCCAGTCAAGGAGACCACCTATACCAAACATGGTATCCATCCACAGACAGCCGTTTCGGGGTATTTGCCCCTCATCAGTGTGGAGTAGGAATCTGGCTAGTGGGGGCAATGCCTAGTAAAAGACTACTTAAGCAAGCATTGTTGACCTTAGGGAGATCAACATATCCACTGCGGAGACACCATCACGTGTTTCTCAACGCAGTGATTCTAGAGCAACGCCCCCTGGGAAGTATGCAAATAAGAAAGCCGCGGAGACACCACCACATGTTTCTCAACGCTGCCAGGAAACTAGCCAGGTCTTTCACCGGGAAGGAACAACCACGGGAAGGGCAGTCTCCAGTCAAGGAGACCACCTAGGAATCTGGCTAGTGGGGGCAATGCCTAGTAAAAGACTACTTAAGCAAGCATTGTTGACCTTAGGGAGATCAACATATCCACTGCGGAGACACCATCACGTGTTTCTCAATGCAGTGATTCTAGAGCATACTTCCCAGGGGGCGTTGCTCTAGAATCACTGCGTTGAGAAACAAGTGATGGTGTCTCCGCAGTGGATATGTTGATCTCCCTAAGGTCAACAATGCTTGCTTAAGTAGTCTTTTACTAGGCATTGCCCCCACTAGCCAGATTCCTACTCCACACTGATGAGGGGCAAATAACCCGAAACGGCTGTCTGTGGATGGATACCATGTTTGGTATAGGTGGTCTCCTTGACTGGAGACTGCCCTTCCCGTGGTTGTTCCTTCCCAGTGAAAGACCTGGCTAGTTTCCTGGCAGCGTTGAGAAACATGTGATGGTGTCTCCGCAGCTTTCTTATTTGCATACTTCCCAGGGGGCGTTGCTCTAGAATCACTGCGTTGAGAAACACGTGATGGTGTCTCCGCAGTGGATATGTTGATCTCCCTAAGGTCAACAATGCTTGGAAGAGGTTATAAAGCCATTTCTAAAGCTTTGAAACTCCAGCGAACCACAGTGAGAGCAATTATCCAGAAATGACGAAAACATGAAACAGCGGTGAAACTTTCAGCAGCGATGACTCATCAAAGAAGTCACAAAAGACCCTACTATAACATCTAAACAACTGCAGGCCTCAGTTAAGGTCAGTGTTCATTACTCCACCATAAGAAAGAGACTGGGTAAAAAAGGCCTGCATGGCAGAGTTCCAAGATGAAAACCACTGCTGAGCGAAAAGAACATAACAGCTCATCTCAGTTTTGCCAGAAAACATCTTGATGATCACCAAGACATTTGACAGAATACTCTGTGGACTGTCAAAACAAAAGTTGAACTTTTTGGAAGGTGTGTGTCCCATTACATCTGGTGTGGCAGTATCGGAGCATGTCAGAAAAGAAACATTATACCAACAAAAAAATATGGTGGTGGTAGTGTGAGAGTCTGGGGCTGCTTTGCTGCCCCAGGACCTTGGAAGACTTGCTGTGGTAAATAGAGCCATGAATTCTGCTGTCTACCAAAAAATGACGCCCCCATTACTAATCCAGTAATTATCAAAAATAATTTTTTTGAACAAACACCCCCCGACTACAGCCATTTTTTAACAATTTATTAAAAATGTATTCTAAATAAAAGTCCGCCTTAATTCATAGTGATGTCCCATGATGTTCCCCAAAAGTGAATCTGAAAGGCATAAAAAGAGAAAAGGATTCAAGAAATTAAGACAAAAGACACCCTCATTCACAAATTTATTTCCCTATTTATTTATTTGGCGTGAGAACTGCGGGCAGTGAGTTGAACTTATGAGTTTCCCAAAGCTCATTGCCGCAGGCTCTCGGGATACTTGATAATTAAACAAGATGATGGCACCCACCTAATTCCCTGGGATCACCACTGGCACAAAAGAGAATATCTAAAAAGGAGAGAGAAAGAAATGCCAATAATAGGGATCATCAAATCACAAATGTCATATCAAAAAAGTATCTGAATTTTTATTGACTGCACAAATACAAAATCATACAAAAAGTGATCACCACAATGTGGAGTCATGCCAAAAGAAAATAATACAATATACAAACCACTACAACAGACATTTAAAAACCACGCACCAGGGAACCACCACGCTGAGGATAAATCCCACATGGGAAGGGATACATAGATACAGGGGGAACACAAATTCTATTAAGTAAATATGGCAGGTATAACACAGAGGAATTCACAAAAAATCTAAGCAGGAGATTATAATAGCGAAAATGAGAGACAATCACATACATGCATAGAAAATATAAACATGAAAAAAACCTTGCTCACAATGGGCATAATGAACTGATAACATAGAAAGCTATTAATCAGTAAACAACAACAGGTGCAACTGGCTCAGGCCCCATACATTTACTCCATAAACCTAGGTAAAATAGCTAAATTTGAAGGTGGAAGCTCTCATATGAGTGTTTTAAGCCATTTACCTCAGGCAAATGCCTGAAAGGGGAGAAAAAGTTCTGAACCCTCAGAGAAATCTGTGCGACAGCCATAGTACCCCAAATATCCCAGCGGTCCCCATCCCCACGCGAATCATCACTGGTAGTGACTTCCTCAAGGGCAAGAGCAGTAGGGTGTGACTAACAAGACACAGTGGCTTTATTTGATTGAACACACACTTACCACCTTGGTGGTAAGAGATCCGGGCAGAAGTACTGTGGATTCCATGACCATTTCAGTGATGTAAAACGCTAGCGCATGCGTACATCCCACTGAGATATCAGGGATCATGGCACAATGTGCCAGTGATAGAACAAGCAAGCGTCAAGATTTTCACTGCACAATCACAAAAAGCAGAACTTATGTGAGTGTACAACAAAAGTGTGACAATCAATATATGTAACGCACATGCGTCTTCTGTTATGTCATGTTGAATCTAATACACTGGAGCTCGATCGCTGAACATGTAATCACAGACACTAAGTAATTTACAAGTTAAGGGGCATATAAGCATGAAAAGGCAATCAAAGGCATAATATGGATTGTAGAGCACTTAAGGTATAAAAAAAAGTGTAAGAAGACCTCAAAGTGGGTAGTTCCTGGATAAATCTAAGTGATTATCCAATCCCCCCATATAAATCAGCAAAACAGTATTCTACTAAGAGACCTTATAAATATTGCACATAAAGATGGATAGCATAGTAAAAATCCAACATAAAAAAAGGGAATGAAAACAATAATGTCCAAAGTGGAGTTACAAATAGACTCATGTGGAGAAGAGGTACTAAAACAAAATTCTGGAACAAGTCAACCCTTGGTATACAAAAAAACAACTGTCTTGCAGTGAACTCATGCTGTCACCGCTCATCCCTGCCCACGGTGACTCACACACTACTGTGTGACCCCCTGCAATGACCTGGGCTGACCTCATGAGGCCATATCCGTTCACTGCAGTGGTTCTCACAGCAGTGTATGAGCCTGCTGTGACTGCTCTCCCTGCCAATGAGGAATGATCTGTTCTTCATTGGCTCTGACAGTGAGTTTTGGATCGTTGTGGGATCCCCTTTTGGATTACGCCAGACCTTGTATTAGGGTTTTTGCATGGAAATAAATTGGTAATTGATGGTGTCTTTTGTCTTTACTTCTTTAATAATTTTCTCTTTTTATGTCTTTCAGATTCACATTTGGATTACGATGCACTTTTTTTAATAAAATTTTTAATAACTTGGTAAATGAGGGCTGTAGTCATGGGGTGTTTGTTCAAATATTTTTTTTTCTATTTCTGCTGGATTAGTAGTTGAGGTGTCTGTTAGAGGCCCCCCATTGCTAATACCAGAGCTTGATGCCAGCTGTCAATTCACAGCTAGCATCAGCCCCATATATTACCGTGTGTCACTGCACCAGGGCAATGGAAAGAGCCAAGTAGAGTGCCAGGTTTGTCTCATCTAATAGATGCGGCACCTCTGGGGCAACTGCAGGCTGCTATTTTTAGGCTGGAAAGGGTCAAAAAACATGGCCCTTCCCACCCTAAAAAGATCATCCCCCAGTTATCTGCTTTCCCTTGGCTAGTTTTGAAAAAATGGGGGGCCCTACATTGATTTTTTTAATGATTCAAATAATTTAAAAAATCAGCTTGGGATCCTCTCTATTTTTCAAAACCAGCCAAAGGACAGCTCACAGCTGATGGTTGCAGCCTGCAGCTGCTGCTGTACCTGTGCTGGTTATGAAAATAAGGGGGAACCTCATGTCATTTGTTTTCTAAAATTATTTATTAAGTCTGCTAAATAGCTGTACATGCTATCTATCTATCTCCTCTATTTATTATCTATTTATCTATTATCTCCCTCTCTCTCTCTGTCCAGTGTATCTATTATATCTATTATCTATCAATCATCTATCAAATGCATGTATTATCTATCATTTTTCTGGGTTTGCACATTTTTACTCATAAAAAAACATTCATTTCAGTATCATGCGGTTACTTCCAGTACTAGTAACATGGATGTCACATGGACACACGGACTGCACACGGATGACACACATTGATACACGGATGGCCGTATGAATGTCCAAAACGGACAGTGCAAGACGTTCTATTTGTATATGGATGTGTGAGGGGGGCCTTACAAAGTACAATTAACATGTCCTTTGTACCACACAGTGAAGGTAGGAAAAGAAAAAAAAATTCTCAAAACAACAATCACAGAATTGATTGAAGCAGGGATAGTGGAGCCACTGAACTACAGGGAGACCCCGGGTCTACCCAAACGTAGGAGCGCTCCCAAAGAGACCATGCGCACAGTTTCTGGGAGGCGTGGGAGGAGAACCCACGTAGAGGAGAAGCAGGGACGCTGGGCAGCGTGGAGGGACCCGGCCGCAGCGGTGAGTAAGATCGTGTCCCTGTAGGAAGGCAAGGAGTGCAGGGATACAGCATTACAGTACTCCCACTTTACGCCCCCTCTTACTTAGGGCTGAAGTAGTGTCTCTCTCCTTGAAGTTGATGGTAACCAACAGGCAAGCGAAAATCAGGACAAGCTGGCAAGATAAAATCAAGTCAAAGTCAATGGAAACCAGCAAACAGGCAGAAGTTAGGACAGGCAGGCAGGACAGAGTCAAAGCAAAGTTCATGGAAGCCAATAAACGTCCGGAAATCAGGACAGCAGGCAGGATGAAGTCACCCGGATCCAAGGGAAACCTAAAAAAAATAACAAGACAGACAAGACGAAATACAGAAAGAGATCTTTTCCAAATAGGTATCTCTCACAGGATCAGGAACAAGGCATCCAGGTTCAGACTGGGTCTTTCTATCCACGCATGACACCAACAAGAACTTCAGGAGGCATCGGAAGGGAGCTTGGAGATTCTTCATGGCCACATGAACAGGTTCAGATTGGAGCATTCCATCCATGCACGACAACGATGAAGGCCTCAGAGGGCATCGGATGGGGGTATCCACACATGACACCGACAAAGGCATCGGATGGGCACTAGGAGATGCACCAAGGGTACAGGAGCAGGAACAGGTTCAGTAGCAGGATTCCGGAAAACAAAAGACCTCAGGAAAGATGGAGCCAAGCGGACAGATTTCTTCAAACGGGGAACTTCCATGACAAAGCAAAGTTCAGGCTGGAGCAAAAAAAACGGAATCAACAGAGTCCATGGCCTGTTAAAACTGTCATGCTTGCCGCCGAGTGATGGTACTGGGGTGAGCAAGGATAGTGGAACCACTGGACCACAGGGAGACCCCGGGTCTCCCCAAAAGTGGGGTAGGGGACCAGGACTGTGCCAACTGACCCCCAGGACAGGGGTGGACAGAGGAGCAGGCAGGACAGAGTCTCAAGTGCAGACAGGGACCACCAGTGTGGCTCAAGGCAGGTAGCACAGGCAGTACGGACAGGCAGAGTCTCAACCATGACAGGGCAGGATGGATAGGCTGAGTCCTGGTACAGGCAGGACGGGCAGGCAGAGTCCAGGTACAGGCAAGATGGGACTGAAACTAGATGCCAACAGGCAGGATGGACTAGAAGCCAGGTGCGGGCAGAGACAGGACCAAAACCAGCTGCCAGCGGGCAGGAGGGGCTGGTAGCCAGGTATGGGCAGGACAGGCTGGACCCACGAGCCAACAGGCTGAACAGGCTGGGAACCAGGTACAGGACAGGACAGACTGGAACCAGGCGTCCAACAGGGCAAAACGGGCTGGTAGCCAGGTACGGGCAGGAATAGGACTGGATGCAGGACAGGACCAGGACGGGATAGGACAGGTGACCTGACAACTGACTAGACAGAGTGAACTGGCTAACAGGAACTATGGTGATGAACAGGCAACTACCCTAGTGGGAGATTGCCCTAAATACCCAGTGGCTCTCAGCAATAGGCTGAAAGACACTTCCTGGAAGTGACGTGGCTGGCCCTTTAAGAGAGGAGAAGCGGCGCGTGCGAGCACTCTCTAAGAGCGCTCCCGAAGATGCTGTGATGTGCGCACAGTTTCTGGGAGGCGGGGGAGGAGAACCCATGTGAAGGAGAGGCAAGGACGCCGGGCAGCGTTGGAGGGTCGGTGAGTCTGAGCATGTCCTTGCAGGAAGGCAAGGAGTGCAGGGACACAGCATTACAATTAGGCTACGTTCTCACGCTGATCTGTTGATGAGTTCTTGATCTTGCAGAATCTCTGCTCCAATTATGTAAATTATTTTACTTGTGTATTTTCTTTGAGTTTTATTTTTTTTTACATGGATGTTAATCACGCTTTTGATGCAGCGGTTTTTGTCTCTTTTTGGTATGTCAGGCTTTAAAGAGGTTGTCAACTACTTGGACAAACCCTTCTCATTCCCCATGTCTGCACCCGCGTTAAAATTAAAAAACATATACTCACCTCCGCTATGGGCGCTGTTCCAGTGGTGTCGACACTAGTTCTCCCGGGGCTCACGTGAGTTTTTCATGTCATGGAAAGCCTGTGCCCGATCAGCATCGGCTTCTCTGTCTCTCCACCTTCAGATGTATAAGTAATCAACAGGAGGTGAGCAGCCACATGCAGGTCTGACTTCCTTTTGATTACTTATTCATCTGAAGGTGGAGAAAGAGAGAAGCCGGTGCTGATTGGGCACAGGATTCGCATGACATCAAAAACTTACATGAGCCCCAAGAGAGCAAGTGGCGTACCACTGGAACGGGGCTGGCAGCGGAGGTGAGTATAAGCTTTTTTCTTTCGAATTGGGGCAAACACGGGGAATGAGAAGGGATTGTCCAAGTAGTGAAAAAAAACAAACCTTTAAAGCTGCTTTGTTTTTGATACTTCCTGGTATTTGGCTTTAGTAAAACCCTATTGATACAGTCATGTGTGGATTACATGCATTTTTTGATGCGTTACCGGCAAGGAAATGAACTAAAAACGCATGTGCAGTTTATACAGTTTATGCAGTTTTTCCGCATCTAATGCAATTCTATGTGGAAAATCTGCTCATAACATCCACCATAACCACAAGAGAAATTGACATGTTGCGGATTGAAAACACGCATCGTAGGTCAGTTTACGCTGGGTGAAAAAGAAGCACAGTGTGCAGGAGATTTCTATAACTCCCATCCACTTTGTTGGAACTGTAAGAGGCTGCGTTTTGAAAAGATGCAACATCAAAAATTCATCTAAAGGTCATTGTGGGCACAAAACCTTCTATGTAGCATTTGAAACCACAACTTGTTCTGAAGAAACAGGCACTTATACTTACATCAATGCAAAGATAAATAAAAGTTGTGGCACTTAGAAAATGAAAGACAGGCAAAAAGTATGCTTGTTTGAACTTCACACTGGCCACCAGGAGTAATATTTGACTCCTATATCCTGTTTGGCACATGGACTTCAGAGGCAAAAAAAGACTCTGATGTATTTGTTTGTATAGAAGATTTTTCAGACCATGCTGAAATCTAGAAACACTTTATCGTGGAAGGAGGGGGAGGGAGTGAGCTGTGACGTCACCTATTGTGAATGATGGAAAATCCTGTATGTGCTGATAATGAGACTGCTGAAAAGACTTCTCTACACAGCAGGAAATATAAGTCTAGTAATATTACGCCCATTGGCCAGTGTGAAAATGGCAACATATCTGTTTCTTATGTAAAATTTTACATTCTCATGAGATGAATAGTATAACTAAGTATACATCCCAATTATTTAAAAGGCATATTTTAAAATAATTAAAGGGACCTATGTATTCTGGATATCATTGAGGATTCTGGACCCCCATCTGTTCCTGTATTATTTATCCAGAATTGCTATAAAAGGAAACCCCATTTAAAAAAAAAAAAAATAGAAACACCGTGTGACTAGATGTGACTGTGCCAATTAGTGAGATGAAAAATGAGACATCAGAAAAGCTTAACGTAAGATCCTTCAAGATCTCTATCAAGGGCTGAAACCAATTATAGAAACTGAACCCCAAAGGAGTGAATAAAATGCCATGAATCAGTACAAAAAAAATAAGGAGATGTAAGCAGTGCTTATGATAAACTGACAAAAGACAAAACTAGACTAGAACGTAATAAAAATAAAGCCATGAAAAGAGGTCATCAAAGCAAACTCAGATCTAAGGTTGTGCTGAACCCGGTGTTTGCGTTTGTAGTGTTCAAACCTTCCATGTCATGAAAAAGGCTGGACAGCAGTGACGATAATTAGCAGAGAAGTATACACAAGTGCAGAAGCTCACCTCAAATATAGTCAACTGGGCCTCCTCCCAAAAAAAGAATCAACTGATAATGGTAGTGAAGGGGTTCATGGGAACATTTCTCAGAGCACCAAGTGCACAGTGATTTATTCACCTCTACAAGTCGCAGTGCAGCCCTATTGCCTGTGATGTGAACGCTGCTACACAGGAAACAGTCAGTAACATCTCCAGGGCCTTAAAGGGGTTGTCAACATCTGGTGAAATCTTAGACAAGTATTGTAGCTTGCTGAATTCTAATGGACTGCTTGCTAGCTCCAGTGGGGGTCACCTGCCTGATCACAAGTAGGCGATTTGCCAACTAGAGTATCAGCCATGTATCACAATGTTCTTTTGAGAGACGTGGCTGAAACTGTAGTTGACATAACATGACCGCAAGTATATTTGTGGTCATTTGTCAACTGCTGGAACAGACAGCAGAAATCTCAGTGTGTGCATTACCCCTCGCCAAACATTTCACCAACAGTGGAAAACTTCTTTAAAGGGACTCTGTCGGCACAGAATGACTGTTCAAACCAAGCACAGGAGCTTGGTGCATCATGGCGTGAATCACAAACATTGAAGTACACCTTCCCAGCTGCTTGTTTTCCTCTATCTCCACCCCCCCCCGCTTCTTCTTTGATTGACAGCTGTAGCTTCATCAAGCCAGAAAAGGGCAGAGATAGATGGAAAACAAATAGGTAGGAAAGTGTACTTATATGTTTGGCCACACCAGCAGTGCACCAAGTGCCAGTACCTGGTTTGAACAGTCATTGTGTCCCTTTAAATTAACTGTTTGTTTGAACCTCCAACACATGCTCACAATTTGTTTTCCACATATGACCATAGTAGGTTTCTCAACATGTTAGAATTTTCAGTGGATCCACCAATATATATTTTATTATTGGATTTAATACAAATTGCTGCTTTTAAAGGGACAGTGAACCAATGATTTATTTATCCATAAAATTCCTGATGAAACACTGATGGTAAAACATGACACTGACCAAAAACATTAATGAGTTGATACACTCGGCAGTTCTGGGGTAATGCTAAAGTAGGGTCCAAAACCATCTAAAGTAGATTTAGAAACTTGTCACTCAAGATAAACGTGAATAGTGGTCTTTTATTGAGAAGACAATGCCACATAGACATACCTGACTACGCCAGTTGCTATACCTCCTGAGGACTCTCTGACAGTCTCCTTCCTCACTGGAGGGACAATTTGAATACATCTAATCAAAAACATTAATGAAACTTGGATCAAAAACTTGGAACTTGTTTTTGCATACGTGAAAAATCATTGAATGTATAAAAAGTATCATGTGATCAAAATACTCATTTGCCTAATAATTCTGCACACAGTGTATATACCACTAGCTATCAGACTATTGCAGGTTATAAAAAAAAAAAAAAACATTTTAAAGTAACTACAAAATGTTTTAAAAAAATGAAATAAATTATAAAAATACAAAAGTTCAAATAACCCCTCCTTTTGCCCCATTAAAAATAAAGGTAATAAAAAAGAATAAAGAAATAAACAAGTGGTATCACTAGGTTCAGAAAAGTCAGATTTGGCAAAATATAAAAATAATTAACTTGATTGGTAAACACTTTAAACAAGAAAAAATAAAAAACCCTAAAATGATGATTTTTGGCTGCTGTAATACCACAAAAAAATGTTGTAACAAGCGATCAAAACTTCATATCTATCCAAAAAATGGTATCAATAAAAATGTCCTCTTGCTCCACAAAAAAATAGGCCAGATTGAAAAAATAAAATGTTGCTTCTTGAAAAATGGCAACAAACCCCTCAATAATTTTGTTTTGCAAACTTCTGACTTTTTTTTTTAACCGCTAAAATAATAAAAAACTGGACATGCTTGGTATTGCTGTAATCATAATGATGATCATAATCATATTGTTTGGTCAATTTTACCAGAAAATGTACACCATAAAAACAATTCCCAAAAAAAGGGCAAAACTCCTTTTTTTTCACAATTTCTCACAGTGACGTCACACGGCAGCCGTTTAATAGAAGCGGAGGGGCGGAGAGCAGCCGAAAGAAAGTGAGGCCCACCTCGTTGCCGGAGAACGCAGGTAAGGTGTTGTTCCTCGTTCCTGGGGTGTCACACGTAGCGATGTGTGCTGCCTCAGGAACGACGAACAACCTGCGTCCTGCAACAGCAACAATATTTGGGATTAGAATGACGTGTCGACGATCAACGATTACGTGAATAATTTTGATCGTTAGCGGTCGTTCATACGTTTCACACGCAACAACGTCGCTAACGAGGCCGGATGTGCGTCATGAATTTCGTGACCCCCAACGACATTTCGTTAGTGATGTCGTTGCGTGTAAAGCCCCCTTTACAGTACATTACATGGTAAAATGAATGGTGTCATTCAAATTTACAACTCGTCCTGCAAAAATCAAGCCCTCATATGTCTATGTGTACAGAAAAATAAAAAAGTTATGGCTCTGGGAAGAAGGGGAGGGAAAAACGAAAGTAGCAAAAAGGGAAATTAGACCTTTAAGGCTACATGCCCACGATCAGAGTTTGCAGCGTTTTGGACGCAGCATACTTCAGCTGCGTCCAAAATGCTGCTTTATACAGTACAAGCATAGTGGACGGGATTTTTAGAAATCCAGTGCCTACAGTGGTTTTTTTTTCCACAGCAAATACTGACCTGCGGTGCGTCTTTCCAGAAGCAGCACGTCAATTGTTTGGAATCGCATGGTCATCTGTAGGGAGAACACAAGCAAGAGACCGCAGCGCACTGAACCCTTATCGTGAGTACAAGCAGCTGCAGTCTCCTGCGTTGTCCTGCGGAGGAGACTCGCGGACCCGTAGGTCAGGACCCGCTGCGTCCAGGATCATGGGCACATACCCTAATGAAGCTGTGATTTTGATCACTTGGGTTATACACAGCAATGCGATAGCATTGCTGTGTATAGCAGAAATCACAGTCTCCTTTGAAGCCCGCCCACAGTCAGGAGCTCTGTTATGACAAGCACAGTGTCCTTCAAAGACCCCTGCTGTCATAGCATCCTATCAGCGATCCATGATCACATCACAGGTGCAACGATGGGAGCTTAAAATGGCGCTCCTCCATGCCAGCGCGTGTTAAATACCACTGTTAGAATTTGACAGCGGGATTTAACAGGTTAGCAATCGCGGTCGGAACTCCGCACCACCCACGATTGTTAGAGACAGGTGCTGACTTTAATACACCATCATTACCTGCCGACCGATTATGGGGCGGGCTCACTCCGAGAGCCATTTCCATACACCCGCTTCCGACTTGCGCCGTACATGTATGGCGTATGTTGTGAAATGGTTAAATGTAGAAAATGAAGGGTGGATCACATTTTCTTTTCCCATAAGAACATCCACTTTCTGTAGTTCTCCTTTTCAGTGCTGAAGTTTTTTTTTCTTTATACATATTAATTACTGTTCTCGCCATCTACATTAATTTACACATATTTATAACTAATTGCCATGTTCACTCAGATATATGCAAAGTTGATTGAGAACCTCCTAAATGCAGATTTCTGCCACATCAAATTCCACCTGACCCCTTAAATCTTGGCAAAAATACAGATCTTTTTTTGGAGATAATAATCACAGATAGCGAGAGCTTCTGAGCTGCAATCAAAGAGAAACAAACTTTGATGCTTTCAAATAAAAGCCAATGTGTGTTAGCAATTTACAACTCATAAATCAGTCGGCCCAAAAAAAATTTGTAATGAGATTTGAACACCTGTAAACAATTCAGAAGAAAGGCACTAAATCCTGAGCCAATGAAAGAAAAGAGTTAATCCTTGATATGTCAAGACCAAAGTGAAGTGTCTATAGAGATTGGAGTGTTTTCTGTGTATGACAAGCAAATCTAAGCATAAAAACACTTACAAGTCAAATAATGTTTTACGTGAAATCTGAAATGGAAATTATTCTGAAAACCAAAAATAAATAGCATTTTATTTGTATAAACAAAAATATAATAAAATTAAATTAAACCATCACCCTCTGGGTTAGAAAAATGGTAAATATTCCAATAAAAAATTGACAAGAACTTGTTTTTATGACTCTTCCTGGACACCTTCTTCAGGTTTACTTAAATGTATTTTCAGAAGCTCACCCAATTCTTTTAGACAATGTAATCCTTCCTGTATAACAAAATTCTTAGCAATTTTACATTTTAGAGGTATTAAAAATGAATGTGAATTAGTTTTAAAACAGAGGGTTCGATTTATCAGAAATGTCCTACAGTCATGGATTGTAAGTATACTTCAGTAATACTTTATGCCAAATTTAACCCCCCCCCCACTAAATTATAGTGTATTTGTGGGTCAGTACTAAGCCTTGCCCACTCCTGCTAAACTCCACCTGCTTCAAAATGTAAGAATGCAAAAAGTTGCATTGTGCAAACATTTTGGAACATTTGCAACAGATTTACACTTGTTTTCTGATGTAAACAGTGTGATGGCTCAAGCCTTAAAATATCATTTTACATATTAAAAACATGCACATAAAACGTTACAGAGGAAACGAGTTTCTAACTGTTCCCAATAATTTAATTGACTACCTATAGTTCGGTAAAATTGAATTAAGAAGGGGCTTTCCAACTAGCAAACTTTGGAAATTAATTGATTGATTGTATAGAACATCACCCAAGAACAGGGGTCTCAAACTCGGCTGGGTGTATGGGCCGCACAGAGGAAAAATATAATTTGGGGGGGTCGCATTCTTTGCAGGACAAAGTGACATTTTTATTGGTACCATATATAATATAATTTTTTTTTTACACACCTTTGGATCACTGATTTTGAACATTTTCACTTGTTTATTATAGCAAACGTGCACATTCTTTGTTTAAATATAAAAAAAATATTTTTTTTTACATTTTATTCCTTTCTTGTAACTAATAGTCTTTCAATTAGCACTATATAGAAATGTTGACCAACATCTTTTAGTAATGTTCCCCATTTTATTGTAACGTGCCCATCCTTGTCGCCTTGTAGTATTGTGCTCCATCCTAGTCCCCATCCCACAGTAATGTGCTCATCCTTTTCACTATCCTAAAGTAATGTTCCCCATCCTTGTCCCCATCTTGTAGTAATGTGCCTCATCCTTGTCCCCATGTTATAGTAATGTCCCCAGCCTTGTCCCCATCTTATTGTAATGTGCCCATCCTGTACTAATGTGTTCATCCTTGCCCCCCATCTTATAGTAATGTTTCCCATACTTGTCCCCTTGTAGCAATGCCCCCATCCTATAGTAATGTGCCAACCTTGTCCCCATCCTATAGTAATGTGCCCAGCCTTATCCCTATTCTATAGTAATGTTTCCCATCCTTGTCCCCTTGTAGTAATGTCCCTATCCTGTAGTACTGTGCTCATCCTAGTCCCCATCCTATAGTAATGTGCTTACCTTGTCCCCATCCTATAGTAATGTCCCCAGCCTTGTCCCCAGTCTACAGTAATAATGTTCCCATCCAATAGTATTGTGCCCATCCTTGTAATGTCCTCATCCTATAGTAATGTCCCCATCCTATAGTAATGTCCCCAGCCTCACCCATAGTAATGGTATTAAGGTATTTGCAAAGCGATCGCAGCCACCGGGGCCACGATTTCGCCATGACGTACTGGGTATGTCATGGGTCGCTAAGGGGTTAACGTGCCGTCCTTCACATACACACAAAAAACCAAAACATCATTCTTCTTACCTGTCCCGCGTTCCCTCGGCTGCCTCATCTCTGCTTCATGCGGCCCCCAGGCCTGTGCCCCTGTTCACTATGGCGGCTGGTGCAGGGACCGCAGCCACTGTCTGCGATTTATGTCAGATGAGTGTATTGCCGGCGCGAGAGCATTCATCTGACATAAAGCGCAGACAATGGCTGCGGTCCCTGCACCAGCTGCGATAGTGAACAGGCGCATGGGCCTGGGGGCCGCACAAAGCTGCATGAGGGGCCGCATGTGGCCTGCGGGCCGCATGTTTGAGACCCCTGCCCTAGAAGAAGCCACGGCGAAATGCACGTGGGGCGCTACAAGGTAGCATGCTTAGTACTATATTCCATATGTCATCATTTATATTATATATTTGCATTCACATGTTTATTTTCATTTTTGCACAGCATTTGTGGTATTAGTTTCCTTTGGTATAACCAGTGTCATCTTCCTGTGCCTATTTTCTCTCTACACCATGGATATGTGCAATTTTTCATGATTTTGCTTTGGTTTTTTTTCCCATAGTTACTATGTGCCTTGTTTCTCTTGGTCTCACACTTTAAGGACATTTTCAGGCTACCTATGTCAGGAACTCCATTTTTTACATATTATGTATGTTTTATATTACTATAAGCATTTTCCTTTTCACTTTGCTGTATGCAGCTACAATTTAATGGACCATAGTATTTCACACTTTGGCTCTATTCAGTGTTATGGAAATCTCTGCTTTCATATACATTTCAATTACGTCATGGGTACTATACTCCAGTGAAGTGCTATTTATTGAATTTATTATGTGCCTGTTTTATTTGTGTTTTACATCCCCTTCCACTTTATTCATGTTGTTCATATACATGTTTTAACATTTGCATACAATTAAACTTCTTATTGGGTGTTGTCTTATTTATAAGTTCTGCATCTTTAGGCTAATTTTTAACCACTCTGGTCTATTCTCACCATTTTCTATTCTATTGGCCATTTATTTAGCCAGCAAATCTGTAGGTTTGTATTAACCCCTTCACAACCGCGGGCAGTAAAATTACGTCCTATTTTAACGTGACTTAACGACCAGGGACGTAATTTTACTGCCTAAACTTCATTTGATTGCCGTGGCCATAGCAACGGCTTTCAAATGATGTCCCCCTGCTGTTTCTTACAGCAGGGGACCTTTGCTTGACCCCAGGGGGGGTGGCATCGCCACCCCCTATCGACGATCGATGTGATTGGCTGTTCAAATCTGAACCGCCAACCACATCGTTCGCACTAATTTCGGCAAAAATAATGCCAGAATTACTGCGATACTGTGAGATCCGGCTATGATCTGCTCTAGCAGCTTCAGCAAATCATAGCCAGAGCTCTAAAATGTCGCCCCCAGCCCCTGCAGCACTGATAGCAGCGATCGTGCTATGACGCGCAATCGCTCCAATCAGTGTGCAGTGGGGTGGTCTGATCTGCCGGTGGCTGCCCTCCCCAGGTCTGTGCTGGCCTGCGAACCCTCCCCCAACATGTCTGCAGCGTGCAGTGGCTGGTACTTGTGGTACCACGCCACCGCTGCTGCTGCCGCCGCCGCCGTAGCTGAGGTCACCGCTCCTGCTGCACATGAGTAATGTGCTCACCTTGCAGCCCATGCGCGCTCCCGTGGTTCCCCCTGTGTGCTCCCGTGATGGCCCCTGCCCGTGCCCCCCTGCGATCTGCCCCCCACGCCCCGATCTGCCCCCCCCTCCCCGACATCCCGATCTGCTCCCCCCGCGATCTGACTGCCTCCCCCATTATCTCTATTCTGCTTCTGCAGCTCCCTCTCCCCCCCTCCCCCTCTGCTCTCCCCACCTCCCCCTCTGCTCTACCCCCCTCCCCCTCTGCTCTCCCCCCTCTCCCCCCCTCTCCCCCTCTGCTCTCCCCCGACGTCCTCTTACCTGTCTTCACTGGGTCGTCCGAGGTCTTAACTGGCCCGATCACATCTGCCTCCATCGCTGGGTCCTTCCTGGGCATTCTGCTGATCTGCCCAACGTCCTGCCTGCTGCTCCTGTAAAGCCTTCCATCTCTCTGCCATCTGTTCCTCCTGCAGCTCTACTGGTCAGTGATCCTCTGGGTACTGTGAGTATAACTTTTTTTTTCTGTATCCCCTGTCCATTTTTACACCTCATCCGTCCGTGCGTCCCGCCGAGCGCTGAGCAGGGATGCAGATAACGTATCTGCATCCCTGCTCAATTTTTTGCGTGACTTTTTTTTTTCCGTATCCCCGACGCTTTTTGTATCTCATCCGTCCGTGCGTCCCGCCAAGCGCTGATCAGGGATGCACATAACGGATCGGCATCCCTGCTCAATTTTTGGCGTGACTTTTTTCCGTATCCCCGACGCTTTTTGTATCTCATCCGTCCGTGCGTCCCGCCGAGCGCTGATCAGGGATGCACATAACGGATTGGCGTCCCTGCTCAATTTTTGGCGTGACTTTTTTCCGTATCTGCGACGCTTTTTGTATCGCATCCGTCCGTGCGTCCCACCAACTGCTGATCAGGGATGCACATAACGTATCTGCATCCATGGTCAATTTTTGGCGTTAATTTTTTTTTACGTATCCCTGACGCTTGTTGTATCGCATCCGACCGTGCGTCCTGCAGCGGCCGATCAGTGCACCGCGTCTGTGCGTTTGAAAAGTCAAATGGCGTTCCTTCTCTTCTGAGCCTTGCCATGCGCCCAAACAATTACTTTCCACCACATATGAGGTATCTACGTACTCAGGAAAAATTGCACAATACGTTTTATGGCGCAGTTTTTCCTGATACCGTTGTAAAAAAAAAAAACTACCTGATTGATGCAAAAAATTTGTGGTTAAAAAAAAAATAATTTTCACGGTTCAACGTTATCAACTTCTGTGGAGCCCCTGGGGGTACAAGGGGCTCACCAAATATCTAGATAAATTCCTTGAGGGGGTCTAGTTCCAAAATGGGATAATTTGTGGGGGAGCCCCACTGTTTAGGCACCATAGGGGGTCTCCAAACGTGACATGGCGTCCACTAATGATTCCAACCAATTTTGCTGTCAAATGGCGTTCCTTCTCTTCTGAGCCCCGCCATGCGCCCAAACAATTACTTTCCACCACATATGAGGTATCTGCGTACTCAGGAGAAATTGCACTATACATTTCATGGTGAATTTTTTCCTGGTACCCTTGTGGAAAAAAAAGCTACCTGGTTCAAGTGACAGTTTTGTGGTGAAAAAAAAAAATTGTATTCCTGGCTCAACATTATCAACTTCTGTGGAGCCCCTTGGGGATCGCTAAACATCTAGATTAACTCCTTGAGGGGTCTAGTTTCCAAAATGGGGTAATTTGTGGGGGAGCCCCACTGTTTAGGCACCATAGGGGGTCTCCAAACATGACATGGCGTCCGCTAATGATTCCAACCAATTTTGCTGTCAAATGGCGTTCCTTCTCTTCTGAGCCCCGCCATGCACCCAAACAATTACTTTCCACCACATATGAGGTATTGCTGTACTCAGGAAAAAATGCACTATACATTTCATGGTGAATTTTTTCCTGATACCCTTGTGAAAAAAAAGCTACCTAGTTGAAGCAACCGTTTTGTGGTAAAAAAAAAATGATTTTTCTTTTCTCGGCTCAACGATATAAACTTCTGTGAAGCCCCCAGGTGTTCAAAGTGCTCACCATACATCTAGAAAAATTATTTGAGGGCTCTAGTTTCCAAAATGGGGTCACTTGTGGGGGAGCTCCATTGTTTAGGCACCTCAGGGGGTCTTCAAACCCAACATGGCGTCCGCTAATGAGTGCAGCTAATTTTGCACTCAAAAATTCAAATGGTGCCCCTTGCCTTCCGAGCCCTGCCGTGTGTCCAAACATTTGATTTCCACCACATATGAGGTATCTGCGTACTCAGGAGAAAATGCACTATACATTTTATGGTGCATTTTTTCCTGATACCCTTGTGAAAAAAAAGCTACCTAGTTGAAGCAACCGTTTTGTGGTAAAAAAAAAAAATTTCTTTTCACGGCTCAACGATATAAAGTTCTGTGAAGCCCCCAGGTGTTCAAAGTGCTCACCAAACATCTAGAAAAATTATTTGAGGGCTCTAGTTTCCTAAATGGGGTCACTTGTGGGGGAGCTCCATTGTTTAGGCACCTCAGGGGGTCTTCAAACCCGACATGGCGTCCACTAATGAGTGCAGCTAATTTTGCGTTCAAAAATTCAAATGGCGCTCCTTCCCTTTCGACCTCTGCCATGCACCCAAACAATTGATTTTTACCACATATTGGGTATCAGCGTACTCAGGAGAAAATGCACAATAAATTGTATGGTGCACTTTCTCTTTTCTCCCTTGTAAAAATGAAAATTTTATGGCTAAACTAACATTTTTGTGTTTAAAAAGTAAAATTTTCATTTTTTCCTTCCACATTGCTTTGGTTCCTGTGAAGCACCTAAAGGGTTAATAAACTTCTTGGATATGGTTTTGAGCAGTGTGAGGGGTGCAGTTTTTAGAATGGGGTCACTTTTGGGTATTTTCTGTCACCTCGGCCTCTCAAAGTCACTTCAAATGTGATGTGGTCCCTAAAAAAAATTCTTTTGTAAATTTTGTTGGAAAAATGAGAAATTGCTGATGACCTTTGACCCCTTCTAACTTCCTAACAAAAAAAAATTTGTTTCGAAAATTGCGCTGATGAAAAGTAGACAAGTGGGAAAGTTTATTTATTAACTATTTTGTGTGACATATCTCTCAGATTTATGGGCATACATTTTCAAAAGGTACATATAAAGTGAAAAAACAATCCCTTTAAAAATTTCTTATTTTATTAAATATGTCTTAAAAATTTCCCAAGTGATTCACCTATCTAGAAATTATCAAGGGTAGTATAAATATACACCAGACATGCCACCCCTATTCAGAGGAAAAAACAATCAAATGCAGAAAAACTGGAGTATGGGATCCCAAATGGGATTAATCTGGCCCTATCATGGACCTACCACCTCACGCCTTCCTACCGACGGAGGTAATACCGCCTTAACGTAACTGGGCGCCCCCGTTCCTTGGTGGCTATCCCTCACTTACCCTAATAAATTCCCTACCATATGAGGAGAAATGAGAGTGCCTCAGCAAGTTACCACTAATTATTGGTTGGACTTTTTTACCCCTCGATGGATCGTAAAGAGAGGGCAAATGTGGCTATACCCTGTTACTCATATCCATTTAATATGCTCTAAATCAGCTGGTCATTCATTTATATACAGAGATAACAATTCCCTAAACCAAACCGACTCAAGCAGATATGTTTTGACTTATATTCAGCACTATAATACCCTGTTTAATATGCTCAAATTCAACTGGTCATTAATTCGTATACAGGGATAACAGATACCATAATACCCTGTTATCTATGCCCAGTTAATATGCTCCAATTCAGCTGGTCATCAATTCATATTTTGAGATAACAAATACCACAATACCCTGTTGTTTATGTCCAGTTAATATGCTCCAATTCAACCGGTCATCAATTCATATACAGGGATAACAAATAACACAATACCCTGTATATACAGGGACAACAGGTACCACCGCACCCCACTATCTAGATCCAGTTGATATGCTCCAATTCAACCAGTAATTAGTTCATATACAGGGGCAATAAGTCCAAATACCAAACCATCCTGATAAAAAGATATATTTAAACTTGCATTCAGCAAATCCCAAACTCTGGAGCGATGCCAGTATATACACTCATTATAAATGAATAGACATCATTTTATAAAGTTGCTAAATTAACTTCCCTTTATTAAGTGCATCCGCACTGCCTCGACGCGTTTCTCCGCCCTCTAATCCGGTTCATCAGGAGGCCCAGGGAGACAGGGAACTATTCAATAGTGATGTATGTCTTCATATGGCAGCAGCTGCCTCCATTATGCCGGCAGTTTAAATAGACCATATCAAACAATTGTGAACAACAATGTCCAAGGTATAAGCTAGCGGGCTTCTGTCTCATCTGGGTATAGTGCGCATGTCCGTTCCCATTCTAACGCTAGAGCGTGCGAGGTAGGCATTGCGCATGCTCAGAGGTCATACCTCATTAATTCATAACTCATTGCTATT
The DNA here is from genome assembly GCF_048569485.1 of Anomaloglossus baeobatrachus. Taxonomy (NCBI): domain Eukaryota; kingdom Metazoa; phylum Chordata; class Amphibia; order Anura; family Aromobatidae; genus Anomaloglossus; species Anomaloglossus baeobatrachus. The sequence goes on along the minus strand of NC_134355.1, from coordinate 113,240,719 downwards.
GCTCCGAACAGACACGCCCACACGCCCATACCAAACACAGGCGTGCTGCCCTAGCAACCTGGCAGACACGTCATAACCTGACGTACTATCCCACACTGCGCACGCGCCCGAAACACACCAGGACGATATTGCCTTATATTGTGCACTAAGACGCATGAGCTCAGGGATATTAAAAATGAGAAGCTTCGTATTATTACATCGTAGGCATTGCGCATTCCCCGATGTCATACCTCATTAATTCATGACTCATTGCTCTTGCTCCGAACAGACACGCCCCCACGCCCAAACCAACACGGGTGCGTTGTCATAGCAACCTGGCAGACACGTCATAACCTGACGTGCTATCCCCCACTGCGCACGCGCCCGAAACACACCAGGAAAATATTGCCTTATATCGTGCACTAAAGACGCATGCGCTTAGTGATTTAAAATGAAAAGCTTCCTATTATTTAATGCCATATACACATAGTTAATATTGGGGCGGAAAACCCTGCACCGCAATCCTCTCAGAAAAAGAATGGCTGCCTTTTTTGGGGGGGGTTGTATTTCAAGCATCAAAAAAGTCATGTAATAGTATAAATAAGCTCCTGGGCATCCAACAAGAAACCTACTGTTTCCATCACACTATAACCCAACTATACTCAGTGACAGTATACTACCACGTATACCAAATGGACATATTAGTACCTCTAATGATAAAGAGGGCAAAAAGGTGCCGAGAAATAATAATCTTTCTCCACCTAGTGATATGGACTACATCCTGAAATGAATCACCCATGTCCACAAAGATAATCATCTCCCCACTCTTTGCAGGGAGTACAGTAACCACCATTTCCGTGGTATATTAAATGGCTATCCTAACTAGAAATTGGAAACTACCTACTCTGAAAAAAGCTAAAGAGGGGTCAACCTCAGATAAACGGTGTATAATTTAATTGTTCATTTAGACCATTTGGGGATTGGGTTTTTAAACGAAATATCCACTGACATTCCTTCCTCAAGATCCTGTTGTCCCAGTCACCTCCTCTGGGATTCCGTCTAATCACTTCCAGGACTCTGAAACGAACTGATTTAATATTGCCCTGGTGAAAGTCCCACACATGTCTCACTATAGGGGTCTCTCTTTTATGTCTGATGTCACCGACATGTTCCCCTATACGTCTCCTCAACTCCCTCCTGGTCTTGCCCACATAGTCAAGCGGGCAATCACATGTTGCAAGATAGACTAGACCTTCACTTTTACAATTTGCGAAATCCCTCAGGTAATACTCACGACCAGTGCTAGCACTAATGACCGATTTACACTGTTTAATCCAGTCACAGTACTTACAGCCACCACAACGAAAAGTACCTACAGGCCGTCGATCAAGCCACGTGCCCACTGGCATCGGTCGGCTGTAGTGGCTGTGCACCAGTTGATCTCTTATAGAGCCTCCTTTTCTGAAAGTGACCATAGGTCGTGGAGAAAGAACATCTACCAAGTCAGGATCAGCTCTAAGAATCCCCCAATGTCTCCGCAAGACCTGGAACACTATCGGATTGATCATCGTATGTACCGATAATTTTTTTTTAATATCCCTGAGCTCATGCGTCTTAGTGCACTATATAAGGCAATATCGTCCTGGTGTGTTTCGGGCGCGTGCGCAGTGTGGGATAGTACGTCAGGTTATGACGTGTCTGCCAGGTTGCTAGGGCAGAGCGCCCGTGTTTGGTATGGGCGTGTGGGCGTGTCTGTTCGGAGCAATAGCAATGAGTCATGAATTAATGAGGTATGACCTCGGAGCATGCGCAATGCCTACCTCGCACGCTCTAGCGTTAGAATGGGAACGGACATGCGCACTATACCCAGATGAGACAGAAGCCCGCTGGCTTATACCTTGGACATTGTTGTTCTCAATTGTTTGATATGGTCTATTTAAACTGCCGGCATAATGGCGGCAGCTGCTGCCATATGAAGACATACATCACTATTGAATAGTTCCCTGTCTCTCTGGGCCTCCTGATGAACCGGATTAGAGGGCGGAGAAACGCGTTGAGGCAGTGCGGATGCACTTAATAAAGGGAAGTTAATTTATCAACTTTATAAAATTATATCTATTCATTTATAATGAGTGTATATACTGGCATCGCTCCAGAGTTTGGGATTTGCTGAATGCAAGTTTAAATATATCTTTTTATCAGGATGGTTTGGTATTTGGACTTATTGCCCCTGTATATGAACTAATTACTGGTTGAATTGGAGCATATCAACTGGATCTAGATAGTGGGGTGCGGTGGTACCTGTTGTCCCTGTATATACAGGGTATTGTGTTATTTGTTATCCCTGTATATGAATTGATGACCGGTTGAATTGGAGCATATTAACTGGACATAAACAACAGGGTATTGTGGTATTTGTTATCTCAAAATATGAATTGATGACCAGCTGAATTGGAGCATATTAACTGGGCATAGATAACAGGGTATTATGGTATCTGTTATCCCTGTATACGAATTAATGACCAGTTGAATTTGAGCATATTAAACAGGGTATTATAGTGCTGAATATAAGTCAAAACATATCTGCTTGAGTCGGTTTGGTTTAGGGATTTGTTATCTCTGTATTTAAATGAATGACCAGCTGATTTAGAGCATATTAAATGGATATGAGTAACAGGGTATAGCCACATTTGCCCTCTCTTTACGATCCATCGAGGGGTAAAAAAGTCCAACCAATAATTAGTGGTAACTTGCTCAGGCACTCTCATTTCTCCTCATATGGTAGGGAATTTATTAGGGTAAGTGAGGGATAGCCACCGAGGAACGGGGGCGCCCAGTTACGTTAAGGCGGTATTACCTCCGTCGGTAGGAAGGCGTGAGGTGGTAGGTCCATGATAGGGCCAGATTAATCCCATTTGGGATCCCATACTCCCGTTTTTCTGCATTTGATTGTTTTTTCCTCTGAATAGGGGTGGCATCTCTGGTGTATATTTATACTACCCTTGATAATTTCTAGATAGGTGAATCACTTGGGAAATTTTTAAGACATATTTAATAAAATAAGAAATTTTTAAAGGGATTGTTTTTTCACTTTATATGTACCTTTTGACTATCCTGAAACTATTTTGATTGTTAGCCTTTGTTTTCATGGCGGGCTTCCTCTCAGGGACTTTGGACGCTAATAATTGGCTGGAGGATGCGGAGGAGGTCTTTTCAGTGGATGGTGTTTCAACATTTGACCAAGGGGCGATATCCCTTAAAACCATTTTTAGGGAATTACAGGACGAATATTTTGAGAACCTACGGTCTTGGTGGGAGGTGAAGACAATTGAGAGTTATATTAAGAACAACATAGTGCCTAGAGGTTTGCGCATTAATATTTCTCCTGCCCCTAGACTGAGGGACCCTGATTTCTTGGCTTTGTGGGAGCAAGAATCTATCGCGTCGTCAACTAGATTTAAGACTATGGTATTGGAAAAAGAAAGGAAAAATCTGTTGGATTCAAGTTTGAGGTTGGATAACCTTAGGAAAAAAGCTCTGGAACATAAATCTGAAACAGAGTTTACTAGGAAAGAAGCCACCCTTCAGAACAACGTTGAAAAACACCAGATTACTCTTAAAAACGTAAACAAAAACAGTTCGCAAGAGATCTGGGTGATTTCAAAGAGAAGAGGGCGTATAACTTTAATTTGAGTTATACAGCACCGATATACAAAGATATATCTTCATCAGACCAGGAAACCTCAGACTCCGAAAGACCAGAATCAAGGGGTGGAAACAGAGGAGGAGGGAGGGGCAACAGAGGTAGACGGAATAACAGGGGAAGATGGATGAATTGGTGGGGAAACCGCCAATATCCCCAAAACACAGGAGGACAGATGGTATCCGGAACTCTAGTTTCCAATACTTCAGTCCCTGGAAACTCTGGTTCATCTGCTCCTGCCTCCTCCTCCTCCTCGGTTCCTTCATCTTCTTTTTTAGAAAGGGAGGCCTCCAACCGTTATGGTCTGAGAAATCGCAATACATAAGTGGTAATCAAACGGCAGGTCAGATTATTAATCTCTCTTCGGTTTCTCTTACCTCGGATATGAGGTCTTTACTGCACAAAGGTCTTTCTTTTGTTCCTCGGACTGGTTTTGATAAATTTGAGTGGACAAAGGACATCCATCTTTTTGGCCGAAAACTAAAATGGCACAAATTTTTTAAAAATAATGATCGGGAAAAATGTGCAGAATTGGGCATTGATCCGGAAGATTTGGGGGCATTCAATACGTTGACAGACCTACTGGAGGAAGGGGAGTCAACTAGAGGCCTTGGACCATTTACCACATTAAAGAAAAAAAGTCATAGGCAGCCACCGGTGAGTGAGCTAAATAGCATTGACATTTTTGTGAAGGTTGTTGAGGAAGAATTGAGTAAGATCCATTATATTGAGGGTGCTGATAATTTGTCCGAAGGCGAGAGGGTGGCGTTACGAACTCTGAGGGAGGAACAAAACATTATCGTAAAGTCCTCAGATAAAGGTGGGAATCTGGTACTCATGGACCATGGACCATATAGGGAGATGTGTCTAAGTATATTGAGAGATAAAGACACATATAACATACTTAATAATGATCCAACAAAGATTTTTTGTGCTAGGTTAGAAGAAAAGTTAGACGAGGCGTTGGATAAACGGCTAATTTCTAAGAATGAGTATGAATTCATGGTTCCTGTGAGTCCCATGATTCCGACTTTTTATACGATACCAAAAATCCACAAGGGCATAGACCCCCTCAGAGGTAGACCAATTGTGTCAGGAATAGGATCAGTGACGCAGAATGTCAGTATTTATCTTGACAATATCCTGAGACCTTTCGTTTCAACCCTCCCCTCATATATAAGGGATACACCTGACCTACTTATGAAGATTCAAGACATCTCTGTGGAAGGTGATTTTTATCTAGCCTCCATTGATGTAGAATCTTTATATAGCTCTATCCCACATGAAAGGGGCCTGGAGGCAGTTAACCATTTCCTCCGGTCCAGAGCAAATTTCCTATGGGATCATAATAATCTTGTTATGGACTTACTCAATTTTGTACTCACGCACAATTACTTCATGTTCGACAGTAAGTACTTCCATCAGCTCAGGGGCACTGCGATGGGGAGCTCATGTGCTCCCTCTTACGCAAACTTGTTCCTGGGCTGGTGGGAGGAAACTGTCGTGTTTGGAGATGATACTTCATGGTGGGTCCCCCTCATCCTGTATTGGGGTAGATATATTGATGACGTTTTAGTCAAATGGGTGGGGACCCAACAAGAATTCCATGAATTTATACGATATATAAATGTCAATGATATTAATCTAAGATTTACTCACCATATTCATAGATCACATTTGGCGTTCTTGGATGTGGAAATTGGTATTGAAGACAATGGCACTCTATCAACTAAGACCTATAGGAAGCCAACCTCCACAAATAGCCTTTTACGCTGGGACAGTTTTCACCCCACTTCCCTTAAAAAAGGCATACCTAAAGGTCAATATCTTAGAGTGAGGAGAAACTGTTCCAGCGATCGAGATTTCTATGAACAAGCAAGGGATCTTAGGACACGCTTTAGGGAAAGGGGTTACCCACATGATGTTCTCAGTAAGGCCTTTCGACATGCTCAGACGAAAGAACGTGGTCCATTTTTACAGATAAATCAAAGGCAGAACACAGAGGGGGACTTAATAAGAATTATCGGTACATACGATGATCAATCCGATAGAGTGTTCCAGGTCTTGCGGAGACATTGGGGGATTCTTAGAGCTGATCCTGACTTGGTAGATGTTCTTTCTCCACGACCTATGGTCACTTTCAGAAAAGGAGGCTCTATAAGAGATCAACTGGTGCACAGCCACTACAGCCGACCGATGCCAGTGGGCACGTGGCTTGATCGACGGCCTGTAGGTACCTTTCGTTGTGGTGGCTGTAAGTACTGTGACTGGATTAAACAGTGTAAATCGGTCATTAGTGCTAGCACTGGTCGTGAGTATTACCTGAGGGATTTCGCAAATTGTAAAAGTGAAGGTCTAGTCTATCTTGCAACATGTGATTGCCCGCTTGACTATGTGGGCAAGACCAGGAGGGAGTTGAGGAGACGTATAGGGGAACATGTCGGTGACATCAGACATAAAAGAGAGACCTCTATAGCGAGACATGTGTGGGACTTTCACCAGGGCAATATTAAATCAGTTTGTTTCAGAGTCCTGGAAGTGATTAGACGGAATCCCAGAGGAGGTGACTGGGACAACAGGATCTTGAGGAAGGAATGTCAGTGGATATTTCGTTTAAAAACCCAATCCCCAAATGGTCTAAATGAACAATTAAATTATACACCGTTTATCTGAGGTTGACCCCTCTTTAGCTTTTTTCAGAGTAGGTAGTTTCCAATTTCTAGTTAGGATAGCCATTTAATATACCACGGAAATGGTGGTTACTGTACTCCCTGCAAAGAGTGGGGAGATGATTATCTTTGTGGACATGGGTGATTCATTTTAGGATGTAGTCCATATCACTAGGTGGAGAAAGATTATTATTTCTCGGCACCTTTTTGCCCTCTTTATCATTAGAGGTACTAATATGTCCATTTGGTATACGTGGTAGTATACTGTCACTGAGTATAGTTGGGTTATAGTGTGATGGAAACAGTAGGTTTCTTGTTGGATGCCCAGGAGCTTATTTATACTATTACATGACTTTTTTGATGCTTGGAATACAACTCCCCCCAAAAAAGGCAGCCATTCTTTTTCTGAGAGGATTGCGGTGCAGGGTTCTCCGCCCCAATATTAACTATGTGTATATGGCATTAAATAATAGGAAGCTTTTCATTTTAAATCACTAAGCGCATGCGTCTTTAGTGCACGATATAAGGCAATATTTTCCTGGTGTGTTTCGGGCGCGTGCGCAGTGGGGGATAGCACATCAGGTTATGACGTGTCTGCCAGGTTGCTATGACAACGCACCCGTGTTGGTTTGGGCGTGGGGGCGTGTCTGTTCGGAGCAAGAGCAATGAGTCATGAATTAATGAGGTATGACATCGGGGCATGCGCAATGCCTACGATGTAATAATACGAAGCTTCTCATTTTTAATATCCCTGAGCTCATGCGTCTTAGTGCACAATATAAGGCAATATCGTCCTGGTGTGTTTCGGGCGCGTGCGCAGTGTGGGATAGTACGTCAGGTTATGACGTGTCTGCCAGGTTGCTAGGGCAGCGCGCCTGTGTTTGGTATGGGCGTGTGGGCGTGTCTGTTCGGAGCAATAGCAATGAGTCATGAATTAATGAGGTATGACCTCGGAGCATGCGCAATGCCTACCTCGCACGCTCTAGCGTTAGAATGGGAACGGACATGCGCACTATACCCAGATGAGACAGAAGCCCGCTGGCTTTTATACCTTGGACATTGTTGTTCTCAATTGTTTGATATGGTCTATTTAAACTGCCGGCATAATGGCGGCAGCTGGTGCCATATGAAGACATACATCACTATTGAATAGTTCCCTGTCTCCCTGGGCCTCCTGATGAACCGGATTAGAGGGCGGAGAAACGCGTCGAGGCAGTGCGGATGCACTTAATAAAGGGAAGTTAATTTATCAACTTTATAAAATTATATCTATTCATTTATAATGAGTGTATATACTGGCATCGCTCCAGAGTTTGGGATTTGCTGAATGCAAGTTTAAATATATCTTTTTATCAGGATGGTTTGGTATTTGGACTTATTGCCCCTGTATATGAACTAATTACTGGTTGAATTGGAGCATATCAACTGGATCTAGATAGTGGGGTGCGGTGGTACCTGTTGTCCCTGTATATACAGGGTATTGTGTTATTTGTTATCCCTGTATATGAATTGATGACCGGTTGAATTGGAGCATATTAACTGGACATAAACAACAGGGTATTGTGGTATTTGTTATCTCAAAATATGAATTGATGACCAGCTGAATTGGAGCATATTAACTGGGCATAGATAACAGGGTATTATGGTATCTGTTATCCCTGTATACGAATTAATGACCAGTTGAATTTGAGCATATTAAACAGGGTATTATAGTGCTGAATATAAGTCAAAACATATCTGCTTGAGTCGATTTGGTTTAGGGATTTGTTATCTCTGTATATAAATGAATGACCAGCTGATTTAGAGCATATTAAATGGATATGAGTAACAGGGTATAGCCACATTTGCCCTCTCTTTACGATCCATCGAGGGGTAAAAAAGTCCAACCAATAATTAGTGGTAACTTGCTGAGGCACTCTCATTTCTCCTCATATGGTAGGGAATTTATTAGGGTAAGTGAGGGATAGCCACCGAGGAACGGGGACGCCCAGTTACGTTAAGGCGGTATTACCTCCGTCGGTAGGAAGGCGTGAGGTGGTAGGTCCATGATAGGGCCAGATTAATCCCATTTGGGATCCCATACTCCCGTTTTTCTGCATTTGATTGTTTTTTCCTCTGAATAGGGGTGGCATCTCTGGTGTATATTTATACTACCCTTGATAATTTCTAGATAGGTGAATCACTTGGGAAATTTTTAAGACATATTTAATAAAATAAGAAAATTTTAAAGGGATTGTTTTTTCACTTTATATGTACCTTTTGACTATCCTGAAACTATTTTGATTGTTAGCATAAATTTTCAAAGTTTGAAAATTGCGAAATTTTCATAATTTTCGCCAAATTTCCTAAATTTTCACAAATAAACGCAAAAAATATCGGCCTAAATTTACCACTGACATGAAGTACAATATGTCATGAAAAAACAGTGTCAGAATCGCCAGGATCCGTTGAAGCGTTCCAGAGTTATAACCTGTCAAAGTGACACTGGTCAAAATTGCAAAAAATGGCCCGGTCATTAGGGTGTTTTAGTGGCCGGGGGTGAAGGGGTTAATGTACATTCAACAGAATGAAGATGTCTCTACTATGACTGCAGCTCAGCTCTATTTACTGGAATTGGCCAGTGTGCAGTATCGGGAACAACTGTATTTATGGACATTGCCTGGATATAAAATGATGCTAGCACTTGGTTCTGCTAATTGTCGGTATTCCATTAGTTAGAAGCCAGATAAAACAGCAAAAAGATCGTAGCAGGTATAGTAATAATCTTTCTTTACTGTGGCAAATTCATAAAACCTCAATATACACGATCCAAAAATATGAAAATTGCAAATGCATTTCAAAACAAAGTCCTTCATCGGAATGACTTTATGAAGAAGAATGTAGTGTTTCTTGGGAGCATGCTAAGGGCACGAGTGCGTGCACTCCCCACATCTTAAAGGGGCAGTGTGCACACTCTGGAAGTGTCACTAGACAATGGTTGGAGGATACTAGGTATTAAAGGCACTCTCCCCTTTTTGGGAAGTGCCTGAGCAACTTCTGCATTGTGAGATCCCTCCCTTGCTAGTTAGTTGTCAAGTCCCTGTGACCTTGTGCCTAAACCTGAACCTTAACAGTCTGTCCATATGCGATTCCATTCTGCCAGCCTGAACACGAACCGGACAAGTGTGACTTAACCAGTGTCCATCTTGGTTGCCTGCACCCTGTTCCAGCCATCCTGTCAGAATCAGCCGTCCTGTCTTTACCTGTACCTGTATCCACCCTGCCTGTGTTCCTGATCTAGTCCTGTCTGTTACCCTGAGCCTTGTACCTGCATCCCTGACCCTTGGGGTCAGCTGCTGAAGTCCGAGTACTGACCTGTAGTAGTACCTGGTTTCTACTGACAGCCAAATCTAATCTCAGCATCAGAGGCTGTGGTGAATACCCTGTAGGCACTTAATAATGCTCCTCCAAGGTAAGCGCGGTCCGTGGCACAGTGGGTCCACATCCACATGCGTGACAATGAATTTAGTTCTGAAATGTGTTTGAAATTAATATTCTATAACAAAATGTTTTACTATACTGTACCTATAATTTGGGTGCCGTATAATCTTAAGTCTGAAGCTTCGTTGATGCATTCCAAGTTTCATCCATTGGATCTGGCATAGTCTGTGATTGGGATCACAGGTGAGCTGACCTCCTATGTATTTTTTTTAATTAGTTGAATGCTCACTGATTCTACATTAATGTATTAATGGCCTATTCGAAATGCATGAGAATGATGCTGCAATTTTTTTGCATTTTTTTAACGGAATCTGTCTGACAGTTTCCCCATGGCCTCGGACCCACCAGTATTTGTATTTTTATTTCTAAATACTGCTGCTTATCCTGCCCTTTATTGTGTTTTACGAATAATTGCATGTTTAAAAAGTTTTTATAAAGCTTGTTTTTAATATGTTAATTAGTCGTTTGACTAGTTGCTGAGACGTTTGTTTCTGCAGACTAGGTGGCCCTCTCAGCATGTTATCGCGCACCTGTGGGCGTGATAACATAATTTGCATGAGTCGGCATCATCACCGGCTCTCTGCAAATCTTGCGCATGCACATGGCTTTATTCACAACATCATTGTGCCTCTGAAGCCAGGTGTACACAGAGAGGCGCACTGTGCGTGTCCGGAAGAGAAGGAGCCGACTCTTGCAATTCATGTTATCATGCCCACAGAGGCATGATGACATACTGAGAGGGTTGACTAGTCTGGGGAAACAAATGCTCCATCAACTAGTCCAGAAGCTAACTCCTTCTCAAGCCATATGTTTTCCCCTTTTAAAATAATAACACTTATACTCACCTCCGGTGTCTGCACCATTCCAGCGATGTGTGCACTTTATTTCTAGAAATCACATAACATTGTTACGTCACGTGATTTCTTCAACCAATCAGCAGCTGCTTCACTTCCCTCCCTGTATCACATACTGTACATCTGGTGGAAGTGAGAGAGCAGCAGCGCTGACTGCCTTCGGATGTAAGCGATTTATCCCGAAAGCGGGGAAAATGAAGCAGCTGCTGATTGGCTGCAGGGATCACGTAATTTCACACTGTTACACGATCCCGTGATAGACAGTGCCGACACCGCTACAAAGGTGAGCATAAGTGCTATTATTTTAAAATGGGGGGAAAAAACAGATTGAGAAGTGGTTGTCCGACTAGTGGACATTGACTTTAAAGAGTTTCACATTCCTCCTTTTTATTTTTCTTTCACATAACCACATTTTAAGAGTTATATTTATTTTTTTTTTTATATTTTTTTTAATTTCACCCTTGTCAGGGTATATTTTGTTAACTTTGACTTTTGGGGGGATGTTGATAGAAAAAAAGGAATTCTACTATTCAGAAAAAGACAAAATCCAGTGAGCTTAGGCAGGGATGGGAGAATAAAAACTTTAGTTTATTTTACATATTAGGATAATCGGCATTAGCACCCACAGACCTGATGTGGGGAAAAGAAATACAGCGCGTTTTGGCAAGTAAATTACAGTTAGGTCCAGAAATATTTGGACAGTAACACAAGTTTTGTTATTTTAGCTGTTTACAAAAACATGTTCAGAAATACAATTATATATATAATATGGGCTGAAAGTGCACACTCCCAGCTGCAATATGAGAGTTTTCACATCCAAATCGGAGAAAGGGTTTAGGAATCATAGCTCTGTAATGCATAGCCTCCTCTTTTTCAAGGGAACAAAAGTAATTGGACAAGGGACTCTAAGGGCTGCAATTAACTTTGAAGACGTCTCCCTCGTTAACCTGTAATCAATGAAGTAGTTAAAAGGTCTGGGGTTGATTACAGGTGTGTGGTTTTGCATTTGGAAGCTGTTGCTGTGACCAAACAACATGCGGTCTAAGGAACTCTCAATTGAGGTGAAGCAGAACATCCTGAGGCTGAAAAAAAAGAAAAAATCCATCAGAGAGATAGCAGACATGCTTGGAGTAGCAAAATCAACAGTCGGGTACATTCTGAGAAAAAAGGAATTGACTGGTGAGCTTGGGAACTCAAAAAGGCCTGGGCGTCCACGGATGACAACAGTGGTGGATGATCGCTGCATACTTTCTTTGGTGAAGAAGAACCCGTTCACAATATCAACTGAAGTCCAGAACACTCTCAGTGAAGTAGGTGTATCTGTCTCTAAGTCAACAGTAAAGAGAAGACTCCATGAAAGTAAATACAAAGGGTTCACATCTAGATGCAAACCATTCATCAATTCCAAAAATAGACAGGCCAGAGTTAAATTTGCTGAAAAACACCTCATGAAGCCAGCTCAGTTCTGGAAAAGTATTCTATGGACAGATGAGACAAAGATCAACCTGTACCAGAATGATGGGAAGAAAAAAGTTTGGAGAAGAAAGGGAACGGCACATGATCCAAGGCACACCACATCCTCTGTAAAACATGGTGGAGGCAACGTGATGGCATGGGCATGCATGGCTTTCAATGGCACTAGGTCACTTGTGTTTATTGATGACATAACAGCAGACAAGAGTAGCCGGATGAATTCTGAAGTGTACCGGGATATACTTTCAGCCCAGATTCAGCCAAATGCCGCAAAGTTGATCGGACGGCGCTTCATAGTACAGATGGACAATGACCCCAAGCATACAGCCAAAGCTACCCAGGAGTTCATGAGTGCAAAAAAGTGGAACATTCTGCAATGGCCAAGTCAATCACCAGATCTTAACCCAATTGAGCATGCATTTCACTTGCTCAAATCCAGACTTAAGACGGAAAGACCCACAAACAAGCAAGACCTGAAGGCTGCGGCTGTAAAGGCCTGGCAAAGCATTAAGAAGGAGGAAACCCAGCGTTTGGTGATGTCCATGGGTTCCAGACTTAAGGCAGTGATTGCCTCCAAAGGATTCGCAACAAAATATTGAAAATAAAAATATTTTGTTTGGGTTTGGTTTATTTGTCCAATTACTTTTGACCTCCTAAAATGTGGAGTGTTTGTAAAGAAATGTGTACAATTCCTACAATTTCTATCAGATATTTTTGTTCAAACCTTCAAATTAAACGTTACAATCTGCACTTGAATTCTGTTGTAGAGGTTTCATTTCAAATCCAATGTGGTGGCATGCAGAGCCCAACTCGCGAAAATTGTGTCACTGTCCAAATATTTCTGGACCTAACTGTATGCCTTATCATCCACCACTGTTGTCTTCCGTTGATGTCCAGGTCTTTTTGTATTTTTGAGGTCACCAGTGTGGATTTAGCCACTTCTAATATTATAGCAAGTTTTCAGATGTTTTTTTTTCTGTTTTTGCAAATGAAGGATGCCTTGTTTCACCTGCATGCAGAGCTCCTTTGACCGCATGTTTACTTCTCAGCAAAAACTCAAAATGCAAGCACCACACCTCATATTAACTCCAGGCCTTTTATGTGCCTAACTGAGAATGAAATAACAAAGGAATTGCTCACAGCGGCCCATGAAACAGCCTTTGAGTCAATTGTCCAATTACTTTTGGCCCATTAAAACCAGGGTGGCACTTGTAAAGGAGCAGAAACTCCTGAACCCTTCATCAAGTTTTAATGTGGATACCCTCAAATGAAAGTTAAAAATCAGGGTAACTATAACTTGAATATGTTTCGGTAAACAGGTAAAAAAAGAAAATTGGGTCAGTGTCCAAATATATATGGACCTAACTGTATATGTGTATATGTGAGTAGCCTACAAGACAAAAACAACAGGAACCATAGTATACGGCCAAAATCAATCATTTTATTAACAGACTATTTTATTTATTAACATAACATTTAACACATAAAATGCCAACAGGTATTGGGAGGACAGAGAATATTGAACACTGTAGTTGTAGATCAAAGCGGTATCCAGGGATTAATAAATATAAAGTGAGACAGTGCTTACAGACATCCAAGGAAAATTCTTTATATATTCAACCCGAATTGCAGCCTATAACAATATAAAGTGCAAAAGTGCACGTTCTAGCATTAAACAGACAGCAGGGGGAGCCCAAACAATTGATTCATATGGAGATCCTAAGTCAATAGATAATATAGTTATGCAAAGCAATCAAAGAGGATTCAGGCAACTGCAGTATGCAAAATATGCTAAAAGGCTAATAGCCGGCGGCAAAACAAGTCACAGCAGGAAAAAATCTACATTTAGCTAAGTAAATAGGCTTACAAGTAGCACATAATACCTCTGTCCACACACCCACGCCTCCAACGCACGTTTCGTGACAACTTCTTCAGGGAGCGTGAATTGAGCAAATGAAGGATGCCTTGTTTCACCTGCATGCAGAGCTCCTTTGACCGCATGTTTACTTCTCAGCAAAAACTCAAAATGCAAGCACCACACCTCATATTAACTCCAGGCCTTTTATGTGCCTAACTGAGAATGAAATAACAAAGGAATTGCTCACAGCGGCCCATGAAACAGCCTTTGAGTCAATTGTCCAATTACTTTTGGCCCATTAAAACCAGGGTGGCACTTGTAAAGGAGCAGAAACTCCTGAACCCTTCATCAAGTTTTAATGTGGATACCCTCAAATGAAAGTTAAAAATCAGGGTAACTATAACTTGAATATGTTTCGGTAAACAGGTAAAAAAAGAAAATTGGGTCAGTGTCCAAATATATATGGACCTAACTGTATATGTGTATATGTGAGTAGCCTACAAGACAAGACGAGCTACTTCAGAGACTCGAGAACAATGAGTATTAAAAGAACAGCATAGTGTTCCAACAGGACAACAGCCCAAAGCATATGTCGAGATTGGCAAATAAATTGTCAATGACAATGAAAAAGGTGCTGGATTAGCCCCCACAGTCCCCAGACCTCAACCCAATCGATCAAGTGTGGGTAGAGTTGAAGTAAAAGCTGTATACATATCCAGGTGAGTCAATGTCAAACGGTGATCAGCTCTAAATTCACCGGGTGTCATGTCATCTTCTGACCTTTTTCACACTGCGGAGTCTGACACGCCACCTTGTGATTTTGAGTTGCTTACTGAGAGCTGGGCGTCAACCTGTTGTGTGCTTACTATTGATAGGTCTAGTAGGAGTTAATTTCTGATGGCCTGTGAATTACTTCTAGGGTCATGGGTTTCTGGAGACCTATCACCACCGCCTCCACCCTTTAAAAGATGGTGGAATCTTCTCCGTGCCAATAATAGCTTTTGTGATTCTGGTCCATGTGCATGGTTATCCAGCATCTGGTGATCTGTTGTATACTATTCTGGTGTGTTGTGGAAATATTCTTGTAGTTTGATTATTTCCTTCCTTTTCTTTATTTCCTCCTGAGCACGTTTTGTCTATACCTCTGTGAGTGATTGCTGTGAGTTTGTGTTTCCCCCAGTCTGTCTTTCTGTGTTGGATTTACCACTCCAGTCCTGGCCCTTTACGGGTTTGGGGGTGAGGGGGGTATTAGATTAACGGCTGATCAGGAGTCACAGCTACACTAGCGGTCCAGACCTCTTCACCATCAGAAGTACCGTACTTCTAGGATAAGGAACAGTAATGGCCCCCTAGTCAAATGGCCAGTTTAGGAGCCCCTATTCCCAATTACTATGTTACCCTCGTTACAGTAAACCAGTATGCACCAATCTCAATTTTTACATGTTTTTCATCACAGTATTGTATGTCTATAGTCCCATATTCATTCATTGTTCCACATATCTTAGCACTACAGAGTGCAGCTGTCTCCTTATTGTTTCTATGTTTCATGTTCAGTTTGCACCTGTTCATATTAGAAAGGTAGGATGTGCCTTCAGTCTTTTTCTTAGATTACTGGTGTACAGTGGAGCAGGAGATAGCATGTTGGATTCTCATTTTGCTGCAGTGCACTAGCAAGATCCATTCTTATTCTGGCCATCATTTGGGGCAGTTTTTGCAAAACTAACCGCTTGTGTACATCTATCTTCTACAGTCTTTGTAAAATCTACACCCTCTTTTTCGGTGGAGGTGGCTAAGGTGCTTACGGAAAAAAAGGGCGATATTCTACCCTCAGGTTACTACTGGGCCTCGGCGTCTCCCCGAGAGAGGTAGTCATGGGGGGGGGGGTGGACATTCCAACTGATTCAAAGGAAAGGAAAAAGTCACCTCACCAGTCTTTTACAGTAAGCCCAGACAGCATGGATGGTTAAAGGGAACCTGTCAGGTGCAATATGCACCCAGAACCATGAGCAAGCAGTTCTGGGTGCATATTAGTGACTCCTGCCTAACCGTTCTTGTATACACTAGCATAAATAAACAGATCTTTAGAAAAAGTATTTCTAAAGATCGTATATTATATGCTAATGAGCACGGGGACTAGTGCCGAGGGCATTTGTTTCCGTAGCTAGTTGGCCCACATAGCATGGTAGCACGCCCCTGTGGGCATACTAACATGCTAATGAATGGGCAGTGCCGTCGCACATACCTCACTGTTCATGGCGGCCGGCGGAGGATGGATGCGCACTGCGCATGATCTGGAGTGCACCCAGAACTGCTCGTGGTTCTGGGTGCATATTGCACCTGACAGGTTCCCTTTAATGTGCACAAACCAGCAAGGGAGGAAAAACATCCAAAGAAATCCAGCGTCCAAAGGTCTTCTTAAAAGGGTATAAACTTTAATCCAAAACCATTAAAAGCATTGCATGGAAAAAATTGTATAATACCAGGTAAAAAGCATAGAGAAAAATATCAAATGCCAGCAGCAGACGTTTCGGACTATGTGTCCTTATTCATTGTATCAGTATAACACATGGACTCAGAGTTTTGCCGCGGAAAACTTGCGGATTTATCTGGGATTTTCAAGATAAATCCGCAGGTTTTAGCAAGTACAGACACTCCCCATGTTATCCTATGGGACATGGGGAGTGTCTGTGTCTATGCTGCGGATGTCCCGCAGACACACATAACTGCATGTCAATTATTCCTGCGGAAATACCTGCGGAATTCCCGGCCTTCCACCCTGGAGATAGAGGTCGGGAATTCCGCAGGTAAGTCGCATGAATGTTCGCAGGTTTTCCGTAGATATTTCACTGGAGTCCCGGAGCTATGTATAGCTGCGGATTCCGGGGAGCTGCTGCGGGAAACCTGCAGACGTATCCGCAGATGCGAGCTCCCGTGGGCACATAGCCTAAATCAGGGGTTCAATGAAAAAATCTAACAATGGCAATATACAGCAAAAAAAAGGGAGGGAGAAAAAAAACAATTCAGTCATTTTTCATAATGATAAATTAAATCTTACCTTAAAGGGAACCAAACATCAGGATTTTCGTGTATAAGCTGCAGCCAGTGCAGTACTGGCACTATCATGCACAGTGTGTACATACCATCAGGGGGCAGCTCGGGTGTTTAGGCAGTGAAGTACAACTTTATAAAGTTTGAAATTTCGTGCACTTTTTGATTGACGTGTGCACCTCTGCTGCTAATGTCCGGGCGGGTTATGCAGGAGTTCCCCGCCCCCCCATCAGCCTGTTCCTCCCTCTCTCCTGATGTCCGGGCGGGTTATGCACGTGTTCCCCGCCCCCCCGCGCCGCCTGTTCCTCCCTCCCTCCCTCCCTCCCTCTGGCTGTATGTAAATATCTAATCTTCAGAAACATGGCGCCGGAGTGGGCCTCTGCGCATAGCGCTTATCTCCGGCGCCATGTTTCTGAAGCCCCCGCATTACACAACTTGGTGTCTGAGAGGGCGGCGCATGCGCCCTCGTTTCTTCACAGCCCGTTGTGACCGTGGGAGCGCGCGCGATTAGAACAGGACAGAACAGCTGACCGGAGGACGCGATTACCTGCTGCTCCTGTATCGTGCCGCCCCAGGACACCGAGCCAACACCAGCCGGTGTGACATCGCTGTGGCGCCGCCCTCTCAGACACCAAGTTGTGTAATGCGGGGGCTTCAGAAACATGGCGCCGGAGATAAGCGCTATGCGCAGAGGCCCACTCCGGCACCATGTTTCTGAAGATTAGATATTTACATACAGCCAGAGGGAGGGAGGGAGGAACAGGCGGCGCGGGGGGGCGGGGAACACGTGCATAACCCACCCGGACATCAGGAGAGAGGGAGGAACAGGCTGGTGGGGGGGCGGGGAACTCCTGCATAACCCGCCCGGACATTAGCAGCAGAGGTGCACACGTCAATCAAAAAGTGCACGAAATTTCAAACTTTATAAAGTTGTACTTCACTGCCTAAACACCCGAGCTGCCCCCTGATGGTATGTACACACTGTGCATGATAGTGCCAGTACTGCACTGGCTGCAGCTTATACACGAAAATCCTGATGTTTGGTTCCCTTTAAATTAGGACCTGTAGGAGACCTAGTATGCAGAATTAAGTAGGACTCGCCACCTCTAAGCTGGTAAATTAACTCTTTCAATGGCTGTGACTTCGCAAGGGTCCACATTACCTTCATGTACAACAAAATATTTGGAGGCCAAAGAGCACTTTACTGTCAGTTTTTTAACCGCATCAGACAAATGTCTGCGGATGCGATTCTTCAAAGGACCAGAAGTGCAACCTACATATTGCAGGTTGCAATCAATTTAGGTAATAAGCTATATAACATATACATAACATATGCAGTGTTACAATTAATATAGCTTTTAATATTGTAAGTGATGTTAGTATTGCTGGAAGGAAAAATATTACCCATAATTGTGTGTTCACAGCGTGTACAAATGCGGTGACCGCAACGAAAAAAAACCTCTTTAGAATGAAGCCAAGTTGGTGATCTCTCATTAACAGAGCTCAAGAAAAGGCTAGGTGAAAGGATATTGCCAAGGGTGGAGGCTTTTTTGGAAATAAAATTAACCAGTTTAGTCAAAATTTGTTTTAATTTTCTATCATGTTTTACCAACGGTAAATTAGACTTGATAATATTTTTAATCCAATCGAATTGTGGGCTATAGGTTGAGATAAATGACAAATTGTCTCTATAACCCTGCAAAGAAAATTTAGTTTTTTTCAACAGGCATAGTGGATCTCTCTAAATCCGCAACCATTTCTAGACCTCTATTACGCATCCAAAAGGATTACCCCCTCTATTTCAATCTGTTATCAATTTTAGATATTGTAGTTCCAAATGGAGAGTTTGTTTGTTCATACTATTCCTCTTAATCCAAACAAACTCCCCTTTGGGAATGTTTTGGAAACATGGGGTGCATGAAAGGAGGACACTAAAGGCCGCTTTACATACAACGACATCGCTAACGAGATGTCGTTGGGGTCACAGAATTCGTGACGCACATCTGGCCTCGTTAGCGACGTTGTTGCGTGTGAAATGCAGGAACGACCGTTAACGATCAAAATTACTTACCTTGTCGTTGATCGTTGACGCGTAATTCCATTCCCAAATATCGTTGCTGTTCCAGGACGCAGGTTGTTCGTCGTTCCTGCGGCAGCACACATCGCTATGTGTGACACCGCAGGAACGAGGAGCAACCTTGTACCTGCGGCCGCCCGCAATGAGGAAGGAAGGAGGTGCGCGGGATGTTTGTCCCGCTCATCTCTGCCCCTCCGCTTCTATTGAGCGGCCGCTTAATGACGTCGCTGTGATGCCGAACGAACCGCCCCCTTAGAAAGGAGGCAGTTAGCTGGCCACAGCGACGTCGCTAGGCAGGTAAGCAGTGTGAAGGCTGTAAGCCATGTTGTGCGCCACGGGCAGCGATTTGCCCGTGACGCACAACCGACGGGGGCGGGTACACTCGCTAGCAATATCGATAGCGATATCGCAGCGTGTAAAGTGCCCTTAAGAGTGGCATTTGAGGCTAATTCCTTTCTATAGGGGGAAATCAACACAGAACCCTGAATCCTCAAAAAGGAGGGAAATATCAAAAAAATGTATGGAATTTTTCTGAAAATGAAATGCTTAGATTCATGTCATTTAAATTAATATAAGAAATTAAATTACTAACATCCTCTTAAGTCCCATCCCATATGAGTAGCAGGTCATCTATGAAACAACCATACCGTCTCATGTGGGATAAGTAAGGATTAGGGTTAGAATAAATGATATCCTCCTCTTATTGGGCCATAAAAATATTTCCGATTGAGGGGGAACCCCCCCATAACCGCTTCTCTTTTTTGCAGATAATTATCAAATGAAAAATAATTGTATTATAGTAAAAATTCTATTGCCACACACTGAAATTTTTGGGCGGCCGTAGAATATCTACTATAAAGTATCAAATGATGGGCCAAATAAATCAATGCCAGATTTTGAGGGATTGAGGGGTATAACCCAGTAACATCACAGGTGAACCACGCGCAGGTTTTAGGAAAATGAACAGAATCCAAAGTAGAGATAACATGTCCTTCAGGGGGATTTTCTACTCCCAACAAACACATGGCTGGTAATAAACGTTCAGGTCCGGATCTGTGTGTAAATAATTACGTATGGTTGTCCACTAAAAAGATGGGGTGGAAGTGTTCATCTGGGCCTCTGGGCTCTAGGGCCATTGGTCCGTATAGAGTAGCGACCGTTATTAACCTAAGGAATTCACCTGGAACTACCCCCAGTGGTGAATGTCCATAACATTTTCCATAGGTCATCACTCAGGAGATATGTCATGTCTCAGGAGCCTACCTTATTACCCTGACAGTCATGTGACAATGGAAGTGAACGAAAGTTAGTCGGTGCGTTACTTTGATAGGTCTTATCCGGACAAGTCCGGTCTTAAGGGTCCTAAGCAACCTCGCAGAAAGGGGAGTACTGTCACAAGGGTCTCCTGTCCTGGGGAGACTTGTGACAGGTTTGGGATCTAAGTCTCACATTGCCTTTTAAGACTCTGGATATTAAATTTATTTGCTTTCTTTTATTGCAGCAAGGGCCAAGCACTCTTTCCTTGCTGGTATTTTCTTGTTAGTTCATCTCAGGTGCAACTGGTTTGTGATCACTCCCATTCCCTTCAAATAGTCACATGTCCCATCACCTGAGGCCGGTTATAGGGATTTGTGCTGAACTGACCACTTTAACACTAGAAGTCCCAGAAATTTTGAGCTCCCCCTGAAGTCCCGAAAGAGGGTCAAATGACCCTTAGTCCAAACTGAATAGAACTAACTAGAAACTAAATGGCTAAACTCAATGGAAAACAACAACCTCCTGTGGTGTGACAGTAATGGCCTTAATTACAGAACAAAAGACGGTGATTATAGGATGTTAGCTAAAATCCTTCAGTTCATTCGACCCGTCTCTGGGTTCCAAAGGTAGAAATGTTAAATGACCCCTCTCTGGGACTTCTAGTGTTAAGGAAGAAAGCCTCTTGTAGCTGCTGGAGTCTATTTGCCTACAGCCTGGGTGTGTGGCTGCAGCTTTGAAGTTGAAGTATATCCTTTTGTCTATGTTCCCCTGTCTGTCTACCTTCCCCTGTGTCAGACTATTATAGTGATGCAGTCTCTCCAGCCTTCGCACTAGCCATGTTGAGTGAAGGGACAGATGGGGACAAGGCATGTGACAGTGATGAGGGAAGGAATTGTATAGGAATGTTAGGGGAGCTCAGGGTTCACACATACTGTAGGTTGGTGTTAGGAGCTGTCTCGACCCCTACTCCCTATTGTCAGGGCCTACCTTTCCCTTTCCATCCCTGTTGTATCATTGTGTAGTGCCGTGTGCCGGACATCCCCTTGCCTTGGTTCTGGTGATGTATTCATGTACTGGTTCTGGTAATACATTCATTAACTGATGGCGGATTTGGTGATACATTCATGCAATGATGGCGGATTTGGTGATGCATTCATGTACTGATGGCGTTTCTTGTTATGCATTAATTTCCTTATGGTGGTTTTGGTGATGTATTAATTTACTAATAATGGTTCTGATGATATATGCATGTACTGATTAGTTCTTGTGATGCATTTAAGTACTGATCTGCTGATGTATTCATGTACTGATAGTAGTACTGGTGAATTATTAATGTACTGATTATGATCCCCCCTCAGCCTCTAAGCAAAGAACTGGGTCAGAGACTAAAGCTGGTGTCACACATAACGACGACGACAACGACGTCGCTGCTACGTCACCATTTTCTGTGACGTTGCAGCGACGTCCCGTCGCTGTTGCTGTGTGTGACATCCAGCAACGACCTGGCCCCTGCTGTGAGGTCGCCGGTCGTTGCTGAATGTCCAGCTTCATTTTTTGGTCGTCACTCTCCCGCTGTGACACACACATCGCTGTGTGTGACAGCGAGAGAGCGACGAAATGAAGCGATCAGGAGTCGGCACTGGCAGCTGCGTTAAGCTGTAACCAGCGTAAACATCGGGTAACCAAGGGAAGACCTTTCCCTGGTTACCCGATGTTTACGCTGGTTACCAGCCTCCGCTCTTGCTGCCAGTGCCGGCTCCTGCACTGTGACATGTGGCTGCAGTATGCATCGGGTAATTAACCCGATGTATACTGTAGCAAGGAGAGCAAGGAGCCAGCGCTAAGCAGTGCGCGCGGCTCCCTGCTCTCTGCACTGTGACATGTAGCTGCAGCACACATCGGGTTAATTAACCCGATGTGTGCTGCAGGAGAGCAAGGAGCCAGCGCTAAGCGCGGCTCCCTGCTCTCTGAACATGTAGCACAGCGACCTTATGATCGCTGCTTCTGCTGTGTTTGACAGCTAAGCAGCGATCATAACAGCGACTTACAAGGTCGCTGTTACGTCACCGAAAATGGTGACGTAACAGCGACGTCGTTGTCGCTGTCGTTTAGTGTGACACCAGCTTAAGGTAACAGGATCCCTAATGTACATATCCCCTCTAATGGATCTGGTAACAGGCTCTGATGAACACTTCCACTGGATTTGTTACCTTTTTCACCAAAAAATATCAACAAAAGTAAACAAAAGTGGTGTACTATAAGAGTGAGGCTTAACACTGAGTGTAATTTTAAAGTTAGATATAAAATCTTTGATTGTTTGCAGATTATTTACAGAATACAAGGGTCAAATAGCACTATTCATCCCTTTTATCTTGTATTTTATATAGGCAGACCCAAAGATAGTCATGGAAACGAATATAGTTTAACTATAATGAGTGCGGTTTGGCTTCAATTAAGGTGTCCAATACATGAATATGAAACAAAAATCATCAGTACATAAATAGAACACCAGAGCCAACCATATTACATAAATATAGCACCACCATAACTATCATCAGTAAATAAATTGGTCGTTAAAATCACCATCAGTACATGAATACGTTACCAGAACCAACATCAGTACATGAATGCATCACAAGACCCATCATCAGTACACAAATGCATTACTCGAATCAAAACTTGTTTCCCCCTTCAACTAACCTACTGAAACTAGAAACTGTCAATGTCATTTGTGGTTCTACCATAACTCCCAAGTATAATGCCTGCTATCTTAGGGTTACATTTGTCTCAGATCTTTCTTCACTGACAATGTCTGATCACTCACTCATTTCACCTGCACCTCAAAAAACATCTCTAGATTTTGACCTTTTCTTACCTTTGGCTCTGCAAAAACTCATACTGTTACTCTGATTCATTCTCATCTGGACAGCTGCAACTCATTACTAATTGTTCTCCCTCTCACTAAACCCACTACTTTCTCAATCTATCAAGAATGCAGCCAGGACAATATTCCTGTTCAATCGCTATACTGATGCTGCAACCATTATCCAGTCTGTGCACTGGTTGCCCATCTGCTACACAATCCAATATAAATTCATCAATTTTACCCACAAAGCTCTCCACAGTTCTTCACCATCCTACATCTCTTCTGTCATCTTATACCACCCTACCTGTCCTTTCTGTTCCGCTAATGACCTAAGACTTAAGGCCCATTTACACACAACGATATCGCTAACGAGATATCTTCGGTTTTGGTGACGCACATCTGGCCTTGTTGTGTGTGACACCTTTTTGCGATCAGTAGCGATCGCAAAAAGGTGTCAAATCATTTGTGTACAAGTCGTTCATTTTTAAAAAATCGTTCCTCGTTTGGAACGGAGCTTGTTTGTCGCTCCTGCGGCAGCACACATCGCTATGTGTAACACCGCAGGAACGAGGAACAACATCGTACCTGCGGCCGCCGGCAATGAGGAATGAAGGAGGTGGGCGGGATGTTCCGGCTGCTCATCTCCGCCCGCTTCTATTGGGCGGCCGCTTAGTGACGCTGAAAGAACCTCCCCCTTAAAGGAGAGATTGTTCGGCGGCCACAGCAACGTCGGTGAACAGGTAATTGCGTGTGACGCTGCTGTAGCGATATTGTTCGCTACGGCAGCGATCACCCCGTGACGCGCAACAGACGTGGGCGGGTGCTATCGCTCGCGACATCGCTAGTGATGCTGTGGCGTGTAAAGCCCGCTTTACTTCCTCTATAATCCAAACCTACCACTCTTGTGTCCAGGACTTCTCTCATGCTGCACCATTGTTCTGGAATGTGCTACCACTGCAATTCGATTCATTTTTAATATTCACAGTTTTAAGCTTGCACTAAAAACACATTTCTTGAGAATGGTTTATCACATCAGCTCACTCATCTAAATAACTAACCCTGTTCGCTCTTCCACGCACTCTGTATTTCTCTATACCTGTCCATGTATAGAATCAGTCACCAGTCACTGTCTGGTGACTGATTCGTGTAGTGTTATTGGAGTGCCTCTATTTATTATACTGATGGCTGGACAGTACAGGACAAGCACTTTATTTTTATCTTTTGTGTTATTTCTATTTCTTCATAGATTGTAAGCTTGTGAGTAGGGCCCTCACTCCTATTGGCGTTGGACTATGTGTTACTTTGTAATGTCTTATCTTGTCTGCACAAGTTTCCTCTGAACTGTAAAGTGCTGTGGAATATTTTGTCACTATATAAAAAAAAATATATTAGTATTATAAGTATTTATGAAATGTAAAGGAAATGATACATGGTTTTCTAAATATTTAAAAAATATAAATCTGAAAATTTTGACCTGCATTTGTATTCATTCCCCTGAGTTAATGCTTTGAAGGATCATCTTTCGCTGCAATTACTGCTGCAAGTTTTTTGATCTAGAGGCTGAAAGTTTTGCCCATTCTTCTTTGCAAAAAATCTCTAGCTCAGTGAGATGGATGGAGGCATCTGTGAAGAGCAATTTTCAAGTCTTGTCAGAGATTCTCAAAGGGATTTAGGTTTGGACTTTGACCTAACCATTCACACATGTATGAATATGCTTTTATCTAAACCATTCCATTGTAGCTCTGGCAGTGTGGAAAGTAAAACTACATCCCAGTCTCAAGTATTTTACAGCCTCCAACAGATTTCCCTCCAGGATTGCCTGTATTTAGCTCCATCCATCTTCTCATCAACTCTGACCAGCTTTCCTCTCCTTGCAGAAGAAAAGCCTCGCCACAGCATAATACTACCACCACCATGTTTGATGGTGAGGATGGTGTTTTCAGGGTGATGTGCATTAATTTTGCGCCACACATAGCATTTTGCATTTAGCCTAAAATATTCTACTTTGGTCTCATCTGACTGGAGCACTTTCTTCTACATGCTAGCTGTGTCCTCTACATTGTATGGGGAAGAAAGTGCTCTGGTCAGATGGGACAAAAGCATGTTTCTTGTTTTAACTGAGGCTGCAGTCAAATTGAATTGGACCATGTCCAGACTTTATGTATGTTATTATGTATGTCCTGAGGGTGCTGTTCACAACTGGAAGTAGCTATTAGGTGCAATTGGCAGAGGAAGGCTAATTGTTATATGTGCTTTTTTTCATTACTTCCAGTGTATTTTCATTTGAGGGGAGTCCCAAATGGGACTTCACAGAAGAAAGACCCTGAAATCATTTCCCTGCAGCTTTTATCACCCCCCTTGTAACAGCACGTCATCAGTGGGCAAAGCTGCGGTCACTTACTAGAGCCTCTATTAATGCTGTTCTCTGATGACTCCCTGTTTCAGAGGGGGTGATGAAGAAGTAACTGCACCTTCTATTAACGATGCCACATCTTTAATCGCCATTGCCCACATCTTCAGTGGCTGTTGCCACACTTCTGGCGCTGACCGTCTCTTTCCCAGAAGCAAATCTTCATCAGGGGGCATTGGTAGAAGCAGGAGGCGTGATAGCAGCACCACCCCACAGCTTCTATCACAGCCCTAAAACAAATCATCATCATCATGAGGCGGTGATAGAAGCAGAGTGAGTTACAGCAGTGTCATACCCTGATGACGATTCATTTCAGGGCAATGATAGAGGCTGTGGGGCCACACTGTTGTCACTCACCTTGCTTCTATCACCATCCGTTCATCATGATTCAGAAGCGGTAGTGTCAGCAGCAAGGACTGTGGTGGTGGTGGCAATAGAAACATGGTCAAGGAGAGAAGCTGTAACCTTTTCAAATGTACCCTCGCCAATGGACATTTTCATCCGGTGTCAGAACCTGTGGTTGGTGACTGCTACTAAGTCCCCTCATGACATTATGTTTCAGGGGGGTTGATAGAAGCTGAAAAGACGTGTCCCCTGAAATGAAACATTAAAGGAAGTAAAGGAAAAAAAAGCCTGTATAGTGTTTAGCAGGATAAGGAGAATGGTAAGGAATTTTATAAAAAAAATTGATAGAGAAGGGGGGAGGGCACCACCTGACGGATTTTAATGATCCATAAATAGAAATAAACAGGGATCACCTTAACACACCCAATTTTAGACATAGAATTTAGGAGAAAAGACGGTGTGCAAAATATCAGGGATATCCCTGATATTTTGCACACCGTCTTTTCTCCTAAATTCTATGAATTTTATAAAAAAGCAAATAACAAAGTGGTTAGGGCTTAAAGATATAAATTTATAAAGGTCATTATAGGTATCAGACAACCCCCTTAAGAATTTGAAAGGCTTGACTAGCAGCATCCAACAAATTCGAAGAGTTATCACCCTTCCATGTTAGGGCAGTTATGGAAGAAATCATTTGAGAGTAGTTTTTAATTAACTAGCAATAATTTGAAAATATGAAGACTCTTTGAATGGCTTTGCAACCAACAGGTTGTGGCCAATCTAAAATAGTTGTAGCGCAGTTACCGGCATCCCCGCACTGTCCTGCCCCCTCCTCCCAGCGGAGACGACTGCACACTCACTCTCCTAACCACTTAGCAATGGGGTCCAAGCCGGTCCCTGCCGTTGGCTCCCAGGGCCTGCGCAGACCGCACAGGTCCTCTGGGAGAGCGCTTAGAAAATGCTGCACCCGCTGTAAAATAACATCCAGACTTTATTGAAAATGGTGCATAGAAATCATAGAGGTCCGGGGCCAGGCGCTGGAACCCAAAAAGACAAATGGCTATGGCTATCTATACCTGTGCTTGCTAACTCATACCTGTATCCTAGAATGTGCAGAACCTGCTGCACCCGTCAGTATCTGTAGAACTTGCTGTACTCATCAGTATGTGCTGTACTTGATACACCTGTCAGTACCTGCTATCCCAGCTGTACCTGCTACATCTGCCGCATCAGCCATACCCACCGTACCAGTCTGAACCAGCCGTCCAGTCTGCATCAGCTGTCTTGGATGCACCTTTCTTTTCCACACCAGAGACTGTACTTGCCTGCAGCTATGGCCGTACCTGCATTCCCTACCCCTGGGGTCAGGGGTCACAGTACCGTGTCTCCCTGAGTAGCACCTGGCGACTACCTTTCAGCACAATCCTATCCTCACCATCAGAGGCTCTAGTGAAGACGAGGTTAGTTACACCCCTCAGGCCCAGCTGGTACTGGGGCCCAGTGGGTCCACTCCCACTTGCACCTGCATGCATAAAAAAAGCAAAATCTTCCTCTTGGTCTATATGTAGACCTCCAGATGAGATGCAGAACCCAGCGAATGGCAGTTCATAATGTTCAGAGACATTGCTCCAACTTTGAATTCAATATAGTTTTGTCATAGTCCCTTCAGAATGCAGTGGACATGAAAAGGGTGAAACTAAAGACCCCTATATAAATTAGACTATTTGCCGAACTTGCGACTAGCGACGGGTTCAGATGATGGCCTAATGTATATGTGACGGGAGATGACTGATGGTTGACAGATTGTATATGTTCAATTTTGGACTATCGATTACATAGCTCTCAAGGAAATAAGTTGCTGGCCAGAATGTCAGTGGGAGGCTATGTTTTAGGCCTCTTTCACACGTACGTGCCTCCGATACGTGTTTGGCAGTTTTGTCATGTACTGGAGACACGTACACACGTAAACCTAGGTATTCCTATGGTTTTGGACACACGTAAGTATTTGCGCATGGAACGTGTGTCCGTTCCGTACTTACGTATTTCCGTGTGTTTCTCACACCGACATGTCCGTTTTCTCTCCGGCATCATGGGTGTCACACAGAACTCAAACGTGTCACACGTAACACACATGGACCACACGGATGTGTTCCGTGTCACACGCACCGGAGAGAAGACATGTGTCTGTGAGAAAAAAAACCCCAAAACATTACTCACCTTCTCCAGCCCTGCAGACTCTGCCGCTGCTGTCAGTTGCTGCCGACCGCCGCTCATTATGCTAATTGAATATTCACTTCACTGCAGCCGGAAGCAGCAGCAGCAGCGGGGAGTCGGCAGGACCGGAGACTGAAGATCAGCACCATGGACAGCGACGCCAGGGACAGGTGAGTAGAAAGTTCCCGTTCTCCGTGTGTTATCACGGATAACACACGGAGAACACACGTAGGCAATAAACACGGGTCACGGAGGGCAAAACGCACCTCTGACACGTCCGTGGAAAACGTGCGTGGTTTTTCACGAACGTGTGAAAGAGGCCTTATAGAGAACACAGGAGTCTTCGGCCGAACTATGTGTATAGCAGAACTAATGGATGTGGCTAACTTAAGCCTCTGAAGAAGATCAGAATGTCATCCAGCTTGACTATGACATATTGGTACAAGTCATTAAAATATATTAAATAGCATACAGTATATAGGGAATATATAGTCTATTATTAGTGATAAACAATTTACCAAAAGTACACATTTTATTGGCACATAAAAAATACAAAAAACATACACAATAAAATGTGTAAAGAACACATCACACTAAGTAGGATGAATGAGTGCAATCAACCAGAGCTACGGTGTAAATCCGGCCACTCCAAGATACCTTTCTAGCCCAGTGAGTAATGACCAAGAGGTGAAAATACCTCAATATACATGGGTTACATTTCCCTTCACTCACACCTGAATGAACACAAGGTGTTGGTGAAACAGGGAAAAAAGGAAAGGAAGGAGGGGGAGGGGATTTGCACAAAGAGGGATGGCAACATGTACATGAGAACCTATAGAATACACTTAGCTTCAGGTAAGTGGAGGATCCTTTACATTAATACGTGTACACAAGGGCAATCAGCCACAATGCATGAGACATGCAAATTTATTAATCTCCGGCTACTGTACTTTAAAAGGCCTTTTGTGCACAGATAGTGGACTATTCAGTGGTGGAAATATCCACAGTCATGCTGGATTCTGCATTGTGGCTGATTGCCCTTGTGTACACATATTAATGTAAAGGATCCAACGCTTACCTGAAGCTAAGTAGTACATGCTGGAGGATTTCTTAAAATATGTTTTATATTCTATAGGTTCTCATGTACATGTTGCCGTCCCTCTTTGTGCAAATCCCCTCCCCCTTGTTCCTTTAATTCTTTCCCTTTTTCACCAACACCTTGTGTTCATTCAGGTGTGAATATTTTCACCTCTCGGTCATTACTCACTGGGCTAGAAAGGTATCTTGGAGTGGCCGGATTTACATTGCAGCTCTGGTGGATTGCACTCATTCATCCTACTTAGTGTGATGTGTTCTTTACACATGTTATTGTGTATGTTTTTTGTAATTTTTGTATACAAATAAAATTTGTACTTTTGGGAAATTGTCACTAATATTGGTACAAGTCCCAAGACGTTGGCACAGCAGACTGAAAGGCACTGGAACAATAGGACAATTGATTATGCAGGACACACTGGATACCACAGATCCAGGAGGGCAGATGAAGAGGATAATAGCAGGTGTGAAACCACACACAGATGTAAGTGACATAATCGCTTAACCCCTTCATGACCTATGACGTAAATTTATGTCCAAGGTCATGTCCAAGCTTTTGATTCAGGCTCGCATGCTAAGCCCACATCTTTTCGTGCACATGTCAGCTGATCTAATCAGCCCATGTGTGCCTCAGAGGCTATGTGCCCCCACTGCGGAAAATGTGCGGAATTTGCCGCGATTTTTTCGCGGAAATTCCACGGATTTTTCAAAAATCCACAGTACAGCGAGTCCCCAGCCATTTCTATGGCATTTTGGAACTGCTGTGCCCATGCTGCGTTTTTTTCCTGCAGCGGAAATAATGCGAATTTCCCTGCGGAAACATCTGCAGCATGTCAATTATTCCTGCGGATTTCTCTGCAGGGTCCCATACTTACCTACCTTGATAGAAGACACCGGAGTCACTTCCTCCGGTGCAGAGGAGCGCAGTGGAGCCAGGAGCAGGAAGCAGGAGGTGGTGGGCGGGGCCTGCACGAGCTCCGGTCATGTGACAGCCGGAGCTACCGTGTTTCCCCGAAAGTAAGGCCCTGTCTTACATTAATTTTACCCCCAAAAGTCCCACCCTGCCTTACTTTCGGGGGAGGCCTTACATTGGAAAAAAAAATGACAATCCTCCCCCCTGCAGCCTCCCCATTGTTTGAGATCCGGCATACACCCCATCCTCCCCCCTGCAGCCTCCCCATACAGTGGTTCTGCCCCCCACTCTGCCACCACACACACTGACACATACGGTACCGGTACAGCCCCACACGGCACCCACACACATATCGTACCGGTACCGTACACACACACACACACACTGACACATACAGCCCCATACGGCACCCATACACATACCGTACACATACCGTACACACACACACACACACACACAGAGAGAGTTTCGGAACGTACCGTTACTTTCCTTCTGTTTCGATCTCCTCTGCGGTGCCGGGCTGACGATTCGGATGCCGGGGACGCTGGACCAATCGGAGCGAGCCTGCAGGTGGTGACGTCGCGGCTGATTTCGGCCAATCATCTGCGAGCCGGCTGATTCGGCCAATCAGCTGCGAGCCGGCTGACTGGCCAATCGCAGCTCGAGCTGAGGGCCAATCAGCTGCGAGCCGGCTGACTGGCCAATCACAGCTCGAGCTGATGGCCAGCAGGGAGCCTTGCGGGGGCCATTCACCGGAGGCGGACCACGGGTGGCACGAGACTGGAGAAGGCCTGGATGGAGCGAGGGAACAGCGGCAGCGGTAAGTTCCTGTACTTTCCCCAGGGACCCCACCCATAGGCGGCCTTACATTCCCCGGGCCCCCCGCTACCCTGCCTTACAATCGGGGGGTGCCCTACATTGGCGGACCCCCCCGAAACCCCCACCCTGCCTTACTTTCGGGGGGGTCCTACTTTCAGGGAAACACGGTAGTTCAGGCCTGCCCACCTTCTCCTGCACAGTGAAGACACTGACAGATACGGCCGGAAAGTGAAGTGCTGCGTGATGGAGGTAACTATGAACGCTCCCATCACTCCAGCACTTGTTCTGCATTGAGGATGCATTGCCGAAGCCATGGTGCTGTATCCTCAATGCAGAATGACCGCAGCATATTCGCAGGACATTCCGCAATACATCCGCAGCATGAAAACAGACAAAGTTGTGCTGCAGATTTCTAGGAGCTCCTGCGGAATGTCCTGCAGATATATCCACAGGACACTTTCCCCGTGGGCACATAGCCTAATAGTCAGGGTGAATGGGAGATCAGCCCTCGGCTGTTAACCAGTTAAATTCACTGTAAATCTCAGACAATGGCACATAACGTGTGCCAGCGGGGAGCTTGTCATTCCCTGCTCCCTTCGGCGACTCCATGATGTGATTGCGTGGCACTGATGATTGCCATGACAGCCTAGATTCAGCTGATCACCCCTGTGTCTGTCATGACGAACTTCCTATAGACAGCAGCTGTGAACCACCATTCATAGGTGAAAAAATAAAAAAACAGAAAAGTTCAAATCATTTCCTTTTGCCCTATAATGTTACTTTGAGATAGGGAGTGACAGGGGCTCCAATGCTGTCCCTAATGCTAGGGGACCCTAAGCTATCCCTCACATCCGGATTACTCCTAATGGTGGAGACCCTGGAGTCGTGTGCCTTTCTATAATCCTGATAAATACTACTCTAATACACCACCTCCACCCAGGGAGGGACTGGGTAGGAGTGATATTGTAAACAGATAAGGACAGACAAGGCAAAACCAAAACTCTAACACACTTGCACACACACAGGAATAGCCAAAGAGAGACTCTGGAGAAAAAACAGAGCAGAAAGATAACAAAAAGGCAACAAGGGTTAATTCCACAAATACACACAGCAACAGGTATCAGACCAGACAGTCTGGAAGACCACACCTCCCCAGACCAACTAAGATAAACTATAGCTGGCATAGGTGTAAGGTTCTAGCCAACATATATAGGAAGAGAGCAGGTGTGATTGGCTTCCCCACAACATGTGATCAAAGGAGACTAACAAGCAGACTAGCAGAGATTAACTGTTGCTAGCCTGCCTCTGAATTAGCACTCAGCAGGTCGATGCCTAAGCCTGCCTGCGTAGATCACAAACACCAGAGGAGTTATCAGGTGGAGTGTCAGAATCTGTAGTCTGAATGGAACCCAACGCCACCATGACAGTAAAGAAAGTTTGTGAAAATCTCTGTGTGACACATTGAAAATAAAACAATAATAAAAAAAATGCATAGATTTGGTATTGCTGCTTTCAGAATCTATCAAAATACAAAATAAATTAATCTGATTGGTAAATAGCATAATGAAAAAAATTCAAAACCCCAGAATTACATTTTTTTGGGGCAGCCACAACATTGCAATAAAACACAATAACAGGCGATCAAAACATTGCATCAACTCAATAATGGTATCAGTAAAAATGTCAGCTTAGGGCACAAAAAAAATAAGCCATAACTTAGTTCCAGATCCCTAAAAATATATACTTTATGGGTCTTGGAAAATGGCAGCAAAAGCAAATTTTTTTCTTTTTGACAAACTTCAGAATTTTTTTAACTACTTAAATTGAAAGAAAACTATACATGTTTGGTATCTATATACTCGTACTGACCTGGATAATCATAATGCCAGGTCAGTTTTACAATATAGTGAACATAGTAAATTAAAAAAACAAAAGACAATTGTGGAGTTGCACTTTTTTTTGCAATTTCACCGCACTTGGGTTTTTTTTTCACATTTTACAGTATATTATATGGTAAATTAATTAATGAATGATTACATTCAAAATTACAACTCATCCTGCAAAAAAAAACAAAACAAAACAAGCCCTCCTTTGGCTATGTTGACGGAAAAGTAAAAAAACTTATGACTATTGAAAAAAATAGAGGAAAAAACGAAAAAAATAAAATGGAAAATTGCTGGGCCTATGGGGTCTATGTGAATCTGTCAGCAGAATTTCATGTCTCAGTCATTTATATGCTCATGTAGCTGTTCAAAGACAAGTCCAGCAAAACCTTTACATGGCCAGTCTGTTCCTCTTGTACTAACTAATCAGCATTTGAACTGATAAGAAAATGACACTGAAGAACTATCTGTAGTTATGAATCCTCTGTCACTCCAGGTCTAGTTCTCTCCCAGTGTCGCATCGTCCTGTTTAACTGACAGCTCATGTGCCTGGTAACACAGCAGAAAAGCTGGCAGTCAAGCAGGGCGGGTGCGGCACTGGGAGGGAAGTAGAGCTGGAGTGACAGAGGATTTATAACTACAGATCATTTTTACGTAAACACAAATGCTGATTTCTTAGTAGTTTAGGAATGGGATGTAAAGGTATTAGCGTATTCCTAGACATATATAGTGACAAAGCAATATTTTGAACTTTTGACTTTCAGGCTCTATGTCTCACCATCCACTACATCTTTGAGCGTGAGGCTACCTTCATTTTATAGACAATCATCTTGGCTATCTCATACATAAATTTGACTTGCATCTATTTAGCATAGGATTAGCTATGCAGATTCTTGTCATGTCACTGCACACTGCATTGTTACTGTTTTGCTCATAAAAATCTCAATTTAAATTTTGATTATTTTGTTAGGATTTTGTAAATCTCCTTTGGCTTTCAAAACAACCTGAATCCTTCTGAGCATGTCTCTACTGAAATTTGATCCCAGGTCTCTTCTTCATGATCCCAATGTTGGTGTATACTGGTCGACTCACTTAGGTATGCATACAGCTCATTCATGCACACAAGTGTTCTGTTGGGTTGAGGTCTGAGGACCAATCCAGCACCTCTACTTCATTGTCATTGTACCATTTCTTCGCCAATCTCGACATATGCTTCTGGTCATTGTCATGCTTGAACACTATGTCGTCCTTTTCATAGCCATAGTGCTCAAATTTATGAAGTAACTCGTCTTGAATGATATTATTATTATTGTTATTATTATTACGTATTATTATAGCGCCATTTATTCCATGGCGCTTTACATGTGAAAGGAGTATACATAATAGGGACAAGTACAATAATCATAAACAATACAAGGCACAGACTGGTACAGGAGGAGAGAGGTCCCGGCCCGCGAGGGCTCACAGTCTACAAGGGATAGGTGAGGATACAGTAGGTTAGGGTAGAGCTGGTTGTTCGGCGTTATACCAGACTGAGGGTTATGGCAGGTTGTAGGCTTGTCGGAAAAGGTGGGTCTTCAGGTTCCTTTTGAAGCTTGTCAAGGTAGGCGAGAGTCTGATGTGTTGTGGCAGAGCAATCCAGAGTATGGGGGAGACACGGGAGAAATCTTGGATGCGATGGTGGTAAGAGGAGATGAGCGGGGAGCAGAGGAGGAGATCTTGTGAGGATCGAAGGTTACGTGCAGGTAAGTACCGGGAGACTAGGTCACAGATGTAGGGAGGAGACAAGTTGTGGATGGCATTGTATGTCATGGTTAGTGTTTTGAACTGGAGTCGTTGGGCAATGGGAAGCCAGTGAAGGGATTGGCTGAGAGGAGAGGTCAGGGAGTAGCGGGGGGACAGGTGGATTAGCCGGGCAGCATAGTTTAGAATAGATTGTAGGGGTGCAAGACTGTTAGAAGGGAAGCCACAGAGTAGGAGGTTGCAATAATCAAGGCGCAAGATAACAAGATAATAAGGGCATGTACTAGGGGTTTTGCAGCTTCTTGGTAAAGGAATGTACGAATCCGGGAAATATTTTTGAGTTGGAGGCGGCAGGAGGTGAAGAGGGCTTAGACGTGTGGCTTGAAAGAGAGATCAGAGTCTAGAGTTACTCCCAGGCAGCGAGCACGTGGGACTGGGGAAAGTGAGCAGCCATTGACATTGATGGATATGTCAGGTGGGGGGGGTTGAGTGAGGAGGAGGAAAGATGATAAATTCTGTTTTGTCCATGTTCAGTTTTAGGAATCGAGCAGAGAAAAAGGATGAAATAGCAGACAGACATTGTGGGATACTCACATACAGCTCAGCATTGACTCAATCATTGAATAACCATTGATCCTAGTCATGTATCCAATGCCTTTGGCTGTGAAACAACCTCACATCAGGCTTCCTTTGCCGAAGTTAACAGTTCCTTCAATTTCTCGATCCATTAGCTCCTTTTTCCCTTGTTTCTTTCAGACCCATTTGCACCCATCAGAGCCTAGTCTATTGACTTTCATCTCATCATTGTAAATCACGTTTCTAGTTTTCTACTGTCCACTTTTCATACTTCTTTGCAACGTCAAGCCGGTGTTTGTTATGACAATATTGAAGTTGAGGCTTCTTTTCCTTTTTTCGGGCCACCATTCCACACTTGTGTAATGTTCATCACACGGTGCTTGCATGGATGTCTGAGATCGCACTATTATGAAGCATATTATGAAGCAACAAACACAGCACTTCCACTGCCATGTTTGTTGCGCCAGAACTGAGAGACCTTGTGATGGGCCGACTTGTTGACTCCAATATTTTTCATGGACGTCCACCTCTTTGCCTTTGAATGGATGGACGGACTTCTTCTTGTATTCCCTCATCAAATTCCCACCCCTATACATGGGTATAGCTCGTCCCTCATATGTCAGTATGTGCCACCCCATTCATCAGTATACAGGGTGGGCCATAAGTATGGATATACCCTGATAAAATAGAAGTGGTTGCTGATATCACATTACCGTTTGTGACATATTAGTACATGGGAGGGTCCAAACATTTGAGGTCAGGTGACGCCCATGGTGGCCATCTGCAAAGCCGCCATTTTGAATTAAACTTTATTTTTTTTCAGTGGAAAGGTGGTCATGTGGCACATCAAACACATAGAAAATTGCACAAGAAAAACAATGGTCTGCTCATTTTTAACGTAGCCGCAGATCCAGGATCCAGGATGTGGGGCACCTGAAATAATGGACACAGGAGGCCTGTGGTAGCATTTCTTCTGTGGTATTGCTCTTGGTGTGTTAAGAGTGGGAGAAGAGAATCGCGTTGACAATTCAACACAATGGCCAGTACTATGAGCACATCCTTTAGTGGGTTACTGTCGTTGTTCCATGTCACAAACGTGTCTATAACTCGACTCGGGGTCACGGGGGATTGATCTCTGTTATCTATCCGAATGCGAGTCCCCATATACTCTATGGGGTCCAGAATTAGGTGCAAAGGTGGTAGGAGCAAGTGCTTTGTACTCACCAATCACCGGCGCAGCTGTCACACTGCTCCCGTGGCCTCATTCTTCTTTCGGCGCCGCTCATTAGGCTCAAACATATTCACTGCTTCCCCCACCCACCGGCGTCTGTGATTGGTTGCAGTCATACAGCTATCACTCAGTGTGGGGGTGGGTCTATATCGTACAGTAAAATATATAATTTTTAAAAAAACGGCATACGGTTTCCCCAATTTTGATACCCAGCCAACATAAAGCCCCACAGCTGGGGGCTGATATTCTGAGACTGGGGAGGCCTATGGTTACTGGGGAGGCCGCCCCCCCAGCCAAAAAATATCAGGCGGCAGCTTCCCATAATTATCACATCCATTAGTTGCGACAGTCTTGGCACTTTACATGGCTCTTTCCTATTGCCCTTAATGACAGCTATGTCCTATATTAGTAATGGCAGGTCTCTATGAGACACCCACATCACTACTCTGTAAGTGAAAGTAAATAAACACAAACATTAAAAAAATCATTTAATTGAAATAAAAGGCAAAAAAGCCCCCTCTTTCACCACTTGATTAACTTCCAAAACACCCCTCCAAGTCCGATGAAATCCACCAATGGTCCCACAACACTTCCAGCACTGCTACAGTTAGGTCCAGAAATATTTGGACAGTGACACAAGTTTTGTTATTTTAGCTGTTTACAAAAACATGTTCAGAAATACAATTATATATATAATATGGGCTGAAAGTGCACACTCCCAGCTGCAATATGAGAGTTTTCACATCCAAATCGGAGAAAGGGTTTAGGAATCATAGCTCTGTAATGCATAGCCACCTCTTTTTCAAGGGACCAAAAGTAATTGGACAAGGGACTCTAAGGGCTGCAATTAACTCTGAAGGCGTCTCCCTCGTTAACCTGTAATCAATGAAGTAGTTAAAAGGTCTGGGGTTGATTACAGGTGTGTGGTTTTGCATTTGGAAGCTGTTGCTGTGACCAGACAACATGCGGGCTAAGGAACTCTCAATTGAGGTGAAGCAGAACATCCTGAGGCTGAAAAAAAAGAAAAAAACAACAGAGAGATAGCAGACATGCTTGGAGTAGCAAAATCAACAGTCGGGTACATTCTGAGAAAAAAGGAATTGACTGGTGAGCTTGGGAACTCAAAAAGGCCTGGGCGTCCACGGATGACAACAGTGGTGGATGATCGCCGCATACTTTCTTTGGTGAAGAAGAACCCGTTCACAACATCAACTGAAGTCCAGAACACTCTCAGTGAAGTAGGTGTATCTGTCTCTAAGTCAACAGTAAAGAGAAGACTCCATGAAAGTAAATACAAAGGGTTCACATCTAGATGCAAACCATTCATCAATTCCAAAAATAGACAGGCCAGAGTTAAATTTGCTGAAAAACACCTCATGAAGCCAGCTCAGTTCTGGAAAAGTATTCTATGGACAGATGAGACAAAGATCAACCTGTACCAGAATGATGGGAAGAAAAAAGTTTGGAGAAGAAAGGGAACGGCACATGATCCAAGGCACACCACGTCCTCTGTAAAACATGGTGGAGGCAACGTGATGGCATGGGCATGCATGGCTTTCAATGGCACTGGGTCACTTGTGTTTATTGATGACATAACAGCAGACAAGAGTAGCCGGATGAATTCTGAAGTGTACCGGGATATACTTTCAGCCCAGATTCAGCCAAATGCCGCAAAGTTGATCGGACGGCGCTTCATAGTACAGATGGACAATGACCCCAAGCATACAGCCAAAGCTACCCAGGAGTTCATGAGTGCAAAAAAGTGGAACATTCTGCAATGGCCAAGTCAATCACCAGATCTTAACCCAATTGAGCATGCATTTCACTTGCTCAAATCCAGACTTAAGACGGAAAGACCCACAAACAAGCAAGACCTGAAGGCTGCGGCTGTAAAGGCCTGGCAAAGCATTAAGAAGGAGGAAACCCAGCGTTTGGTGATGTCCATGGGTTCCAGACTTAAGGCAGTGATTGCCTCCAAAGGATTTGCAAGAAAATATTGAAAATAAAAATATTTTGTTTGGGTTTGGTTTATTTGTCCAATTACTTTTGACCTTCTAAAATGTGGAGTGTTTGTAAAGAAATGTGTACAATTCCTACAATTTCTATCAGATATTTTTATTAACTCCTTATTACCCAGGGCCACTGGAAGAGCCGGGCCCAGTGCCAGAATTGGCGCATCTTATGGATGCACCACTTCTGGGGTGGTTGTGGGCTACTATTGTTAGGCTGGAAAGGGACAAATAACCATGGCCCTTCCCACCCTAATAATATCAGCTCCCTGTTGTCTGCTGTACCTGGGCTGGTTTTAGAAAAATGAGGGGGGACCCCACATTATTAAAAAAAAAATCAATTTAAAAAAAAAAAAAGTGGGATCCCCTCTATTTTTCATAACCAGCCAAGGTACAGCAGACAGCTGAGGGTTGCAGCTTGCAGCTGCTGCTGTCCCTGTGCTGGATATGAAATATGAGGGGGACCCCACGTAATATTTTCACCCCAATTTTTTTAAATAAACTGCTGTACAAGCTATCTAGCCCTCTATCAAGCTATTCTGTTATTTCTATCTGTTCTTTATGTATTCTTTCTATCTATTCTAGCTATCAATTATTGTATCTTATATTTTGTTTCTCCCTAAAAAAACGCATTGAAAAAGCGCACCATCATTACAGGCGGGTTGTTTTTTTTTGTCTTTTCCAGGCTCTCTGGGACAAGGTGCAGTTTTGGGGCATCGTGCGCAGATCGTCTCATATAGCAGACCGTCACATGACACTATAGGGGCGGGGTTACATTCTGGGACTTTCTATAACACAGGACAGTGGATACGTCTTATAGAAGCAGTGATGTGATTGGGTATTATCCGCACATGACCCCCCTCTGCTCCTCCCACGTACATTGGATCCGGCCGTGATTTCCTGTGTTCTGCCCTCACAGCGCTCAGCCCACTGTTCAGAGAGGGGGAGGAGCCATATCCACCGCTCCAGTAGCCACGCCCCATTACAAACAGCAAGCGGAAGTGCGGCCTCTCGTCTGCTTCGCTACTTCCTGTGTGTACGCGCGGCCTGAGAGTCCTGCAGTAATGGGAGTACCGGCGTTCTTCAGGTGGCTCAGCCGCAAGTATCCGTCCATTGTCGTGCACTGCGTGGAGGAGAAGGTCAGTGATGGCGCTTTGTATAAAACCGCCGGTGTCACAGCGGGGTGCGGCGGAGACGTGCACCGGGCCGCACTGCACAGAGCCGTCACGCACGCTCACTATTCCCGCCCTTCATCCGCTGATTCAGTGGAGCTGGAGGTGTCTCGGGGTCAGTGAGCGGCGCGGCTGCTGCAGGCTCCAGGCATTGTGCGGCCGCCTCCTGACGCTGCGCCACAGATCCGAGAGAGGGTTACATA
Organism: Anomaloglossus baeobatrachus; assembly: GCF_048569485.1. NCBI lineage: Eukaryota > Metazoa > Chordata > Amphibia > Anura > Aromobatidae > Anomaloglossus > Anomaloglossus baeobatrachus. The sequence goes on along the minus strand of NC_134355.1, from coordinate 113,200,842 downwards.
CAGCGAATACACGGCCATAATGGCGCAGAGATGGGGATTATAAGGATATCTAAAAACATACTAAAGCATTGAGTGCTGAGGGGCAATACTGAGGGGCATCTGTACTCAAACATTAAACAGATACATAAACGCTTAAATGCAACAAGAGATAAAGTGCAGCCCCCGAGAACACCAGAGGTATAGTATTCACAGTAATGTAAAGGCTGTGTGCACACGATGCGTTTTTTACCGCGGAAACGCTGCGTTTTGAACCGCAGCGTTTCAGTGGCAAATTGCATGCGTTCAGCTTTCCCAGCAAAGTGTATGGGAAAGCTGAAAAATCAGTGCACATGCTGCGTTTCTTTCCGCAGCGTTTTGGATGCCAAAAATCGGTGCGGAAAGAAAAGCAGCATGTCACTTTTGTGCGTTGTGGCTGCGTTCTCTCCCCCATTGAAATCAATGATATGGGTCAGAACGCAGCCACAACGCATGGACCTGCTTTTTTGTTGCGGTCCGCGGCCTTTGTCGGCACGCCAGAACGCAGGCATTTACCTGGAAGTGAGGTCAAGAGGCTTCCTGTTGACCTCACTTCCTGGCAAAGCCCCCGGTGTCGCCAAAGTGCCCGCCCCGACCCCCGACCCCCCTCCCGAAAATCCAACATGGCCGCGCGCACAGTAGCGCACCGGCCGCCCTGCTCCTATGATTTCTGTCGCATGTGCAATAACACATGCGACAGAAAACTGTTCCCCAGGCCCTGCCCGTTCACCCCCTATTCCCCCCGGTGTCATACATACCTGTCCGGTCGCAGCGCTGATCCCCCGCGGCCCCCTCCTCCTCCTTCAGTGCACGCTGGCCGGTCACATGAGCAGAGCAGCTGACAGCCAGCACAGTGTTCAGTGTGAGCTGTGCTGGCTGCTCGCACTCTGCAGCTGTGACCCGGGGAGAGTGGGTGCAGATTTTTGCACCCACTCTCCTCAAATGGAGGGTCTGCCCTCCTAGAAAATGGGGGATACGTTTCCTGAACGTGCCCCCATATTCTAGAAGGTCCAGAGGCGACGTGGGACATCCATATGGATTTCTGCGGACCCATTTTTTTTTATTAAATTGGAGAACAAGGGAATGATTTGGGGAGTGTTTTTTCTAATAAAACATTTTTTGTTGTCTTTTTTTGCTTTTGTTTACTGTCAATTAGTTATGTCGGGTGTCTGATAGACGCCGTGACATCACTAATTGCTGGGCTTGATGCCAGGTGACATTACACATCTGGTATCAACCCCATTTATTACCCCGTTAGCCAACGCACCAGGGCGCGGGATGAGTTGGGGCGAAGCGCCAGGATTGGCGCATCTAATGGATGCGCCACTTCTGGGGCGGCTGCGGCCTGCTATTTTTAGGCTGGGAAGAGTCCAATAACCATGGCTCTTCCCACCCTGAGAATACCAGACCCCAGCTGTCAGCTTCACCTTGGCTGGTGATCTAATTTGGGGGGACCCCACGTTATTTTTTTTTTATTCTTTATTTAAAAATAAAAAAAAAAAACATGGGGAGCCCTCCAAATTGATCACCAGCCAAGATGAAGCTGCCAGCTGTGGTTTGCAGGCTACAGCTGTCTGCTTTACCCTGACTGGCTATCAAAAATAGGGGGGACCCCACGCCATTTTTTTCATTTTTTTTTTATTGGATAAATACTAAGCTAGGCATCCTTTAGTGCCACATGAAAGGTACTAAAGGTGCCAGCTTAGAATATGCAGGCGGGGGTAGGACGTTCTATATATTTGACATCCCTTCATCCATTGACGCTTTTTAGGCTGTGTGTCCACAATCAGGGTTTGCAGCGTTATGGGCGCTGAGTGTTTTCCCTGCGTCCATAACGCTGCGTTGTGCAGTAGAAGCACAGTGGAAGGATTTTTGGAGATCCCATGCCCACTGTGCTTCTTTTCTCCGCAGCATAAACTGACCGGTAGCGTGGCTTCCCGAGCCTCAGCATGTCAATTTATGCTGCGGAGACGAGAGTGTTCTCTGCAGGTAGCATAGAGCTCCACAGCAGCCTGAACCCAAATCGTGGGCATGGGCAGCTGCAGGAAGGCTGACACTGTACTAGACGCCGTGTCGCTGGATCATGGCCACATAGCCTTAGGCCCCTTTCACACGTCAGTGATTCTGGGACGTTTGTGCTTTTTTTTAAACGTACCAGAATCACTGACATACGCAGACCCATTATAATGAATGGGTCTGCTCACACGTCAGTGATTTTTCACTGCACGTGTCTCCGTGCAGCGTACCCGCGTGTGCGTGATTGCCGCACGGAGACATGTCCATTTTTTTCTGGCATCACTGATGTCCCACGGACCACGCAGTGGTGTGGTCCGTGAAACACGTGCCAGAAAAAAACGTGCTTTTAAAATAAAAAACATTTTAACTCACCCGGCTCCAGCGATGTCCTCTGCAGCCCGTCCTCCCTGTTCCTTCTGTGCCGGCTCATTATTGTCGCGCATATTCATGATGCACGACACAGCCGACCCGGAAGCAGCTGCTGCGGGGGTCAGCGCCGGCCGGATGCTGCACCGCGGGAGCGATCAGCACCATGGAGAGCGGGAGCGGGTGCAGGTGAGTTAATCTCTAAGTGCAATCACGGGCCACGGAGAACAGAGCCCGGATTGCACTTAGACAACCCACGTGTGCCGTGATTCACGGCACACGGAGGGACATGTGCGTGTTTTACACGCCAGTGAAAAACGTCAGTGTTTTTCACTGACGTGTGAAACGGGCCTAAAAGTGAGAATATTGTTGCTACAGCAACATTTTGGGTGAAGTAGCTGTGGATTCAAAATGCTTAATATACTCCTGAATAAAATCCTTGATGGGTGCAGATTCCAAAATGGGGTCACTTGTGGGGGTTTTCTGACGTATAGGTACCTAAGGGGCTTGGTGCGCGAAGTTTATTTCAACTTTTCCAAAATTCAAATGGTGCTCCTTCCATTCCAAGCCCTCCCATTTATCCAAACAGAATGTGGAGAAGGAAATGACATCACAGGTTTTTTTTTCCAAAGGTCTGTGTTCAACCAACTTTATTATCACTGACAAGTCTTAAAAAACGCACCTAAAAAAACGCATGAAAAACGCATGAAAAACGCATGAAAAACGCATGCGTTTTCGATGCGTTGTTTCTCAAAAAGCATTGTTTACAATTCTCCCCTCTGCCAGAGGGTGCGTTTTTTTCCGCGCGGAAAAAAAAGCAACGTGTGCACATACCCAAACCCTGTAGGCAGAGAGCGGACTTAAAGGGAACCTGTCAGCAGAAATGTTGCACTAAAACTAAAAGATTCCCCTTCTGCAGCTCGGGGGCTGCATTCTGGAAAGGTTCCTGTTATTGTGCCCCCTTTTTAGACCAAAATAAATACTTTATAAAGTGGTACCTTTTTGTATGCAAATCTTGTTTTAATCGTAAACGGGGGCGGGCTGTCTGGTGTCCGTTATTCTGCCTCCTGCTTTACGCTGTCCCCCATCGCTCAATTTCATACCTTCAGGACGCCACCCAGTGCGCCCGAGGTCTCGCGCATGCGCCGTGCCACTCTAGCGGGACTATGCACAGTGTGACCGCTGGTGACGTGTTGCGCAGGTGTGAGATTATGGGCGGCGCTGTGATTTTCATCAGCAAGTACTTGCCCATAATCTCGTGCCTGCACTTTCCCCTCTGCCTCCACCGTTCTGCGCAAGTCCTGGCCAGATGAACCCACGTCACCTGGAGCAGGAAATAGATGGGAGGAGCGGAGCAGCAGAACGGTGGAGAAAACACAAAAACCTGAGCTGAAACAATGTTCAGTAAACATGCAACATTAAGCATGTGAATTGCAGCCTTAAGACTAGAAAAAAAAAAAGAGAAAAATGGCATGTAAAATACCCTGACTATAAATAAATAAACTGCAAGTGCTTAATAACAGGCTACTTAGTGTATACATTTTTGCAAAAAGCTGTCTCACCTCGTCACGGTGTACCCATCTGAGACAGTCCCTAACCTTCTGAAGTTAAAAACATTATCAATACCTGACTTGTGTCATGTCAAACTCCAATATGAATGGTGGCAAGTGGTCAGCTGTGTCCCAGATTAAATACACAGCGAAGTGAGACGCAATTAGTTGTTCAGTATTAGGACTAGCCAGGGGAAGTAACGCTCTTGCGACTAGTCGCTGGATCCATTAGCTTATCATATGGGATCTTTAGAAATACTTTTTCTAAAGATCTCTTTATCTATGCTACTAGACATAGAAGACAGTTGAGCAGGGATTAGCAATATACACCCAGAACTGCTCGTGGTACTGGGTGAAGATTGCACCCGACAGGTTCCCTTTAAGTTCTGACGCCCCTGCTCTCTGCCTATAGGGGTTTATATTATTGTGAATACTATACCTCTGGTGTTTTGTGGCACTGCACTTTATCTCTATTGTATAAACCCAGAACTGCTCGTGCTGCTGGGTGCAAATTGCACCTGACAGGTTCCTTTTAAGGTGCCAAATGCAATAAAGTGAACCATAATATAAAGACAAGTGTCTGTTTTAAATCTATCAAGCTACACCATGTTTTAGGTTCTGCAGCACTATATAGAGATGGCCCCACCTCAACAACCGTTTTGCGTGTCCACAGCCTGCTTTTTCAAGGAGGAGTGTATGTAAAATGGGTATCTGCAGTGCAGGAATCTGATCTGTGGTTGCTGAATAATCTTCCTCTACAGTTTTCATGATGACGTCACCCGTGCGTTGGGGCGGGTCTTGGGGGTAGGGTCTTCTCCTCCTGCCTCCTTTCTTCTAAAGGCCACTGATTATTCAGTGACCTGACTTCATTTTGAAATTCTATACCGCTGCTGCCATGATTGCGATGGGCAGCGCATGCACATTTGTGATTTTGCAGGTCTTCAATAAAATGGCACATGCGCGGATCGAGATTTCAGCTTTATGAAGATGTCATTAAGCTGAAATCTGTCTATGCATGTGCCGCATCCATAATTTTATTGAATACCTACAAACTGCCCGCAGAATTACACTGCGTACGCATTGTCCACTGCAATCATGGCTTGTGGAATTTCAAAAAAAAGGTCAGTCAGTGACCTGTAGAAGAAAGGAGTCAGGTGGCGAAGACCCTACCCCCAAGACCCACCCCAATGCACGGGTGACGTCATCATGAACACTAGAGGAAATTATTCAGCAACCACAGACCAGATTCCTGCACTGCTGGTATCTGTTTAATCAGTGTCCCTATGGCCATGTATTTACATTATAGTGCTAAATCCTGCTGATCGGTTCTCTTTAATGTTTTTCTGTTCCAAAGTTATTACCTCTCCCTCCTGTTAATAAAAAAAGCAAATTTTCCTTTCTACCAACTCATTTCTGTTATGCAGGATAATAAAAACATGGTCACATCAGAAAGGAAAAGGCAATACCCTCCGAGCAGGTCACGGCTACAGCCAGGCTCTGCTCTCTATAGATGTCTCCCCTGGAACCTATGAGAGCAGCAGTGCTAGGAGCCGGACTGGCCAGTGTTCGGCTGCTTTCACACTACGTTTTTTTTAGCATGCGTCATGAACTTTTTTTGCTGCAAAAGCGGATCCTGTTTTTGCAAAAAAAAAAATGCATGCAAATGCATGAGTTATTTTGCAGGATCCTGTCACTTTAAGTTTATGGGCGGGCATTGGAGTCATGTGATCGGGAGTGAGGGGAACTGAACGTGAGACTGGGAGCAGACATCTGACAGCTGCAGGGGCTCGTAACCAAGGTAAACATCGGGTAACTTGCTTGGATACCCGATATTTACATTGGTTACGAGCGTCTGCAGCTGCTAGGAGCAGGTCTGCCTGCTCCCTGCATACGTAACCAAGATAAACATTGGGTAACTCAGCCTGCGGTAAATACCCGATATTTACCTTGGTTATGAGTGTCCTCCGCTCTCAGGCGAGGGAGGGAGAGAGAGACAGGAGAGGGAGAGAGACTTATCATGCGAGGCTGGTTTCTGGCAATGCTCAGTAGAGCAAGCAGGATCCTGTCTCAGCATGCCAGCTTGTTTATTATAAGTTAAATTAAACAAAAATTACACGCTTGGTATCTACGTAGTCGTACTGACCTGGAGAATCAGTTTTATGATGAGTGCTGTAAATAAAAGTACAAACAATAAACAATTGCAGAATTTACATTTTTTTTGCTATTTTCCCACACTGGGAATTTTTTTGCCCTTACAGTTGCTTCTGACAAAATAAATGGTGCCATTCAAAAGTACAAATCCTCCCGCAAATAACAAGCCCCTCACACTGCTATGTTGACGGAAATATAGAAAGGGAGGGCTCTTGGAATAAGGGGAGGAGAAAATGAAAGGCCAAAAAATGAAAACTTGCCCAGTACTTAAGGGGTTAAAGGCCAGAAGACTTTTCCAGAAAGATGCTTGTTTCCCATTAACTTCCGTTGTATTTGTAATCGAATCGAGCCTGTCCGAGCTTCCGACCTGGTTTTGAGTACCAAGCACTCAAACATCTTAGTGCTCACTCAACACGAGCAGGCAGGCATTGAATGTACAGTATATGCTGGGCTTAAAGGGAACCTGTCAGCAGAAATTTTGCCCTAAACCTAAAAGTCTTCCCTTCTGCAGCTCTTGGGCTGCATTCTAGCATTCTGCCCCTTGTAGATCAAAATAAATAGTTTATAAAGTGGTACCTTTCAGTTTGAAAATCTTGTTAATTCTACCACGGGGGTGGGCTGTCTGGTGTCAGTTACTGTCCTTCCTGCCGCTTAAGGCCGTCCCCCAATGCTCATTTACATACCTCAGGACGCCGCCCAGTGCGTCCGAGGTCTCGCGCATGCGCCGTGCCACTGTAGCGGGACTGTGCACAGTGTGACCGCTGGTGACGTTGCGCAGGCACGAGATTATGGGCGGCGCTGTGATTTTCATCAGCAAGCTCTCGCCCATAATCTCGTGCCCGCACTTTCCCCTCTGCCTCCACCGTTCTGCGCATGCCCTCGCCAGATGATCGGTGGTGTGCTCCGCTCCTCCCATCTATTTCCTGCTTTAGGGCTAGATGGGAAAGAGGTGACGTTGGGTCATCTGGCCAGGGCATGCGCAGAACGGTGGAGGCACAGGGGAAAGCGTGGGCACGAGATTATGGGTGGGAGCTTGCTGATGAAAATCACAGTGCCGCCCATAATCTCGTGCCTGCGCAACACGTCATCAGCGGTCACACTGTGCACAGTCCCGCTACAGTGGCACGGCGCATGCGCGAGACATTTGACGCACTGGGCGCGTCCTGAGGTATGTAAATGAGCGTAGGGGGACGACGTAAAGCGGCAGGAGGGATAGTAACGGACAACAGACAGCCCCCGTGGTAGAATTAACAAGATTTTCACACTGAAAGGTACCACTTTATAAACTATTTATTTTGATCTAAAAGGGGCAGAATAACTATAGGAACCTTGCTAGAATGCAGCCCAGGAGCTGCAGATGGGGAAACTTTTAGGTTTAGGGCAAAATTTCTGCTGACGGGTTCCCTTTAAAAGGGACTTTGTTACTATGTTTTTTTTTACCTAATCTTGAGAGCAGCATACCGTAGGGGCATAGATCCTGGTTCCAGAGATGTCACTTACTGGGCTGCTTAGTGTAGTTTTGATAATGTACTGCTGATTAAACTGTGATTTTATCTTTAGAGGACTACTGGGCGTGATGCCAGGTAGTTCATCATATTTGTCAACTCTGTGTAAGGCTATGTTCACACAGGGCATCTTTTGTTATGTGTGTTTTGAGTGCATCTCATTTTCTGAAAATGCACCCGCCGCAAAAATGCATGCGTTTTTGACACATTGTTTTACCGCATTTGCCCAATACGTTTGTCAAATCTATAGACTGGAAGGGCTCAAAAACGCTGTATAAATGCAACAAAATTGACATGCTGGTGTTAAAAAAAAAAAAACAAAAAAAACCAAAACAGCCAAGATGCAGCCAACAAAAGATCCCCAATGTAGACAGCAAAATAGAAATCTCATAGACTTTGCTGCGGGAAGGAAATGCCTGCATTTGGAGCATCTTTGTGACCTCAAAAACGCACCAAAATATCAAAATATGCCCTGTATGAACTTAGCATAATTGCTTGATCTGCAGGAGAGATAACATTGATTTCTTTATCGTTCCTTTGGGAGACCCAGACCATGGGTGTTTAGCTTCTGCCTCCAGAGGACACACAAAGTACTACACTTAAAAGTGTAGCTCCTCCCTCTGAGCTTATACACCCCCTGGTGAGCAGACCCAGCCAGTTTATCGCTTTGTGTTCAGGACGCATACATCCACACATGCATTCTCATATGATTTTTTCCTTTTGGAATGAGTTTGAAGAACTGCGGGTCCACGTCTGGACCCCCGGCATGTCCCTTCTCACCCCACTGTGTCGGCGGTGTTGTAAGGTTGATTTCCTAGGCTGGAGCCTTACATGCCGTGCTCCTTCACCATCCCTCCTGGGCTCTGGCTTGAAGTGGGAGCCAGCACGGTCTCCATGCCTGGCAGGAGACCGGTCTCCATCCGCAGCCCTTCAGGACCCTGCTGGACCGGAGCACTCATCCCCAGGGACCTGGCCCTGCGTCTCAGCAGCTAAGTACCTGAGACGTTTATATTTGGGGGTCCCTGTGCTTTATTGTTTGGGGAGAGTGTGCTTACTGTATTTACTGACATTTCCGGCGGGTTCTCTAGCTGTCGCCCGAGAACCGCGCCGATGGTGCCTGCACGTCGGCCTCGCCGCTCAAATTTAGGCCCCGGCTTCGCCGGAGGCCTAGTTTCGTTTCACTGCCCTCGCATGTCACTCATGCAGAGGGACAGGCTCGGCTCCTCCCGGCGGCCGTTCTGCACAGGGGAGGGACACTCCCCACTGCTGTGCGTGTCTCCTCCCCTGTAGGTCTCTATGGCCCTCCAGATCCCGCTCTTCATGCAAGTCCTGCCCCCTCTCTTCGCTCCGGCGGCCATTTTCTCAGAGTTCACTCAGCGCTGGTCTGCGTTTTGCATCCCTGCTGAGGTGCTGTGTTTGGGGGTCCGGGCTTCGGGATCTGGAGGGCACACAACACCGCTCCGGCGGTCTGGTAAGCCACAACCGGTCTCTGGTTGTGGACCTCTGTATATACTCTCTGGGGTTCATTCTCTGGCAGAGCCCCCACTCCAGCAGCATGTCTCACACGAGGAGCAAGGCTCCAAAGCTTTATGCTGTATGCGCTGCATGTAAGCTCCTGCTGCCTGAACCGAGCACCTATCCACATTGTGATGCCTGCTCTACCTTGGCGGTGCCACAGCCTGGAGTCTCTCCCCCAGTGGTCTCTCAGGCTGCTCCTGTGGCTGAGCCCCCGGCTTGGGTAGAATCCTTTTCTAGGTCTATCTCCCAGTCTTTTGCTGAGTCCATGGGACTTCTGTCCAGGACTTTGCTGAATATGCATCAGCCCCCTTCACAGGGTGCCTCTGCTGTTAGGGGTCTCTCAGGACCGGAGCTCACAGAGGATTCATCATCAGGTCCCAGACCCCGTCCTCCTGAGAAGAGACGCAGGGTTCCCTCTCCCTCCTCATCCCGCGGCTCTGATTCAAGAGCTGACTCGCAAGATGAGGAGGATGCCTTTACAGGGGGCTCGGAGGCTAGCTCCATGTGCCCCATTGATCTTTCCGAGGGTGACTCAGATCTTAGTTACTTGATTGCTTCTATTAATTCTGTACTGGATCTCAATCCGCCAGTATCAGAGGAGCAACCCTCTCTGGCAGAAAAGCACCAGTTTACCTCGCCTAAGAGAGTAAAGAGTGTGTTCTTTAACCACTCCAGTTTTCAGGCCGCTGTGACCAAGCCTAGGGCCTGTCCTGACAAACGCTTCCCAAAGCGTGGTTCTGATGACCGGTTTCCCTTTCCACCTGAGGTGGTCAAGGAGTGGGCTCAGTCCCCAAAGGTAGACCCTCCGGTGTCTAGGCTCTCAGCCCGGACCGTTGTCGGTGGCTGATGGCACTTCCCTTAGGGATTCCACTGACCGTCAGATTGACCTTCTGGCCAAATCCGTGTATGAAGCGGCGGGGGCCGCGTTTTCCCCAACTTTTGCAGCAGTGTGGGCTCTCAAAGCCATCTCTGCTTCTCTAGAGGAGATGCATTCCCTCACAAAGGAATCTATGCCTGAGATGGTTGCCTTAACTTCCCAAGCTTCAGCTTTGTCATCTTATGCCATGTCTGCCATGCTAGAGGCTGCTCACCGCACTGCGGTGGCTTCGGCTAATTCCCTCGTTATCCGCAGGATCTTGTGGCTTCGAGAGTGGAAGGCAGATGCTTCTTCAAAGAAGTACCTTGCTGGGCTCCCTTTTGCTGGTTCCCGGCTGTTTGGTGAACAGCTGGATGAAATCATTAAAGAAGCTACTGGCGGGAAGAGTACTTCCATGCCACAAACCAAGACCAGGAAACCTGCCCAGGGTAGGAATCAGTCGAGGTTTCGCTCCTTTCGTCCCTCCAACTGGTCGTCCTCTAAGCCCTCCGCCTCGTCCGCTAACTCAGCTAAGGACCAGAAATCCAACTGGCGCCCAAAAGCGCGTCCACAGAAGACCGCAGGAGGTCCTGCCACTAAGGCAGCCTCCTCGTGACTCTCTGCCCGCTCCAGCAACGTCCTTAGTTGGTGGCAGGCTCTCCCACTTTGGCGACGCTTGGTTTCAACAAGTCTCCGATCAGTGGGTGAGAGATATCATCTCTCACGGCTACAGGATAGAATTCTCTTCCAGACCGCCAAACAGATTTTTTTTCTCTCAACTCCCCCCTGCTCCAAGGCCGCCGCCTTCTCACAGGCCGTGGCAGCCTTGCAGGCCAACGGAGTAATTGTACCAGTTCCCGCCTGGGAACGGTTCAGAGGTTTTTACTCAAACCTCTTCCTAGTTCCCTAAAAGGACGGTACCTTCCGGCCCATCCTGGATCTCAAGCTTCTCAACAAGCATGTTCGGGTGCGGCACTTTCGCATGGAGTCTCTGCGATCAGTCATTGCCTCAATGACCCAAGGGGATTTCCTGGCGTCCATCGACATCAGAGATGCCTATCTACATGTGCCAATTGCAATGTCACACCAGCGTTGGCTACGCTTTGCAATTGGAGAAGATCATTTCCAATTCGTGGCTCACCCCTTCGGGTTAGCCACGGCCCCTCGGGTATTCACCAAGGTCATGGCAGCAGTGATTGCGGTTCTGCACCTCCAGGGGTTGGCAGTGCTCCCTTACCTGGACGACCTTCTAGTCAAGGCTCCATCCAGCGCAGACTGTCAGCGGAGTGTCTCGCTCACTCTCGCCACTCTAGCCCAATTCGGGTGGCTTGTCAATCTTCCCAAATCCACTCTGAATCCGACCCAGAGTCTCAAGTACCTAGGGATGCAGTTCGAGACTTTGCCGGCACTTGTGAAGTTGCCCTTAAACAAACAGCTGTCACTCCAGTTGGCGGTGCGCTCTCTCCTGAGGCCCCGCCGTTATACCCTCAGGCGTCTGATGCAGGTGCTGGGTCAAATGGTGGCGTCCATGGAGGCTGTTCCCTTTGCCCAGTTCCATCTGCGCCCCCTGCAGCTGAATATTCTCCGCTGTTGGGACAAGCTGCCTTCCTCCTTACACAAGTTAGTGGCTCTGTCGCCACGGACCAGGAGCTCTCTTCAGTGGTGGCTTCGGCCCCTCTCCCTGTCCCAAGGGCGCTCCTTCCTGGCCCCGTCCTGGGTGATTCTCACCACGGATCCCAGTCTATCCGGCTGGGGAGCGGTATGTCTCCACCACAGAGCACAGGGCACTTGGACTCCGTCCGAGTCAGCCCTTTCAATCAATGTGCTGGAAACCAGAGCCGTGTTTCTAGCTCTCCTAGCATTTCACCACCTGCTGGCGGGCAGGCACATTCGAGTCCAGTCAGATAACGCGACAGCGGTTGCCTACATCAATCATCAAGGCGGGACACGCAGCCGCCTGGCAATGATGGAGGTACAACGCATTCTTCAATGGGCGGAAGACTCCAGGTCCACCATATCCGCAGTCCACATCCCAGGCGTAGACAACTGGGAGGCAGATTATCTCAGCCGTCAAAGCGTGGATGGTGGCGAGTGGTCCCTGCACCCGGCAGTATTTCAGTCGATCTGCCGCAAATGGGGCACTCCGGACGTGGACCTAATGGCATTCCGTCACAACAACAAAGTTCCTGTTTACGTGGCTCGCTCCCACGATCCTCAGGCCTTCGCCGCGGACGCTCTGGTTCAGGACTGGTCCCAGTTTCGTCTGTCCTACGTGTTTTCCCCCTCTAGCTCTCTTGCCCAGAGTCCTGCGCAAGATCAGAATGGAGGGCCGTCGAGTCATCTTCATTGCACCGGACTGGCCCAGGCGAGCTTGGTATCCGGACCTGCTCCAACTGTCCGTAGAGATGCCGTGGCATCTCCCGGACCGTCCAGATCTACTCTCGCAAGGTCCGTTTTTCTGCCCGAATTCTGCGGCCCTCAAATTGACGGCGTGGCTCTTGAGTCCTGGATTTTGACAGCTTCTGGTATCCCCCCTGAAGTCATCTCCACCATGACTCGGGCGCGCAAGTCTTCCTCCGCTAAGATCTATCACAGGACTTGGAAAATTTTCCTGTCCTGGTGTCGCTCTACCGGCCATCCTCCTTGGCCATTTTCCTTGCCGACTCTTCTGTCTTTTCTACAGTCCTGTCTGCAGCTAGGACTGTCCCTCAACTCTCTCAAGGGACAAGTCTCAGCTCTGTCAGTTCTGTTCCAGCGGCGTCTCGCTCGGCTGGCTCAGGTCCGCACCTTCATGCAGGGCGCGTCTCACATCATTCCGCCTTACCGGCGGCCCTTGGACCCCTGGGACCTTAACTTGGTTCTCACGGTCTTGCAGAAACCCCCCTTTGAGCCTCTTAGGGAGGTTTCTTTGTATCGTCTTTCACAGAAAGTGGCCTTTCTGGTTGCCATAACTTCTCTCAGGAGAGTCTCTGATTTGGCTGCGCTCTCCTCGGAGTCACCTTTTTTAGTCTTTCATCAAGACAAGGTGGTTCTCCGTCCGACTCCGGACTTTCTTCCTAAGGTGGTCTCTCCCTTCCACCTTAACCAGGACATTACCTTACCTTCCTTTTGTCCGGCTCCTGTTCATCGCTTTGAAAAAGCTCTACATACTCTAGATCTGGTGCGTGCTCTCCGGATCTATGTGTCTCGCACCGCTGCGCTTAGGCGGTGCACCTCTCTTTTTGTGCTAACCACAGGTCGGCGCAAGGGCCTCCCTGCTTCTAAGCCGACCTTAGCCCGTTGGATTAGGTCGACCATTTCGGATGCCTACCAGAGAACGCAGGCGCCTCCCCCGCCGGGAATCAAAGCACACTCGACCAGAGATGTTGGTGCCTCTTGGGCTTTTAGGCACCAGGCTACGGCTCAACAAGTCTGTCAGGCTGCCACTTGGGCTAGCCTGCTTACCTTCTCGAAGCACTACCAAGTGCATGCTCATGCTTCGGCAGATGCGAGCTTGGGCAGACGCATCCTTCAGGCGGCGGTCGCCCATTTGTGAAGTTAGGTTCTGCCTACTTCTTGGTTTTTCTGTTTATTTCCCACCCAGGGACTGCTTTGGAACGTCCCAAGGTCTGAGTCTCCCAAAGGAACAATAAAGAAAAAGAGAAATTTGTTTACTTACCGTAAATTCTTTTTCTTATAGTTCCGTCTTGGGAGACCCAGCACCCTCTCTGTTGCCTGTTGGCAATTTTCTTGTTCCATGTGTTTTCACCGGCTGTTGTCGTGGACAGAGTCTCCGGTTGTTCCGGCTCTTGCTCTGTTCTACTTGTGGGTGGCTATTCTCCTTCAGCTTTTGCACTAAACTGGCTGGGACTGGCTCACCAGGGGGTGTATTAGCTCAGAGGGAGGAGCTACACTTTTAGGTGTAGTACTTTGTGTGTCCTCCGGAGGCAGAAGCTATACACCCCAATGTCTGGGTCTCCCAAGACGGAACTATAAGAAAAAGAATTTACGGTAAGTAAACAAAATTCTCTTTTTTTGGGATCTATGGCTCAGTGACTGCATATTTTTTGCGTCTCGAGCCGACGTTTCTAATGGTACTATTTTTGCGCAGATGCTTCGTTTTGATCGCCTGTTATTGCATTTTGCGTAAAACTTGCGGCGACCAAAAAACGTAATTTTAGCGTTTGGAATTTTTTTGCCGCTACGCAGTTTACCAATCAGATTAATTGATTTTATATTTTGATTGGGCATTTCTGAATGCAGCGATACCAAATGTGGGTATTTATTTTTTAACCCTTTAATTTTCAATGGGGCGAAAGGGGGGTGATTTGAACTTTTTAGGTTTTTTTTTTGTTTTTTTTAAACTTTTTTTTTAATTTTTTTTTTTTTTTTTTTTTTTTTTTTATATTTTACTAGTCCCCCTAGGGGGCTATAGCGATCAGCAATACGATCGCTCTTATCTATCTGCTGATCACAGCTATACAGCTGTAAACAGCAAATAGTCACTTTCTGTTTCCCTCTGCTCCGTGCCGAGGGAAAACAAAAGTGAAACATCATAGCTGCAGGCGTCATCACATGACCCTGTGCTACGATGGCAACCACCAATAGTCACGTGATCACGCACTTGACTTCCGGTGGGGGCGGCGGTAAGTAAAAAACATGGCTGTGCGCATATAGATCTTGCTGCCTGACTTTGGCAGCAAGATTTAAGGGGTTAATTGCCGCAGGTGGAAGAGATTCCACCCGCGGCTAGCAGGCACACATGTCAGCTGTTGAAAACAGCTGATATGTGTGCCGACCGCTGCCGCCTGCCCGCGGCAGGGGGCGGGGCTTAACTGGACACGCTCCATGACGGATATATCCATCCATGGTCGTGAAGGGGTTAAGAGCCAGATTCTGGTCCTCATAGACTCATATGAGGATCGGTGTCCGGCCAGATATCCAGGATCAATTCACAGCCAGAACTTTATTAATTTTTTAAGTCCGTCCAGGCTGCTTTCACACATCCGCTTTTTGCTGTCAGTCACAATCCGGCAAAATGCGGATAAAATGGATCCGGCGCTGGATCCGTTTTATTCCCTACTGACTTTTATTAGCGCCGGATTGTGCTGGATGGCCTTGTGTTGCATGCAGCATCCGCTGGATCCGGCGAAATTTTTGTCCTGCTGCTGGAAAGGACGCAGCATGCAGCGTTTTGTCTCCGGCAAAAAAACGGACCATGCCGGATCCGGCGCCGTCCGGCATGTTGTATAATGGAAGCTTATGGGCGCCGGATCCGTCGTCATCCGGCATATCACAGAATCCAATGACTGATCCGGTTTTTTGAACTGAGCATGCTCACTATCACAACGGATCCATCAAAAAACGGAGGGAATGCATGTAAAAAAACTGATGTCGGATCCGTTTTTTCGCCGGATCCGTCGCATCAGTTTTTTCGCCGGATTGTGCCTGACTGCGAAAAACAGACCATTTTGTGAACATTCTGAGATCTTGAAAATGGAGAGGGAGTAGGATCAACCCTCATAAGCGGTCTATATCTGCCTGTAAGTCATGGGAAGCTGATATATGATCCAATGTCTTATTCCGGAGAAATACATGTTTTTCTCAATGTAAATGAGCTGTTCCAGGCTATGGGCCGGACACTGATGTGTATGAGATTCTGCCTCCACAGCTTATTTTTAATAAAAGGAGTTGTTGTAGATGTTTGGTATCGGTAGGCAGTTACCTCTTTCTGCCACCATAGTTAAGTGTTTCAAGCTGTCAGTCATGGAAATAGACGCGACACTTCCTGGCTTGCGTGTATGCGTTCCATGCAACTTCATGTAATGTGATCACATGACCGGGATCGTGACATCACTTCCAATTATGTGTGTAAGCGACTGATGCTTTGAGGGTTCCCACGATCAGTATTAGGCTGTTGCCACACGGGGATCTACTGCGATCCACGCATGACACTCAGCTCACGCAGGCAGCACAGCAGGAGCCGAGTGTCATGCGAGTGTCACTGCGACTGAGGTCCGATAATGTGATAGAACCTCAGCTGCGGGGGGTGGGCTGGCGCTGCGGAGGGGAGGGAGGGAGTTATCTTCCTCTGTCCTCCGTAGTCGGCTATTGCCATTCTCGTTCTGCACTCGCGGTACAGCAGTGTACTGCAAGTGAAGTGCGATTTTTATTTTTTTTTATATTTTTTTTTTTCTTTTTCTCTTCGCCCCATACACTTGAAATGGTGCTTGAGAAACAAGACTCGCAGTACAGTCGCAGCATGCTGCGATTGTTTTCTCGGTCCGATTAGGGCTGAGAAAATAAAAAATATTAGCTCATGGGTGCTGGGACATAGGCTGATATTTGTCTAAGTAGAATGCGATAAAACATCGCTCGCTCTGATTTTCATGCCGTGTGGCTTAGGCCTTAGGGGTGCTTCACACATAGCGACAGCGACAACGACGTCGCTGTTACGTCACCATTTTATGTGACGTAACAGCGACCTGGTAAGTCGCTGTTATGATCGCTGCTTATCTGTCAAACACAGCGACGCAGCAGCGATCATAACATCGCTACATGTGCAGAGAGCAGGGAGCCGCGCACACTGCTTAGCGCTGGCTCCTTGCTCTCCTAGCTACAGTACACATCGGGTTAATTAACCCGATGTGTACTGCAGCTACATGTGCAGAGAGCAGGGAGCCGGCAGCACAGGCAGCGTGAGAGCTGCGGAGGCTGTTAACTAAGGTAAATATCGGGTAACCACCTTGGTTACCCGATGTTTACCTTGGTTACAGCTTACCGCAGCTGCCAGACGCCGGCTCCTGCTCCCTGCTCGCTTCATTTCGTCGCTCTCTCGCTGTCACACACAGCGATGTGTGCGTCACAGCGGGAGAGCGCCTTTGAAGAAAACGAACCAGGGCTGTGTGTAACGAGCAGCGATCTCACAGCAGGGGCCAGATCGCTGCTCAGTGTCACACACAGCGAGATCGCTAATGAGGTCACTCTTGCGTCACCAAAACCGTGCCGTAGCAGTTTTTTCGGTAGCGATCTCGCTATGTGTGAAGCACCCCTTACTCTTGTTCTGGACACTGAGTATTTCACTGCATTTTACAGTACAAAGTTGATCGGATTAATAGAAATCTTATGTCCACTTTGGTCCTTTTTTACGCTACGTACACTTACCTGCTGTATGTTTTTTCCAAGCCATAGCATGTCAATTTTTCTTGCTGCAACAGTTTGTTTTCTGGGTGGCTTTTCTCCATAGACTTGATCCAGAAAATCCTAATGCAATATACACGTGGTTTTTGGTGCGTTTGTGGCGGAAACTCACCCAAAAAATGCATGTCATCTGTACCATACTTTGAAAGAAGACATTGATCAGGGCACAGTATATTACAGTGTTTGTGGGGGGGGGGGGGGGTATGGATGGTGATACCCATTTACTTGATATTTTCTGTCACTAATGCCGTGGTCTGTAGAGTTGTCTTTCTTAATATGTTGAAAAGAGATATAGATTAGAACACCTTCGGTACGCTACATATATTGGGGATACGTTTTAACAAGCAACTAATCGTATCAGCAACGGATTGCACTATATTGAGTTGTTTCTTTGGCTTTTTTTGTGTTGAGTAGTGATGAGTGGAACTAGACTGTAAAACTCCGGATCCCCGCAGGTTCACAAGTACTCTTGCACCGACCAAGGGCCTGGAGTTCTCAGGGAACTCCGGGTATCTATCTGGATCCGGCAGCTCGGGTACTTTAAAAAAAAAAAAAAAAAAATAGGGAATAGCAGGCATGTTATACTAATAAAGAAAAAACAAAAAGCAGCACCAAATGTGCACTACAGCACTAAACATTCCAAACTGTACTTATTTTAAAAATTTTTGAGATTTTTGGCAAAAAATTGCAATTTCTTGAGCTGCTTCGCCACGTCACGGCAAATCTCATTTGAAGCAGTCCTACACTAAAATATTTTTATCAAATGTGCCATACGGCCTCACATATGAATAGTAGAACTGCTCTTAGCAGCACTCACCTGGTCTATTTCAATCCCGTACCCATGACTGAGTCATGGCTGTGGGCGGGACAGGTCCAAGCAAATGCTGCATGAAGTAAATAGCCTGTGGACAAAGCCTGATGACTTAATGTGAACAGTCACCAACCGCCAAAATCCAGACAGATGGAATACATCCCAAATTGGGGTGCATAGCAAGGTGGAGGTCAACCACCGACCAATTCAATTTTGCCAAAAATCTCAAAATTTTTAAAATAAGTACAGTTTGGAATGTTTAGTGCTGTAGTGCACATTTGGTGCTGCTTTTTTGTTTTTTCTTCATTGAATTGGTCGGTGGTTGACCTCCACCTTGCTTTGCACCCCAATTCGGGATGTATTCCATCTGTCTAGATTTTGGCGGTTGGTGACTGTTCACATTAAGTCATCAGGCTTTGTCCACAGGCTATTTACTTCATGCAGCATTTGCTTGGACCTGTCCCGCCCACAGCCATGACTCAGTCATGGGTACGGGATTGAAATAGACCAGGTGAGTGCTGCTAAGAGCAGTTCTACTATTCATATGTGAGGCCGTATGGCACATTTTATAAAAATATTTTAGTGTAGGACTGCTTCAAATGAGATTTGCCGTGACGTGGCGAAGCAGCTCAAGAAATTGCAATTTTTTGCCAAAAATCTCAAAATTTTTAAAATAAGTACAGTTTGGAATGTTTAGTGCTGTAGTGCACATTTGGTGCTGCTTTTTTATGTTATACTAAAGTCTAGCGCATCTGTAACACTACTTCTGGGGCTGCTCATTATTCTTCATACATATTCATTGCTTCTCCTGTCCACCTGCAGTTTTGGCGTCTGTGATTGGTTGCAGTCAGACCGTACCCCCACCCTGTGTGACAGCGTGTCCGACTGCTTACAATCACAGGCACTGTTTGCATGTCTATATTGGTGTAAAATTAAAAAAAAAATTGACGTAGGGTCCCCCCATATTATGATACCCAGCACATATAAAGCATACGGCTACCGGCTGCAGCCCCTAGCCCTGTGGTTATCTTGACTGTGTATCTAAATAGGAGAAACCCCATGCGGCTTTTTTTTTTATTATTATTATTATTATTATTATTATTATTATTATTATTATTATTATTATTGAAATAAAAAAAAGTGTGCAGTTCCCCTCAGTTTTTATATCCAGCCATGATAAAACAGATAGCTGGGACTGGTATTTTCAGGCTGGGGAGGCACATGGTTATTGCCCTGCCCCCCTATCCATTTCCTAAAAATAGCAACCTGCAGCCACCCAGAATTGTTACATGCATTAGATGCAACAATCCTGGAACTTTACCCGGCTCACTCTGATTGCCCTAGTGTGGTGGCAATCTGGGTAATAAGGGGTTAATGACAGCTCACTAAGCTCTAGATTAGTAATAGGAGGCACCTTTGAGACCCCCCCATTACTAATCTGTAAGTGAAATGAAAGAAAACAGAGAAAAAAACTTTTTTTGAAATAAAATACAAAAAAAACCCTCTTTCACCTCTTTATTAACCCCAAATAACCAGGTAAGACGTAATCCACAGGTCCCACAGTGATTCCAGCTCTGCTACATACTGAAGTGACTGCACGTGGGCATAGAACATGGCCGTACACTGTGGGCTTCAGGCAGAGAATGACTGAGCCACAGCGAGAAGTGGTGACATTGCTCAGTTTATTTGCGGTCACAGCTGGAGGTTCTCACCTGTGACCTCAGGTAACCTGACCTAGGGTGCCCTTATTAAACTCAGTGAGTTCACAAACCTGCATCTCCTGGCAGAAAACCATGGGTGTTTTTGCCAATAGATGCAGATTTGGTGCTGAAATGTCTACACCATATTCCTGCACCAAATCTACATCTCCTGAAAAAAAAAATTGCATCAAAATTGCATTGTGTTTTGATGCAGTTTTTTGCTAGAAGATGCAGATTTGGTGCAGGAATATGGTGTATAAATTTAGCATGAAATCTGCATCTCTTGGCAAAAAAAACCCTCAGTCCTCAGTTCAAAGACCTGCATCTTCTGGCAGAAAACTAAGTGACCTCACCTGAGGTTTGAGGTCCGGTTACCTGAGGTCACAGGTGAGTTATCGTGGGAACCTCCAGCTGTGACCGCAAATGTGATGTCAGCTCTCATCGCTGCGTCTGTCATTCTCTGCCTGAAACCCACAGCGTGCACGTTCTATGCCCACATGCTGTAACATTAGTATGTAGCAGAGCTGGGATCATCGTGGGACCTCTAGTGGATGACGTCGTGCTTGGGTGTTTGGGGTTAATAAAGGGGTGAAAGAGGGTGGGGTTTTTTTTTCGTATTTTATTTAAAATATTGGATTTTTTCAGTGTTTGTGTTATTTCTTTTCACTTACAGATTAGTAATGGGGGTGTCTCATAGATGCCTGCCATTACTAATCTAGGGCTCTCTGGCAGCTGTGAGCATTAATTAACCCCTTATTTACCCCTATTGCCACCGCACCAGGGCAATCGGGATGAGCTGGGTAAAGTTCTGGGATTGTGTAATCTAATGGATACGACAATTTTGGGTGGCTGCAGGCTGCTATTAGGCTGGGGGCCCAATAACCATGGGTCACCCCAGCCTGAGAATACCAGCTGTCGTCTTTATCATGGCTGGGTATCAAAATTGGAGGGGGGGGCAAGACCGCACACTGTTTGTTTTTTTTTTGTTAAATTATTTAAATAATAAAAAAAAGTGCATGATACACAATCAAAATAAGCACACGGCTGGGGCCTGTGGAGCCGTTTTTTTTTTTTTCTTTCTTCTTATACCAATATTCTTTATTTTTATTCACTTATTCATTTTATCTTTCTGCTGTCTTGGACAGTACATGGCAACAATATAGCTGGGTATATCTACACTTACACCATACTTTTCATTTATTATTCTCCATACTTCTTTATGTTTAATCATAGTGCTGGTTTCTCCTGTCCTGCTATTATGCAGTGGTACTGACATTTACCATATGTATTGCCTTACTCACTTGTCTCTATATACTAATCTCTTTCCTCCTACATATATTTGTACCTTATACTTTTGCAGAATACCTGTGCCTGATTTTGTGATGTATTTTTTAGATGTGATGCCCATGTTTCTCTAGTCAAACTGCCAGTTGGCGGTCATTATTTTTAATCTATAAAATTATTTTTGACCCAATCAGTTTCCCTAAGGCCTGTTTCACACATCTGGCATTTCGCCGGATCCGACACACTCCAGTACGGTGTAATATTGTACAATGGCATTGCGGCAAGCTCCGGTTACATGACAGCATGTGACCGGAGGTTGCCGTGATGCCATTATACTGTATTACACTGTACTGGAGTGTGTCGGATCCAGCGAAACGCCGGATGTGTGAAACTGGCCTTAGTATTTTTTCTAAAAATTTCGTTGCCTTCCAATATTTTCCGTAGGTCCATTACATCCATACAACCCACACACTATTGAGACAGATATATAGATAGATTATATATATATAGAATATATATATATATATATATATATATATATATATATATATATATATATATATATATATATATATATATATATAAATTACACTTGTCATTTACACTTTAACCCCTACTTGTGTTGTTTTTTTTTTTTTTTTTTTCTACATTGGTATGAGGGAATGCGGGAGACCACAGCTGTTCGTACCCACGATCAGGGTTCAGTGCACTGCAGATTCCTCGCTGTGTTCTCCCTGAGGACGCATGCGAATCTGCAGCAAACAATTTACATGCTGCAGTCTGGAAAGACGCACCGCAGATCAGTGTTTGCTGCGGATAAAACAAGCACAGTGAGCACGGGATTTCTAGAAATCCTATAAACTGTGCTTGTACGGTACAGCGCAGCGTTTGAGGCAGCTGAAGCATGCTGCGTCCAAAACGCAGTAAACAATGATCATGGGCACGCACCCTTAGGGGCACTTTGCACACTACGACATCGCAGGTGCGATGTCGGAGGGGTCATGTCGAAAGTGACGCACTTCCGGCGTCGCACTCGACATCGTAGTGTGTAAATCCTAGATGATACGATTAACGAGCGCAAAATCATCGTAATCGTATCATCGGTGTAGTGTCTGGGAAATCCATAATTACGTTGCAGCGACAGGTACGATGTTGTTCCTCGTTCCTGCGGCAGCACACATCGCTGTGTATGAAGCCACAGGAGCGAGGAACATCTCCTACCTGCGTCCCGCAGCTCACGCCGGCTATGCGGAAGGACAGAGGTGGGCGGGATGTTTACGTCCCGCTCATCTCCGCCCCTCCGCTTCTATTGGCTGCCTGCCGTGTGACGCCGCACGACCCGCCCCCTTAATAAGGAGGCGGGTCGCCGGCCAGATCGACGTCGCAAGGCAGGTGAGTCCATGTGAAGCTGCCTTAGCGATAATGTTCGCTACGGCTGCTATCACAAGATATCGCTGCTGTGACAGGGGCGGGGACTATCGTGCTTGGCATCGCAAGCATCAGCTTGCGATGTTGTTGTGTGCAAAGTGCCCCTTAGTCTTTTACATTGACAGTTGTATTAATTCTTTTACCATTTAGTGCAGGGGTGGGGAACCTTTTTACTGCCGGGGGCCATTTGGAATTTTCTACCAACCTTCGGGGGCCGCACCAAATTATCAACTTGAAAACGACCAGGCTATATTTGGTCAAACAATTAATTAACTCACCCCTAATGTGGTGGCTGGAGCGGCTGTGATGTTCGGTGATATTGATCATTTTGTTTCTCACAGCTGCTTTTCCAGGTTTGTCTTGGTCTGGAGAGGCTGGGGGCATACACATCCCAGGAGAAGCTGGGGCATATACATCACAGAAGACACTGGGGCGCATATACATCACAGGAGACACTGAGGCATATACATCACAGGAAACATTGAGGCATATACATCCCAGGACAGGCTGGGGCGTATAGATCACAGGAGGGGTGTATACATCACAGGAGATGCTAAGCATGGACAGCACTAGTGGCGGGCACAACGGACAGCGCTAGGCGGCACAACGGACAGCGCTAGGCGGCACAACGGACAGCGCTAGGCGGCACCACGGACAGCGCTAGGCGGCACCACGGACAGCGCTAGGCGGCACCACGGACAGCGCTAGGCGGCACCACGGGGAGCGCTAGGCGGCACCACGGGGAGCGCTAGGCGGCACCACGGGGAGCGCTAGGCGGCACCACGGGGAGCGCTAGGCGGCACCACGGGGAGCGCTAGGCGGCACCACGGGGAGCGCTAGGCGGCACCACGGGGAGCGCTAGGCGGCACCACGGGGAGCGCTAGGCGGCACCACGGGGAGCGCTAGGCGGCACCACGGGGAGCGCTAGGCGGCACCACGGGGAGCGCTAGGCGGCACCACGGGGAGCGCTAGGCGGCAGCACGGGGAGCGCTAGGCGGCAGCACGGGGAGCGCTAGGCGGCAGCACGGGGAGCGCTAGGCGGCAGCACGGGGAGCGCTAGGCGGCAGCACGGGGAGCGCTAGGCGGCAGCACGGGGAGCGCTAGGCGGCAGCACGGGGAGCGCTAGGCGGCAGCACGGGGAGCGCTAGGCGGCAGCACGGGGAGCGCTAGGCGGCAGCACGGGGAGCGCTAGGCGGCAGCACGGGGAGCGCTAGGCGGCAGCACGGGGAGCGCTAGGCGGCAGCACGGGGAGCGCTAGGCGGCAGCACAGAGAGCGCTGACAGTGACCGCACTAGGAGGCGGCTGCACAGATTACACAGCACTTGGGGCAACACATAGTACTAGGGGGTACACAGCACTGGATGGGGGGGCAGCGATGGGTTGCATACTCACAGTACAAGGGGAGGAGGAGGAGTCGCATAGCACAGGTCTGGGAGGCATGTACAGCAGAAAGGCATCTGCTGCACCTCTTCTGTGACTGGAGCACAGCGCGCTGCTTACCCCGCCCTCAAGGTAAACCCTCAGCATGCGAGCACAGTCCCGGGTTCAGCCTAGAATGTATGGGCTGTAGTCAGGTCCCGAAAAGAGCCCGTACATTCTAGTACGGGCTGCAATCAGGATCTGTAAATAGCCCGTACATTCTAGCATCTACCCATAACGCACTGGGATTTTAAAGGGCCGGCGGCTGGCAAAAGCGCAAGTGCCGCTCGAGCACTGGTGTAGCCTGGAATGTGCCCGGGGGCCGCATTCCCCACCCCTGATTTAGTGCATAATGATGCATTTTATTTCCTCGAAGCAAGTGAATTTTTATCTACATTAAACTTCAATTGCCGTTTCTCAGCCCAAGCTTCCAGTTTTTCATAAATTGCTCTGCAATATATTTTATATTTTTCTTTTTTTGTGTGGATTAGTTTGAGGCGTTTTTAGTGTCCTCTCTAAATAATGAATTTTCTTTGTCGCTCTATTGGGAGACCCAGACAATTGGGTGTATAGCTACTGCCTCCGGAGGCCACACAAAGTATTACACTTAAAAGTGTAAGGCCCCTCCCCTACTGCCTATACACCCCCCGTGGGATCACGGGTTCCTCAGTTTTCATGCTTTGTGCGAAGGAGGCTAACATCCACGCATAGCTCCACTGTTTAGTCAGCAGCAGCTGCTGACTTTGTCGGATGGAAGAAAAGAGGGCCCATACTAGGGCCCCCAGCATGCTCCCTTCTCACCCCACTTTTGTCGGAGGTGTTTGTTAAGGTTGAGGTACCCATTGCGGGTACGGAGGCTGGAGCCCACATGCTGCTTTCCTTCCCCATCCCCTTAGGGCTCTGGGTGAAGTGGGATCCTATCGGTCTCCAGGCACAGGAGACCGTGCTCCGTCCACAGCCCTGGGAATCTGCTGGACATGGAGCTGAGTATCGTCAGGGACAGGGCCCTGCTACATTAAGGTACTCTGTGTCCCCGTGCAAATCGCGCACACACACACCAGCATTGCTGGGTGTGTTAGTGCGCCGGGGGCAGCAGCGCGGCGCGCTTGTGCTATACTCACTACAGCTTGCTGAGTGAGTTTATGTGTTAGGAACTACCGCGCCGGCCGCTGATGGCGGTTTTTTACGGCTGCAGCGCTGCGGCGCGGCTGGGACTTGTGGTGCGCCGGGGACTTCCGCGCTGGCCGCGCTTATACGGCGGCCGCGCTTATAAATAGTCCCCGGCTTTTGCGGCCTAGTTCCGTTTCGTTCCCGCCCCCAGGCCTGCCAGTCAGGGGAAGGGCGGGACGCTGGCCAGAACGTCAGCGCCGAGGGCTGGAGTCTGCTTAGCATACTCCAACCCCCCTCCCTGGGCACAGTGGGACGCCAGTTTCCCGCTCTTTGTCTGGGGCACGCCCACGGCCCGCCCCTCTTCACAGGACGCTGGCAGCCATTCCTGTTTGCAGTCTCAGTGGAGAAGGGAGACAAGCTCTGGGAGACCCAGGCACGGGATTCTGGCGACCACACACCCGCTTGGAGCGGGCGGTAAGCGGCACCTCTAGGTGCTGACCCCACTAGTGCCGAAGTGTTAATTTGTACTTTATGCTTGTATTCTATACATTGCACTGTACGGTCGCTTCTTGGCTATATACCCTCCTAGATTGCTAGACAACATGTCGTCCGCAAAAAGCAAGGGGGCCAAGGCACAGGCTTTCTATGCTACCTGTACCGCATGTGCGGCTGTTCTACCGGCTGGTGCCACTGACCCCCATTGTGTGCAATGTTCGGCCCCTGTGGCACTTGCTCAGCCGGGGCCTCTGCTAGAGGTGGCCCAAGGAGAACTACCTGTGAACACTGTCCAGGTGACAGGGACGGAGTTTGCAGTTTTTGCTGACAGATTGTCTGTGACTATGACTAAAATCCTTGAGACTTTGCAGTCCAGACCGGTACCTCAGACCATGGGCACTGTTGATTCAATGCTCCCTGGCCCCCCTCATTTGGAACAAATCCGTGCTCCGGGGGGGTCCCATGCATCCCGGGGTGATGGCTCTGACACGGACGACAGTCCCAGACAGCCTAAGCGAGCTCGCTATGAGCGACCCTCGACTTCATCACACTGGTCAGGGTCCCAGCAAGAGGACTCTCTATATGATGAGGCAGAGGTAGCTGATCAGGATTCTGATCCTGAGACCGCTCTTAATCTTGATACACCTGAGGGGGACGCAATAGTGAATGATCTCATAGCGTCCATCAATAAAATGTTGGATATCTCTCCCCTAGCTCCTCCAGTAAAGGAGTCAGCTTCACAGCAGGAGAAATTCCATTTCAGGTATCCCAAGCGTAAATTGAGTACTTTTCTGGACCACTCTGACTTTAGAGAGTCCGTCCAGATACACCACGCTTATCCGGATAAGCGTTTCTCCAAACGTCTTAAGGATACACGTTATCCCTTTCCCCCTGATGTGGTCAAGAGCTGGACACAGTGTCCAAAGGTGGACCCCCCAATCTCCAGGCTTGCGGCTAGATCCATAGTTGCAGTGGAAGATGGGGCTTCACTTAAAGATGCCACTGACAGACAGATGGAACTCTGGTTGAAATCCATCTATGAAGCTATCGGCGCGTCGTTTGCTCCAGCATTCGCAGCTGTATGGGCACTCCAAGCTATTTCAGCTGGTCTTGCGCAGGTTGACACTGTCACACGTACTTCTGCCCCGCAAGTAGCGTCCTTAACCTCTCAAATGTCTGCATTTGCGTCTTACGCTATTAATGCTGTCCTGGACTCTATGAGCCGTACGGCAGTGGCATCCGCCAACTCCGTGGTTTTACGCAGAGCCTTGTGGTTAAGGGAATGGAAGGCAGATTCTGCTTCCAAGAAGTGCTTAACCAGTTTGCCATTTTCTGGTGACAGACTGTTTGGTGAGAGATTGGATGAAATCATTAAACAGTCCAAGGGCAAGGATTCATCCTTACCTCAGCCCAGACCAAATAAACCCCAACAGAGGAGAGGACAGTCGAGATTCCGGTCCTTTCGAGGCTCGGGCAGGTCCCAATTCTCCTCGTCCAAAAGGACTCAGAAGGATCAGAGGAGCTCAGATTCTTGGCGGGCTCAGTCACGCCCGAAGAAAGCAGCCGGAGGAACCGCTACCAAGGCGGCTTCCTCATGACTTTCGGCCTCCCCTCTCCGCATCCTCGGTCGGTGGCAGGCTCTCCCGCTTTGGCGACATTTGGCTGCCACAGGTCAAAGACCGTTGGGTGAGAGACATTCTGTCTCACGGGTACAGGATAGAGTTCATTTCTCGTCCTCCAACTCGATTCTTCAGAACTTCTCCGCCTCCCGGCCGAGCCGATGCTCTTCTGCAGGCGGTGTGCTCTTTAAAGGCAGAAGGAGTGGTGATCCCTGTCCCTCTTCAGGAGCAAGGTCACGGTTTTTACTCCAATCTGTTTGTGGTGCCAAAAAAGGACGGGTCATTCCGTCCTGTTCTGGACCTAAAACTGCTCAACAAGCATGTGAAAACCAGGCGGTTCCGGATGGAATCCCTCCGTTCTGTCATCGCCTCAATGTCTCAAGGAGATTTCCTAGCATCAATAGACATCAAAGATGCTTATCTCCACGTGCCGATTGCTCCAGAGCACCAGCGTTTTCTACGCTTCGTTATAGGAGACGAACACCTTCAGTTCGTAGCCCTGCCTTTCGGTCTGGCGACAGCCCCAAGGGTCTTCACCAAGGTCATGGCAGCAGTAGTAGCAGTCCTGCACTCTCAGGGTCACTCCGTGATCCCTTACTTGGACGATCTACTTGTCAAGGCACCCTCTCAAGAGGCATGCCAACACAGCCTGGACGTTGCGCTGGAGACTCTCCAGAGTTTCGGGTGGATCATCAACTTTTCAAAGTCAAATCTCACCCCGACCCAATCGATAACATATCTTGGCATGGAGTTTCATACTCTCTCAGCGATAGTGAAGCTTCCGCTGGTCAAACAGCGTTCACTACAGACAGGGGTGCAATCTCTCCTTCAAGGCCAGTCACACCCCTTGAGACGCCTCATGCACTTCCTAGGGAAGATGGTAGCAGCAATGGAGGCAGTCCCTTTCGCGCAGTTTCATCTGCGTCCACTACAATGGGATATTCTCCGCCAATGGGACGGGAAACCGACGTCCCTAGACAGGAACGTCTCCCTTTCTCAGATGGCCAAGGATTCTCTTCAGTGGTGGCTTCTTCCCACCTCATTGTCAATAGGAAAATCTTTCCTACCCCCATCCTGGGCGGTGGTCACAACGGACGCGAGTCTATCAGGGTGGGGAGCAGTTTTTCTCCACCACAGGGCTCAAGGTACGTGGACTCAGCAAGAGTCCACCCTTCAGATCAATGTTCTGGAAATCAGAGCAGTGTATCTTGCCTTACAAGCCTTCCAGCAGTGGCTGGAAGGCAAGCAGATCCGAATTCAGTCGGACAACTCCACAGCGGTGGCATACATCAACCACCAAGGAGGGACACGCAGTCGGCAAGCCTTCCAGGAAGTCCGGCGGATTCTGACGTGGGTGGAAGACACGGCATCCACCATATCCGCAGTTCACATCCCGGGCGTAGAAAACTGGGAAGCAGACTTCCTCAGTCGCCAGGGTATGGACGCAGGGGAATGGTCTCTTCACCCGGACGTGTTTCAGGAGATCTGTCACCGCTGGGGGATGCCGGACGTCGACCTAATGGCGTCCCGGCACAACAACAAGGTCCCGGCTTTCATGGCACGGTCTCACGATCACCGAGCTCTGGCGGCGGACGCCTTAGTTCAAGATTGGTCGCAGTTCCGGCTACCGTATGTGTTTCCACCTCTGGCACTGTTGCCCAGAGTGCTACGCAAGATCAGGTCCGACTGCCGCCGCGCCATCCTCGTCGCTCCAGACTGGCCGAGGAGGTCGTGGTACCCGGATCTGTGGCATCTCACGGTAGGCCAACCGTGGGCACTACCAGACCGACCAGACTTGCTGTCTCAAGGGCCGTTTTTCCATCTGAATTCTGCGGCCCTGAACCTGACTGTGTGGCCATTGAGTCCTGGATCCTAGCGTCTTCAGGATTGTCTCAAGAGGTCATTGCCACCATGAGGCAGGCTAGGAAACCAACCTCCGCCAAGATCTACCACAGGACGTGGAAGATATTCTTATCTTGGTGCTCTGCTCAGGGAGTTTCTCCCTGGCCATTTGCATTGCCTACTTTTCTTTCCTTCCTGCAATCCGGTTTGGAAAAAGGTTTGTCGCTCGGCTCCCTTAAAGGACAAGTCTCAGCGCTATCTGTATTTTTTCAGAAGCGCCTAGCACGGCTCCCTCAGGTACGCACGTTCCTGCAAGGGGTTTGTCATATCGTCCCTCCTTACAAGCGGCCGTTAGAGCCCTGGGATCTGAACAGGGTTCTAATTGCTCTCCAGAAGCCGCCTTTCGAGCCTATGAGGGATGTTTCCCTTTCTCGCCTTTCACAGAAAGTGGCCTTTCTAGTAGCGGTCACGTCTCTTCGGAGAGTGTCCGAGCTAGCAGCGCTGTCATGCAAATCTCCCTTCCTGGTGTTTCACCAGGACAAGGTGGTTCTGCGCCCGATTCCGGAGTTTCTCCCTAAGGTGGTATCCCCCTTTCATCTCAATCAGGATATCTCCTTACCTTCTTTGTGTCCTCGTCCAGTTCATCAATGTGAAAAGGATTTGCATATGTTGGATCTGGTGAGAGCACTCAGAATCTACATTTCCCGCACGGCTCCTCTGCGCCGCTCGGATGCACTCTTCGTCCTTGTCGCTGGCCAGCGTAAAGGGTCGCAAGCTTCAAAATCCACCCTGGCTCGGTGGATCAAGGAACCAATTCTGGAAGCCTACCGATTTGCGGGGCTTCCGGTTCCCTCAGGGCTGAGAGCCCATTCTACCAGAGCCGTGGGTGCGTCCTGGGCATTACGGCACCAGGCCACGGCTCAGCAGGTGTGCCAGGCGGCTACCTGGTCGAGTCTGCACACTTTTACCAAGCATTATCAGGTGCATACCTATGCTTCGGCGGACGCCAGCCTAGGTAGACAAGTCCTTCAGGCGGCGATTGCCCACCTGTAGAAAAGGGTCGTTTTTACGGCCCTATCATGAGGTATTATTTTACCCACCCAGGGATTGCTTTTAGACATCCCAATTGTCTGGGTCTCCCAATAGAGCGACAAAGAAGGGAATTTTGTTTACTTACCGTAAATTCCTTTTCTTCTAGCTCTAATTGGGAGACCCAGCACCCGCCCCTGTTTTTTTGTATACACATGTTGTTCAAGTTCAATGGTTTCAGTTCTCCGATATTCCTTCGGATTGAATTTACTTAAACCAGTTTATTGGCTTTCCTCCTTCTTGCTTTTGCACTAAAACTGAGGAACCCGTGATCCCACGGGGGGTGTATAGGCAGTAGGGGAGGGGCCTTACACTTTTAAGTGTAATACTTTGTGTGGCCTCCGGAGGCAGTAGCTATACACCCAATTGTCTGGATCTCCCAATTAGAGCTAGAAGAAAAGGAATTTACGGTAAGTAAACAAAATTCCCTTCTTTACTCTGTAGGTGGTATTTAAGGTCATGAAAAAATGTTAATTAGATGGCCCAATACTGACCCCTGTGAGACCCTACTGCTAACTGTGCATCAATTAGTGTATTCCATTAATAACCACCCTCTTTCATATCACTGGGCCAGTTTAACACAATTACACATTTTTATCCTATTCCCATTATTTTGTATCAACCAAACACCTTTGCTTTACCCTGGTCCATTCTGGAACGTACTTCCTTATAGAAGCTGATCAGAATAGAGTTGACAGGACTCATCCTTCATAAACCGATGTTTGTTTGGTCATCAATTTATATTGATGGACGCTATCATCTGAAAATTACCAATTATTTTAAATGTGGTTTTTGTATTCAATGTATTGGAGGTTTTTTGTTCACTTCTTGCGATCTGTATTAAAGGGAATCTGTCAGGTGCCATATGCACCCAGAACCACGAGCAGTTCTGGGTGTATATTGCTAGTCCCTGCCTAACTGTCCAGCATCTAGTAGCATTGATAAAAAGATCTTTAGCAAAAGTGTTTCTAAAAATTCTTTATAATATGCTAATGAGGCCTAGACTAGTCGCAAGGGTGTTACTTTCCTTGGCTAATCTGCCCCCTTGTGTAAGCACGCCCCTGTGTGCATGCTAATGAATGCGCAGCGTCAGAGACATAGCCGCTCTCGCCTCTGCTGCAGGTTTTTGGCTCATTGTGCGCAATTAGAACGACCCAGGACTTCCAGTCATGCGCCTTACACCAGTTTGAAGGCGGGACGCGTACACCTGGCTTATGAATGACTGGAAGTGTCAGGACTTCTGATCATGCGCACTGAGCAGAAATCCAGCTTTGAGAGCGGTGAGTGCGACTATATCTCTGATACTGTGCATTCATTAGCATGTTAGCACGCCCACAGGGGTGTACTTACATGCTAAGGGGGCCGACTAGCCAAGGGAAGTAACGCCCTTGTGACTAGTCCCTGGCCTCATTGGCATATTATAAGGAATCCTTTAGAAATACTTTTTCTAAAGATCTTTTTCAATGCTACTAGATACTGGAATTAGCAATGTGCACCCAGAACTGCTCGTGGTTTTGGATGCACATTGCATCTGACAGGTTCCCTTTAAAATAAAAATTTTGTTAGTTTTCACATTGAATCTTTTTTTAAACTCTTAAAGGTAACCTGTTACCAGATTTTGGCCTTCTAAATTAAAGCTAGCACCTCAAGCAGCGCCTGTGCTGTATTCCATGAAGGTGCACATTACCCCCTTACCCCCTCCCTCTAGACCAGGGGTCTCAAACACGCGGCCCCCGGGCCGCATGCGGCCCGCCAGTCTGATTTATGCGGCCCGCAGACAGTGCAGAACACCTGATATTTTCCCTCCACTGCCTCCAGTCATTTAGCGGTCGCCAGCCGCACTTCCGCATTGGAGAAGCCGCCAGGGAGAAGCAATCAAAGCCGGAGTTGTCAGGGTGAAGCAATCGACGGCGGCATTCAACTCGAGCTCAGCAGCGCGACCCGAGCAGCGCTGACGTCAGGTGCTTTGCCGGCGGGTGCAGCAGAAGGAACAAGAGCATAGGGCACGTTAGAACGTTTGTGGTGTCTGTGTGTGTGTGTGTGTGTGTGTGTGTGTGTGTGTGTGTGTGTGTGTGTTTGATGATGGCTGTGTGTGTGTGTGTGTTGATGATGGCTGTGTGTGTGTGTGTGTGTGTGATGATGGCTGTGTGTGTGTGTGATGATGATGGCTGTGTGTGTGTGTGATGATGGCTGTGTGATGATGATGGCTGTGTGATGATGATGGCTGTGTGATGATGATGGCTGTGTGATGATGATGGCTGTGTGTGTGTGTGTGTGATGTGTGTGTGTGTGATGTGTGTGTATGATGATGGCTGTGTGTGTGGATGATGATGATGATGGCTGTGTGTGTTGATGGTGAAGATGGCTGTGTGTTGATGATGAGGATGATGATGATAGCGGTGGTGGCTGTGTGTGACTGATATTGATGGTGGCTGTGTGCGACTGATCATGATGATGGCGGTGGTGGCTGTGTATGACTGATCATGATGATGGCGGTGGTGGCTGTGTGCGACTGATGATGATGATGATGGCGGTGGTGGCTGTGTGCGACTGATGATGATGATGATGGCGGTAGTGGCTGTTTGTGACTGATGGTGATGGTGGCTGTGTGCGACTGATGATGATGGTGATGGTGGCTGTGTGACTGATGATGATGATGGCGGTGGTGGCTGTGTGTGACTGATGATGATGATGGCGGTGGTAGTGGCTGTTTGTGACTGATGATGATGGTGGCTGTGTGCGACTGATGATGGTGATGGTGGCTGTGTGCGACTGATGATGATGATGATGGTGATGGTGGCTGTGTGTGACTGATGATGATGATGGCGGTAGTTGCTGTTTGTGACTGATGGTGATGGTGGCTGTGTGCGTCTGATGATGATGATGATGGCGGTGGTGGCTGTGTGTGACTGATGATGGCGGTGGTGGCTGTGTGTGACTGATGGCGGTGGTGGCTGTGTGTGACTGATGATGGTGGTGGTGGCTGTTTGTGACTGATGATGGTGGCGGTGGTGGCTGTGTGTGACTGATGATGGCGGTGGTGGCTGTGTGTGACTGATGATGGCGGTGGTGGCTGTGTGTGACTGATGATGGCGGTGGTGGCTGTGTGTGACTGATGATGGTGGCTGTTTGTGACTGATGATGGTGGTGGTGGCTGTGTGTGACTGATGATGGCGGTGGTGGCTGTGTGTGACTGATGATGGTGGTGGTGGCTGTTTGTGACTGGTGATGGTGGCTGTGTGCGACTGATGATGATGGTGATGGTGGCTGTGTGTGACTGATGATGATGATGGCGGTAGTGGCTGTTTGTGACTGATGATGGTGATGGTGGCTGTGTGCGACTGATGATGATGATGGCGGTGGTGGCTGTGTGTGACTGATGATGGCGGTGGTGACTGTGTGTGACTGATGATGGTGGTGGTGGCTGTTTGTGACTGATGGTGGTGGTGGTGGCTGTGTGCGACTGATGATGATGGCGGTGGTGGCTGTGTGTGACTGATGATGGCGGTGGTGGCTGTGTGTGACTGATGATGGTGGTGGTGACTGTGTGCAACTGATAATAGTGGCGGTGGTGGCTGTGTGTGACTGATGATGATTGTGGTGGTGGCTGTTTGTGAGTGACGACGATGATGATGATGACGACGATGGCTGTGTATGATGATGATGATGATTGCCGTGTGTGTTTGTATGATGATGATGGTGGCTGTGTGTGTATGATGATAAAAATGATTTTGATGGTGACTGGAAGACCGGAAAATGTTACTTTCAGTCTCAGCCTTCTTGTCGGTCTGGAGAGACGCTCATCTGTTCAGAGCGATGAAGCTGAGCTGACATTGACTTTGGACTACGTCAGAGGGAAGCTTTTTTTTTTTTCTAAAAAAGATGGAGTCCCTAAATGTGTTTTTTGTTTCATTTCTAATAAAAAGATTTTTCTCTGTGTTGTGTTTTTTTACTGTTTACTAAAAATTCATGGTGGTCACATCTAATTTGACATGACACCATGAATTTCGGGTTTACTACCAGCTGAGAATACAAAGCTGGTATTAACCCCATTATTACCCAGCGTGCCACTGCCACCAGGGACGCTGGAAGAGCCAGGTAAAGCACCTGGAAATAGCGCTGTGATGAATGCGCCATTTCCAGAGGCGGTTGTGGGCTGCGGGGGGCCCACAATGCTTGGGCCTTACCACGCTGAGAATCCCAGCCCTCAGCTGTCTGGTTTTACCTGGCTGGTGATCAAAATATGGCGGGAGCCCACGCATTTTTTTTTTTTCCATTATTTAATTAAAAAAACAATTGGGCTCCCTATATTTTGATTGCCAGCTAAGGTAAAGCCAGGCAGCTGGGGGTGGCAGCCCGTACCTGTCCGCTTTATCTGCTCTGAGAATCAAAAATACTGCGGAGCGCTATGTAATTTTTTTAATGCTGTGACAGAGAATGAGTGTTTGTGCTTGGCTGTTGGAATAACCTTGAATCTGCTTATACTTTTTGATGCTGATGCCAATCACAGATGCCCACTCTCTTTGACAAATAAATAATATAAAAAAAAATGACAATTCGCTTCACGGTATTTTTGATTCTCAGCGCATACTAATGTAGCATTGTTATAATAGTTGAAATAATTGATTAGCAATTATATTGTATTGTATTAAATTTGAAAGGAATGCGGCCCTCTGCCTTAAATTTTTTTTATGTGCGGCCCACTTACTCTGACGAGTTTGAGACCCCTGCTCTAGACCCTAAAAATACCTTTATAAAATCTCCTGTCCTGTATGTAAACGGTCTGTCCGATGGGCGTCCTAATCTCCACCTCCTGTCCCTTCTTTTGCCCTCCTACTGTTCTGATTGACGTGGATGATGCCTCGGACACCATCCACGTAGGCGTGCAAAATCTCCATATTCCCGGCTTGCGCAGGCACACTTCACTCTGCCCTATTCCGGGCAGAGCCGAAAACCTAGGTGTGCCTCTGCGAGCTGGTGAGTTCTCTGCACAGGTGCGAGATTTTGCCCGGTGATTTGGATGAAGCAGGAAAAATTTGATCCATTTTTGTGTGGGGGACAAACAAACATATGAACTCATATCCTAGAAAAAAAGTCTGCAGGCACTCTGTAACTGTGCACTGCCATATCCTGCCAGTGGGTGGTTCCACACATAGTCACCATTTTTGTGTTCCCATGTGTGGGTGGGTGCTCACGTGACTCCATGTGTGCGACTTGTGGTCAGTACTGAGAAGACTACTGCACTTCTGTTATCTTCTATTGCGATTAGTTGGATAAGACTAGTAGGCACAGGACCGAAAACCTGCAAATTACAGAGATGCTGTCACTTAACTGACCCACCCCCAGTGGGATTTCAGGAGAATCGTGACAGTGTGTGGACATACCCTTAATTCGTGACACTGCACTACACGCTAAGGATTTGGTTCGTGGATTTGGGTAGCTCTTAACAGGAAAAATGGAATGGCAAAAAACGCATCTTTGGAGCAGTTTTTTCCCATTGATTAATATGGGTGAAATCTTCAGCAAAAATACTGAAAGAATTGACATGTTGCAGATTTAGGCTATGTGCGCACGTTGTGTATTTGCATGCAGTTACGCTGCGATCTGCACCGCAGCGTAACTGCATGCATCCTGCGTCCCCAGCATAATCTATGAAGATTAGGCAGGAGACGTGCGCACGAGGTGTATTAGAGCGCAGCGCTTTGGCTGCTGCCCGAAGCGCGCGTTCTAAGAAGTGACATGTCACTTCTTTCCTGCGCTCTGCCTGCATCCCCCGCTCTGTCTATGGGAGGGGCTGCACTCAGAGTGCATGGAATCGGCTTTTTTTTTCATACGGACTCTTTCTGCAGCGATTTGAAGCGCACGTGTGCTGTTCAAATCGCTGCAGAAATTTCTGCAGGGACAGAGCGCTACGTGCGCACATAGCCTGAAGGTAACCTGTCAGGTGTAATATGCACACAGAGTCACGAGCAGTTCTGGGTACATATTGCTAATCCCTGCCTCACTGTCCCTGTATACACTAGCAGAGATGGAGATCTTTAGAAAAAGTATTTCTAAAGGTCTTTTACAGTATGCTAATGAGCGAGGTCACTAGCCCCCTGGGCCTTAGATTCCCTGACTAGTCGGCTCCATTAGCACGTACTACGTCCCTGTGGGCATGCTAACATGCTAATCAGTGTACAGTGGATGATCTCACTCACCTCTCCGCCGCCATCACGTCCGACGCTGGATTTCGGCTCAGTACACGTGACCTTGGAGCTTTGGTCATGCACATTATGAAGCCGGGTGTATGCTTTCTGGCTTCAAACTGAAGTAGTGCGCATGACCGGACCTCTGGGGTCATGTGCACTGAACCGAAATCCGCGATGGCGGCGGAGAGGTGAGCACCGACATTCTCGAGAGATCGGCATTTCTGCTGATCAGCGCATTACTGAAGCCACCACTTTGATCAGCTGAAGCAATCGGATAGTGCAGGCATCATGTCCCCTAAGGAGACTAGAAAAATCAATGACCAGGTTTATAAAAAATGTTCCTGTGCTGAGATAATCTTCTATATGTACTCCTGCTGCTGTATACTGTGTAATGGCTGTGTCTGACCGTATAAGGATACAAAACGACACGAGTATAATGACATTGCAGCACGGGATCATAGCTGATTGTTTTTGTCAGGTAAAATATTTCCCTGTTTTATAAAGTGTTTTACCACCAGGAAGTCTTTGTGATCCTGTGCTGTAATGTCTTTATACTCTTGTGTCCTCCCCGACCCAGGAGATGTGCTATGATCAGACCATGTCCCTGTATGGTCAGACACAGCCATTACACAGTACACAGCAGGGGTATGTATATAAGACACTCAGCACAGGAACATTTTTTTTTTTTTTTTAAACGCATCCAATTGTGGAAATTATTATTCAAAGATAAAATTGACTTTGTTCATGGGGAAATCCCTTTTTTAATTTTCTGTACAAATCACTTTTTAGTTGTCACTGCCGATTATCACAGACATGAGTACAATGGCATGTAACCTGTATTCTAGAGAAGTCTGAAGTCCACTGGCGAGTGTCGGACACTGTTCCCTTTGCCTGTGGCTCTAACGTCACCCCTTGATGGTACGACAGCCAATCAATGAGCTCAGCGGCTCTAGTGATCCCGTGTAGCCACAACTTCCCGCTCGGATCCGCTGAGCTCATTGACTGCTGTGCTATCAGCGTAATGTTAAGGGGGCTTTACACGCTGCGATATCGTTAATGTTTTATCGTCGGGGTCACGTTGTTAGTGACGCACATCCGGCGTCATTAACGATATCGCAACGTGTGACACTTACCAGCGACCTCAAAAATGGTGAAAATCGTTCACCATGGAGAGATCGTCCCAAACTCAAAAATCGGTAAGGGTTGTTTATCCAGGTTGTTCATCGCTCATGCAGCAGCACACATCGCTATGTGTGACACCGCAGGAGCGGGGAACGTCTCCTTACCTGCCGCCGGCTGCAATGCGGAAGGAAGAAGGTGGGCGGGATGTTACGTCCCGCTCATCTCCGCCCCTCCGCTTTGATTGGCAGGCCGCTTAGTGACGTCGCGGTGACGCCGAACGTCCCTCCCCCTTAAGGGAGGGATTGTTCGGCAGTCACAGCAACGCCGCCGACCAGGTAAGTGCGTGTGACGCTGCCATAGCGATAATGTTCGCAGCGGCAGCGATCACACGATATCACATGGGCGACAGGGGCAGGTACTTACACGCTCGATATCGCTGGAAATTGCTAGCAATATCGTAGCGTGTAAAGCCACCTTTAGTGTCTCACCCAATGCCAGGCACTGGAATAGAGGTGGAAACTTGCCAGTGGACCTGGGGAAGGGGAGTACAGCATGATTTATTTTATAGCAGCTGCAGCCAGGGGATTCATTTATTCGAATACTGACTTTTAGCACAAGCTTTGGAGTTCAAAAAAAAATCAAATCTTTATTTTTTATAGCGCTAATATATTCCGCAGCGCTTTACATACATCAGGAACACTGTCCCCATTGGGGCTCACAATCTAAAGTCCCTATCTGTATATCTTTGAAAGTGTGGGAGGAAACCCACGCAGACACGGGGAGAACATACAAACTCCTTGCAGATGGCGTCCTTGGTGGGATTTGAACCCAAGACCCCAGCGCTGCAAGACTGCAGTGCTAACCACTGAGCCACCGTGCTGGAGTTTGATCTTTCAGTAGATGGTTTACTAGCAGATCAGTGCACAGATGTGCCATGTGTCCCATTGGTAGCACACACTGTCATAACGCCATTGCCATATAAAAATACATTTCTTTTTTTTTAACAATTGTAAAAAATGACAAATGCCATGTTGCCAATTAGTTTCCTTTTTTTCCCCACCAAGCCTAAAGAATGCAATGGCATCAAGATACCAACCGATACCAGCAAGCCAAACCCAAATGAAGTGGAGTTCGATAACTTGTACTTGGATATGAACGGCATCATCCACCCATGTACTCACCCGGAGGATAAGTAAATATCTTCATTTATTTATTTTTTTGCTGCTTATGACATGAGGGATGAGGCTGTAATAAGTATTTCTCTTGTCTGATCGCAGGCCAGCACCTAAAAATGAAGATGAGATGATGGTGGCCATTTTCGAATACATTGATCGATTGTTTAATATAGTGAGGCCAAGGAGGTTACTGTACATGGCTATAGATGGCGTGGTAAGTGTCTGTCCATTGTGCACAGCTGTATAAAGTGTAGCGATCTTAAGAGACATAAATGAGGTCATGAAAATTGGACTGATTATTGTGTGGATACTTACAGGCTGTGGACACTTTTAACATGGGGGGGAAAATGATTTTTACCTTTTTATATAGTAAAATTTCTATAAGTGACGGGTTCAAATTTTTATTCCCTCATTGTGTGCTTTTAAGGCAACAAATGAACGGTAAAAAAAACGGTGTAATGGTGTGCACAGTGTTTATAGTATAGCGGCACTCTGTTCTTTTCTTTTTCTTTGTCGCTCCATTGGGAGACCCAGACAATTGGGTGTATAGCTTCTGCCTCCGGAGGCCACACAAAGTATTACACTTTAAAAAGTGTAACCCCTCCCCTCTGACTATACACCCTCCCGTGCATCACGGGCCCATCAGTTTTATGCTTTGTGTTGAAGGAGGCACACATTCACGCAAGCTCCACATTTTAGTCAGCAGCAGCTGCTGATTGTATCGGATGGAAGAAAAGAGGGCCCCCACGGGGCCCCCAGCATGCTCCCTTCTCACCCCACTAAGTCGGCGGTGCTGTCAAGGTTGAGGTACCCATTGCGGGTACAAAGGCTGGAGCCACATGCCGTTTTCCTTCCCCATCCCTTAGAGGCTTTGGGAGAAGTGGGATCCTAACCGGTCACCTTTCACTAGGACCGGGCTCCCTCCGCAGCCCCTGGGGGAATCTGACGGACAGGAGACTGGGTATCATCAGGGACACGCCCTGCATCTAAAAGGTACTCTGTGTCCCCTTGGGGACGGCGCAGGAGCGCCTGTGTTACAGACGCTGCAGCGGCTGCTGTTTTTCTGTGACGACCGGGACTACCGCGCCGACCGCGCCTGTTCGTCGGCCGCGTTATTAAATTTAGTCCCCGGCTTCTGCGGCGTAGTACCATAACTCCCGCCCCCGGGCCTGCCAGTCAGGGGTAAGGGCGGGACGGTCGACTGGACGTCGGCAGTGAGGGCTGGAGCATACTTAGATGTTCTCCTCCCCCCTCACTGAGCACTGTGGGGCACCAAATTCCCGCACTTTATTAGTCACCGCCCACGGCTCCCTCCTCCCCTGAGAACTCTGGCAGCCATTGTTACAATCACTTCTGCAGGTGGAGGATTTCAGAACGAGCTCCACAGCTCTGGGAGGCCCAGGCGGGGAATCTGGTGGACACACAACCGCTTTGGGCGGTCGGTAAGCCACACCAGTTACCAGGTGCTGGCCCCCCTGAGGTGCCGAAGTGTGTATATATATATATATATATATATATATTATACATTTTCTCTGTTCGGCCGCATTATTTTGCTTTTGGCTATATACCCTCACTGATCACTCTCAGAGGAGACAACAGCATGTCGTCCGCAAAGAGCAAGGGTGCCAAGGCACAGGCTTATTTTGCAACCTGTACCTCTTGTGCGGCTATGTTACCTGCAGGTTCCACCTACCCTCACTGTGTGCAATGCTCGGCCCCTGTGGCACTCACTCAGCCGGAGCCTCGGGCACTGGTGGGACCCTCGGCTCAGGTAGAACCGCCAGCTTCCACTGTCCAGGTGGCAGGGACAGAGTTTGCAGTTTTGGCTGAGAAACTCTCTGAGTCGCTTTCACAGTCCATGGCTCAGTCTATGGACAAATGGTCTGCTAAGATACTAGAAGCCTTGCAGTCCAGATCGGTAACACAGGCCCAGGGCACTGTGAGTTCATCGCCCCCAGGCCCCTCTCGGTCGGCGCAGCAAAGTGCTCCTGGGGTGACACCTAGGTCCCACGGCGAGGACTCCGACACGGACCGCAGTCCCAGACCGGCTAAGCGGGCTCGCTGGGAACCTTCCCCGACTTCATCACGCTGTTCGGGGTCTCAGCATGAGGACTCTCTGGAGGATGAAGCGGAGGTCGCAGCTCAGGGCTCTGATCTTGACGTTGCTCTCAATCTAGACACACCTGAGGGGGACGCCATAGTAAATGACCTTATAGCGTCCATCAACCAGGTGCTAGATCTTTCTCCCCCAACTCCACCTATAGAGGAGTCGACTTCGCAGCAGGGGAAGCACCAGTTTAGGTTTCCCAAACGTACACGGAGTGCGTTTTTCGATCACTCTAACTTCAGAGATGCTGTCCAGAAGCACAGAGCATTTCCGGACAAGCGCTTTACTAAGCGCCTTAATGACACACGTTACCTCTTCCCCCCTGACGTAGTTAAGGGTTGGGCTCAGTGTCCCAAGGTGGATCCTCCAGTCTCTAGACTGGCGGCTAGATCCGTAGTATCAGTGGCAGATGGTTCATCGCTCAAGGATGCCACTGACAGGCAAATAGAGCTCCTGATGAAATCCATCTATGAAGCCATAGGCGCGTCTTTTGCTCCGGCCTTTGCAGCCGTGTGGGCACTCCAAGCTATCTCAGCTTGTCTGTCTGAGATAAATGCGGTCACACGTACCTCTGCTCCGCAAGTTGTGTCTTTGACTTCTCAGGCGTCAGCTTTTTCGTCCTACGCCATGAACGCCGTCCTGGACTCTGCGAGCCGTACAGCGGTAGCATCCGCCAATTCGGTGGCAGTCCGCAGGGCCATGTGGCTACGCGAATGGAAGGCAGACTCTGCTTCCAAGAAGTTCTTAACCGGTTTGCCATTTTCTGGCGACCGTTTGTTTGGCGAGCAATTGGACGAAATTATTAAACAATCCAAGGGAAAGGACTCGTCCTTACCCCAGTCCAAACCGAACAGACCTCAGCAACGAAAGATACAACCGAGGTTTCGGTCCTTTCGGCCCTCAGCCAGGTCCCATTCCTCCAGCATGGCGGTCTAAGTCACGTCCTACAAAGACCGCCGGAGGAACCGCCTCCAAGGCGGCCTCCTCATGACTTTCGGCCTCCCCAAACCGCATCCTCGGTCGGTGGCAGGCTCTCCCGCTTTTGCGACGCCTGGTGGCCACATGTCCAAGACCGATGGGTGAGAGACATTCTGTCTCACGGTTACAGGATAGAGCTCAGTTCTCGTCCTCCGACTCGTTTCTTTAGAACATCTCCGCCCCCCGAGCGAGCCGATGCACTTTTTCAGGCGGTGAACACTCTGAAGGCAGAAGGAGTTGTGATCCCCGTTCCCCTTCAAGAACGTGGTCGCGGTTTTTACTCCAACTTGTTCGTGGTGCCAAAAAAGGACGGATCATTCCGTCCCGTTCTGGACCTCAAACTACTCAACAGACACGTGAGAACCAGACGGTTCCGGATGGAATCTCTCCGCTCTGTCATCGCCTCGATGTCCCAAGGAGACTTCCTAGCATCAATCGACATCAGGGATGCTTATCTCCATGTGCCGATTGCACCAGAGCATCAACGCTTCCTGCGTTTCGCCATCGGGGACGAACACCTTCAGTTCGTGGCACTGCCTTTCGGCCTGGCGACAGCCCCACGGGTCTTCACCAAGGTCATGGCAGCAGTGGTGGCGGTCCTACACTCTCAGGGCCACTCGGTGATCCCTTACTTAGACGATCTTCTAGTTAAGGCACCCTCCCGGGTGGCATGTCAACACAGCCTGACCATTGCTCTGGAGACTCTCCAGAGGTTCGGGTGGATCATCAATTTCCCAAAGTCAAAATTGACACCGACCCAATCACTGACTTACCTCGGGATGGAGTTTCATACTCTCTCAGCGATAGTGAAGCTTCCGCTGGACAAACAGCGTTCACTGCAGACAGGGGTGCAATCTCTCCTTCGGGCCCAGTCACACCCCTTGAGGCGCCTCATGCACTTCCTAGGGAAGATGGTGGCAGCAATGGAGGCAGTTTCCTTTGCGCAGTTTCATCTGCGTCCACTTCAATGGGACATTCTCCGCAAATGGGACAGGAGGTCGACGTCCCTAGACAGGAACGTCTCTCTTTCACTGGCAGCCAAAACCTCTCTTCAGTGGTGGCTTCTTCCCACTTCTTTGTCGAAGGGAAAATCCTTCCTGCCCCCATCCTGGGCTGTGGTCACGACGGACGCGAGCCTGTCAGGGTGGGGAGCGGTCTTCCTCCACCACAGGGCTCAGGGAACCTGGACTCCGACAGAGTCCTCCCTTCAGATCAATGTTCTGGAGATAAGGGCAGTGTATCTAGCCCTAAAGGCGTTCCAGCGGTGGCTGGAGGGCAGGCAGATCCGAATACAGTCGGACAACGCCACGGCGGTCGCGTACATCAACCACCAGGGCGGCACACGCAGTGGTCAAGCCTTCCAAGAAGTTCGGCGGATTCTGCTGTGGGCGGAAGCCACAGCCTCCACCATCTCCGCAGTTCACATCCCGGGCGTAGAAAACTGGGAAGCAGACTTTCTCAGTCGCCAGGGCATGGACGCAGGGGAATGGTCTCTTCACCCGGACGTGTTTCAAGAGATCTGTTGCCGCTGGGGAACGCCGGACGTCGACCTCATGGCGTCTCGGCACAACAACAAAGTCCCGGCATTCATGGCACGGTCTCAAGATCACAGAGCTCTGGCGGCGGACGCATTAGTTCAGGATTGGTCGCAGTTTCGACTGCCTTATGTATTTCCTCCTCTGGCACTGCTGCCCAGAGTGTTACGCAAGATCAGGTCCGACTGCCGCCGCGCCATCCTCGTCGCTCTAGACTGGCCGAGGAGGTTGTGGTACCCGGATCTGTGGCACCTCACGGTGGGTCAACCGTGGGCACTCCCAGACCGTCCAGACTTGCTGTCTCAAGGGCCATTTTTCCATCTGAATTCTGCGGCCCTCAACCTGACTGTGTGGCCATTGAGTCCTGGCTCCTAGCGTCCTCAGGGTTATCTCAAGATGTCATTGCCACCATGAGACAGGCCAGGAAACCAACGTCCGCCAAGATCTATCACAGGGCTTGGAGGATCTTCTTATCCTGGTGCGCTGATCGGGGTTTTACCCCCTGGCCGTTTGCCTTACCCACTTTTCTTTCTTTCCTTCAATCCGGAATGGACAAGGGTTTGTCTCTCGGCTCTCTCAAGGGACAAGTATCGGCGCTTTCCGTGTTTTTTCAAAAGCGTCTAGCCAGGCTTCCGCAGGTCCGCACGTTCCTGCAGGGAGTTTGCCACATAGTCCCACCTTACAAGCGTCCGCTGGAACCCTGGGATCTTAACAGGGTGCTAACGGCTCTTCAGAAACCACCTTTCGAGCCGATGCGAGATGTCTCTCTATCACGCCTTTCGCAGAAGGTGGCCTTCCTAGTGGCAGTCACATCACTTCGTAGAGTGTTTGAGCTAGCAGCGCTGTCATGCAAAGCCCCCTTCCTGGTGTTTCACCAGGATAAGGTGGTTCTGCGTCCGGTCCCGGAATTTCTCCCTAAGGTGGTATCCCCTTTTCATCTCAATCAGGATATCTCCTTACCTTCTTTTTGCCCTCATCCAGTTCACCAATGTGAAAAGGATTTGCACTTGTTAGATCTGGTGAGAGCACTCCGGCTCTACATTTCTCGCACGGCGCCCCTGCGCCGTTCGGATGCGCTCTTTGTCCTTGTCGCTGGCCAGCGTAAGGGGTCGCAGGCTTCCAAGTCAACCTTGGCTCGGTGGATCAAGGAACCGATTCTTGAAGCCTACCGTTCTTCTGGGCTTCCGATTCCTTCAGGGCTGAAAGCCCATTCTACCAGAGCCGTAGGTGCATCCTGGGCATTGCGGCACCAGGCTACGGCTCAGCAGGTGTGTCAGGCGGCTACCTGGTCGAGTCTGCACACTTTCACGAAACACTATCAGGTGCATGCCTATGCTTCGGCAGATGCCAGCCTAGGTAGGCGAGTCCTTCAGGCGGCGGTTGCCCACCTGTAAGAGGGGGTCGTTTTCGGCTCTTTTTATCGAGGTATTCTTTTACCCACCCAGGGACTGCTCTTGGACGTCCCAATTGTCTGGGTCTCCCAATGGAGTGACAAAGAAGGGAATTTTGTTTACTTACCGTAAATTCCTTTTCTTCTAGCTCCTATTGGGAGACCCAGCACCCGCCCCTGTTCCCTTCGGGCTGTTGTTCTTTTGTGTACACATGTTGTTCATGTTGAATTGTTCTTTTGGTTCATGGTTTCAGTTCTCCGAACATCCTTCGGATTGAATTTACCTTAGACCAATTTATAAGTTTCCTCCTTCCTGCTTTGGCACCAAAACTGATGGGCCCGTGATGCACGGGAGGGTGTATAGGCAGAGGGGAGGGGTTACACTTTTTAAAGTGTAATACTTTGTGTGGCCTCCGGAGGCAGAAGCTATACACCCAATTGTCTGGGTCTCCCAATAGGAGCTAG
Organism: Anomaloglossus baeobatrachus; assembly: GCF_048569485.1. NCBI lineage: Eukaryota > Metazoa > Chordata > Amphibia > Anura > Aromobatidae > Anomaloglossus > Anomaloglossus baeobatrachus. Next base: position 113,155,926 of record NC_134355.1, on the reverse strand, counting down.
AAGAAAAGGAACTTACGGTAAGTAAACAAAATTCCCTTCTTTGCTTTGTTTAGGCACTGGAGTTGTGCTTTAAATCTAAGTTCCCTGTTCCCGGTCCCATACTTACCCTCTGGTGTTTTCATCCTTTTACGATTCTGCCCTGCATCTTGTGCCTTTATTTTCTGACTGCCGGAAGTCAGAATAGACATCACAAGCGCTCAGTGTAACTGAGAGCCTGAATGAGGCCAGATCGAGGTGCTCATAGAGTTGTATTGTGATGTGGCCTCCGGCACAGTCCTTGAAAGACACTGGAGCTACCGGAAGGTCACAAACAGATGATAATGGTGGCAGTGCTGGAATAAAAAAGAAAAAATATCGCTGTAGTGGTGCTTTATAATGTAGCTGTCCATTAGTAATTTTAATTTTTGGAGAACCCCCATACAAAAATACTGCAAAAATGTACAGAGTATTTCTTTATCGTTCCTTTGGGAGACCCAGACCTTGGGTGTTTAGCTTCTGCCTCTGGAGGACACACAAAGTACTACACTTAAAAGTGTAGCTCCTCCCTCTGAGCTTATACACCCCCTGGTGAGCCAGTCCCAGCCAGTTAATCGCTTTGTGTTCAGGAGGCATACATCCACACATGCATTTTCATGATTTTTTTCTTTGGAAGAGATTGAAGAAGTGCGGGTCCACGTCTGGACCCCCGGCATGTCCCTTCTCACCCCACTGTGTCGGCGGTGTTGTAAGGTTGATTTCCAAGGCTGGAGCCTTACATGCCGTGCTCCTTCACCATCCCTCCTGGGCTCTGGCTTGAAGTGGGAGCCAGCACGGTCTCCATGCCTGGCAGGAGACCGGTCTCCATCCACAGCCCCTTGAGGATTCTGCTGGACCGGAGCACTCATCCCCAGGGACCTGGCCCTGCGTCTCAGCAGCTAAGTACCTGAGACGTTTGTGTTGGGGGTCCCTGTTCTTTATTGTATGGGGAGAGTATGCTGAATGTATTTATTTTGGCATTTCCGGCGGGTTCTCTAGCTTTCGCCCGAGAACAGCGCTGATGGTGCCTGCACGTCGGCCTCGCCGCTTAAATTTAGGCCCCGGCTTTGCCGGAGGCCTAGTTTCTGTTAACTACCCTCGCATGTCACTCATGCAGAGGGACAGGCACGGCTCCTCCCGGCGGTCATCCTGCACAGGGGAGGGACACTCCCCACTGCTTGTGCGTGACTCCTCCCCTGCAGGTCTCTATGGCCCTCCAGATCCCGCTTTCCTACAGGGACGCCCCCAAGTCCCGCCCCCTCTCTTCGCTCCGGCGGCCATTTTCTTAGGCAGAGTTCACTCTGCGCTGGGCCTTTCTGCACTCTGCATCCCTGCTGAGGTGCTGTGCGTTGGGGGTCCGGGCTTCGGGATCTGGAGGGCACACATCAACGCTTCCAGCGGTCTGGTAAGCCACAGCCGGTCTCTGGTTGTGGACCTCTGTATATTCTCCCTGAGGTTCATTCTCTTGCAGAGCCCCCACTCCAGCAGCATGTCTCACACGAGGAGCAAAGCTCCAAAGCTTTATACTGTGTGCGCTGCATGTAAGCTCCTGCTGCCTGAGCCAAGCACCTATCCACATTGTGATGTCTGCTCTAACTTGGCGGTGCCACAGCCTGGAGTCTCACCCCCAGTGGTCTCTCCGGCTGCCTCTGCACCTGTGGCTGAACCCCCGGCCTGGGTAGAGTCCTTCTCTAGGTCTATATCCCAGTCATTTGCTGAGTCCATGGGACTTTTGTCCAGGACTTTGATGAATATGCATCAGCCCTCCTCACAGGGTGCCTCTAATGCTCTTGCTAAGGGTCCTTTAGGATCCCTATCATCTGACCTCTGTCCATCGGAGCTCACAGAGGATTCATCATCAGGTCCCAGACCCTGTCCTCCTGAGAGAAGGCGCAGGGTTTCCTCTCCCTCCTCATCCCGCGGCTCCGATTCAAGAGCTAACTCGCAAGATGAGGAGGATGCCCTTACGGGGGGCTCGGAGGCTTACTCCATGTACCCCATCGATCTTTCCGAGGGTGACTCAGATCTTAGTGACTTGATTGCTTCTATTAATTCTGTACTGGATCTCAATCCGCCAGTATCAGAGGAGCAACCCTCTCTGGCAGAAAAGCACCAGTTTACCTCGCCTAAGAGAGTAAAGAGTGTGTTCTTTAACCACTCCAGTTTTCAGACCGCTGTGACCAAACCCAGGGCCTGTCCTGACAAACGCTTTCCAAAGCGTGGTTCTGATGACCGTTTTCCCTTTCCACCTGAGGTGGTCAAGGAGTGGTCTCACTCCCCAAAGGTAGACCCCCCCCCCTCCCCCCCCGGTGTCTAGGCTCTCAGCCCGGACCGTTGTGTCGGTGGCTGACGGCACCTCACTTAAGGATTCCACTGACCGTCAGATTGACCTTCTGGCCAAATCTGTGTATGAAGCGGCGGGGGCAGCGTTTTCCCCGACTTTTGCAGCAGTGTGGGCTCTCAAAGCCATCTCTGCTTCTCTAGAGGAGATGCATTCCCTCACCAAGGAATCTATGCCTGAGATGGTTGCCTTAACTTCTCAAGCTTCAGCTTTTTCATCTTATGCCATGTCTGCCATGCTGGAGGCTTCTCACCGCACTGCGTTGGCTTCGGCTAATTCCCTCGTTATCTGCAGGATCTTGTGGCTTCGAGAGTGGAAGGCAGATGCTTCTTCAAAGAAGTTCCTTGCTGGGCTCCCTTTTGCTGGTTCCCGGCTGTTCGGTGAACAGCTGGATGAAATTATTAAAGAAGCTACTGGCGGGAAGAGTACTTCCATGCCACAAACAAAGACCAGGAAACCCGCCCAGGGAAGGAATCAGTCGAGGTTTCGTTCCTTTCGTTCCTCCAACTTGTCGTCCTCTAAGCCCTCCGCCTCGTCCGCTAACTCAGCTAAGGACCAGAAATCCAACTGGCGCCCAAAAGCGCGTCCGCAGAAGACCGCAGGAGGTTCTGCCACTAAGGCAGCCTCCTCGTGACTCTCTGCCCGCTCCAGCAACGTCCTTAGTCGGTGGCAGGCTCTCCCACTTTGGCGACGCTTGGTTAAAACAAGTCTCCGATGAGTGGGTGAGAGATATCATATCTCACGGCTACAGGATAAAATTCTCTTCCAGCCCGCCAAACAGATTTTTTTCTGTCAACTCCCTCCTGCTCCAAGGCCGCCGCCTTCTCACAGGCCGTGGCATCCTTGCAGGCAAACTGAGTAATTGTACCAGTTCCTGCTTAGGAACGGTTCAGAGGTTTTTACTCAAACCTCTTCCTAGTTCCCAAAAACGACGGTACCTTCCGGCCCATCCTGGATCTCAAGCTTCTCAACAAGCATGTTCGGGTGCGGCATTTTCGCATGGAGTCTCTGCGTTCAGTCATTGCCTCAATGACCCAAGGGGATTTCCTGGCGTCCATCGACATCAGAGATGCCTATCTACATGTGCCAATTGCAGTTTCACACCAGCGTTGGTTACGTTTTGCAATAGGAGAGGATCATTTCCAATTCGTGGCTCTCCCCTTCGGGTTAGCCACGGCCCCTCGGGTATTCACCAAGGTCATGGCAGCAGTGATTGCGGTTCTGCACCTCCAGGGGTTGGCAGTGCTCCCTTACCTGGACGACCTTCTAGTCAAGGCTCCATCCAGCGCAGACTGTCAGCGGAGTGTCTCGCTCACTCTCGCCACTCTAGCCCAATTCGGGTGGATTGTCAATCTTCCCAAATCCACTCTGACTCCGACCCAGAGTCTCACGTACCTAGGGATGCAGTTCGAGACTTTGCCGGCACTTGTGAAGTTGCCCTTAATCAAACAGCAGTCACTCCAGCTAGCGGTGCCCTCTGTACTGAGGCCCCGCCGTTATACCCTCAGGCGTCTGATACAGGTGCTGGGTCAAATGGTGGCGTCCATGGAGGCTGTTCCCTTTGCCCAGTTCCATCTGCGCCCCCTGCAGCTGGACATTCTCCGCTGTTGGGACAAGCAGCCTTCCTCCTTACACAGGTTAGTGGCTCTGTCGCCACGGACCAGGAGCTCTCTTCAGTGGTGGCTTCGGCCCCTCTCCCTGTCCCAAGGGCGCTCCTTCCTGGCCCCGTCCTGGGTGATTCTCACCACGGATGCCAGTCTATCCGGCTGGGGAGCGGTATGTCTCCACCACAGAGCGCAGGGCACTTGGACTCCGTCCGAGTCAGCCCTTTCAATCAATGTGCTGGAAACCAGAGCCGTGCTTCTAGCTCTCCTAGCTTTTCACCACCTGTTGGCGGGCAGGCACATTCGAGTCCAGTCAGACAACGCGACAGCGGTTGCCTACATCAATCACCAAGGCGGGTCACGCAGCCGCCTGGCAATGTTGGAGGTACAACTTATCCTTCAATGGACGGAGGACTCCAAGTCCACCATATCCGCAGTCCACATCCCAGGCGTGGAAAACTGGGAGGCAGATTATCTCAGCCGTCAAAGCGTGGACGGTGGCGAGTGGTCCCTGCACCCGGCAGTGTTTCAGTCAATCTGCCGCAAATGGGGCACTCCGGACGTGGACCTAATGGCATCCCGTCACAACAACAAAGTTCCTGTTTACGTGGCTTGCTCCCACGATCCTCAGGCCTTCGCCGCGGACGCTCTGGTTCAAGACTGGTCCCAGTTTCGTCTGTCCTACGTGTTTCCCCCTCTAGCTCTCTTGCCCAGAGTCCTGCGCAAGATCAGAATGGAGGGCCGTCGAGTCATCCTCATTGCACCGGACTGGCCCAGGCGAGCTTGGTATCCGGACCTGCTCCAACTGTCCGTAGAGATGCCGTGGCATCTCCCGGACCGTCCAGACCTACTCTCGCAAGGTCCGTTTTTCCGCCCGAATTCTGCGGCCCTCAAATTGACGGCGTGGCTCTTGAGTCCTGGATTTTGACGGCTTCTGCTATTCCTCCTGAAGTCATCTCCACTATGACTCGGGCCCGTAAGTCTTCCTCCGCTAAGATCTATCACAGGACTTAGAAAATTTTCCTGTCCTGGTGTCGCTCTACCGGCCATCCTCCTTGGCCATTCTCTTTGCCGACCCTTCTGTCTTTTCTACAGTCCGGTCTGCAGCTAGGACTGTCCCTCAACTATCTCAAGGGACAAGTCTCAGCTCTGTCAGTTCTGTTCCAGCGGCGTCTCGCTCGGCTGGCTCAGGTCCGCACCTTCATGCAAGGCGCGTCTCACATCATTCCGCCTTATCGGCGGCCCTTGGATTTCTGGGACCTTAACTTGGTCCGCACGGTATTGCAGAAACCCCCTTTTGAGCCTCTTAGGGAGGTTTCTTTGTATCGTCTTTCTCAGAAAGTGGCCTTTCTGGTTGCCATAACTTCTCTCAGGAGAGTCTCTGATTTGGCTGCGCTCTCCTCGGAGTCACCTTTTTTAGTCTTTCATCAAGACAAGGTGGTTCTCCGTCCGACTCCGGACTTTCTTCCTAAGGTGGTCTCTCCCTTCCACCTTAACCAGGACATTACCTTACCTTCCTTCTGTCCGGCCCCTGTTCATCGCTTTGAAAAAGTGCTGCATACTCTAGATCTGGTGCGTGCTCTCCGGATCTATGTGTCTCGCACCGCTGCGCTCAGGAGGTGCACCTCTCTTTTTGTGCTAACCACAGGTCGGCGCAAGGGCCTCCCTGCTTCTAAGCTGACCTTAGCCCGTTGGATTAGATCGACCATTTTGGACGCCTACCAGAGTACTCAGGTGCCTCCCCCGCCGGGGATAAAGGCACACTCGACCAGAGCTGTCGGTGCCTCTTGGGCTTTTAGGCACCAGGCTACGGCTCAACAAGTCTGTCAGGCTGCCACTTGGACTAGCCTGCATACCTTCTCGAAGCACTACCAAGTGCATGCTCATGCTTCGGCAGATACAAGCTTGGGCAGACGCATCCTTCAGGCGGCTGTCGCCCATTTGTGAAGTTAGGTTCTGCCTACTTCTTAGTTTTTCTGTTTATTTCCCACCCAGGGACTGCTTTGGAACGTCCCAAGGTCTGGGTCTCCCAAAGGAACGATAAAGAAAAAGAGAATTTCTTTGTCGCTCCATTGGGAGACCCAGACAATTGGGTGTATAGCTTCTGCCTCCGGAGGCCACACAAAGTATTACACTTTAAAAAGTGTAACCCCTCCCCTCTGCCTATACACCCTCCCGTGCATCACGGGCTGTCACAAACCACCGGGGGGGTCACTCAGAAATCCCCCGCGCTGGCTACCAGTACGTCACAATCGGGGGGTAACAAGTGGGGGTCACCCCTCCTTTATACCTCCCGACCGACAGACAGAGCACGTGACGCGCTCTCTAGCGCCCCTCTTATAGTCAGGCCAATTATGGAATTGCCCGACAATAAGCAAGGAGGCCGCTATACTACTTATGCCGATTATTGAAGGGTCCCCGGTGAGAGTAGGGTATATATTCCCCCGACCTCCGCGGGCGGAATATATAAAATCTCCCCGAATCTCACTGGCCTCCCCACAATAATCCTTGGCACAACTCGCTGCCACCAACCGCTTCACGGTAACTATTAGCCGAACACACAGACGTGGGATTCAAGATCGAGATAACAGAACAGCCCAAGATTAATTATATAATTTAATCAGCCTAAAGCACACTAGAAACTACAATATATACAATAGGGAATCTACAGAATATACATATGTCAGAGTACAGTTACAATCAAAGCATGGGTTACAAACAGGCATACACAGTTCCAGCAGTTACCTTGTTGCGTCTGGCCACAGGGGGGCGCTGTAGACCAGGTTTCCAGGAACTCCCTCACAGGTCTTTCCCAACCAGGCCCCCGAGCAGAAGAACACTGGAAAATGGCCGAAGTAGGGTTATCAACCTGGGCAAATCCAGGTCCCCTCCTACCTTAGTGACCTCACAGGGAGCACTGCTCCACCCCTGGCTGGAGTTATGGACAAATTCACAACATGGAATATGGGCCATAACTTTGCCTGGGAGCGTCGTAGGCGGACGCCAATGCTCTCATTGTGACAGTTATGAATTTAGCTACAGAACGAGGGGACTCATGACCTGTCTACGAGTTCCCATATGGCTGATATCACGCCTGGGGTATTTCCCAAGCTCCCCCTTCCATAAAAAAGGTGTGCCAGCATCGTCCGCCTGCGCAAACACCATTTTTATGGTTGCCATATTTATCGGAGATATGGCTTGCGAGATATGAACCATTTTTTACTGGAGTCGTTCTGTCTGGCTACTTCCAAGCCTTGCTAATGAGATACAACTCTTGTTACAGGGTGACGGCAGGGAGTCATCCTGGGTCCATTGTCCTCACATCATCTCATCTCCATATCAGAGGAGATGGCTGTTGGAGGTGTAAGTGGGATGTGACACCTTCACAGATGCTGGACATTTGGGAACAAGGAGGGAGGGGGGCACTGCCAGGGAGTGATGAGAGCAATTATGACTTCTAGTCATAATTCCTCTTCATATCCCAGGATTTACCTCACACGGGCCCATCAGTTTTATGCTTTGTGTGGAAGGAGGCACACATCCACTCATGCATTCTCAGCAGTTATGTCTGTTGGAAGAAAAGAGGGCCCCCACGGGGCCCCCGGCATGTTCCCTTCTCACCCCACTACGTCGGCGGTGTTGTTAAGGTTGAAGTACCCATTGCGGGTACAGAGGCTGTAGCCACATGCCGTCTCCTTCACCATCCCTTATGCGGCTCTGGGAGAAGTGGGATCCTAAGCGGTCATCCATTTACTGGGACCGTGCTCCATCCGCAGCCCCTGTGGGACCCTGCCGGACTGGAGCCTCTTCAACCTCAGGGACCGGGCCCTGCAACTCAAAGGTACTCTGTGTCCCCATAGGGGACTGTGCAGGGAGCGCACCTTCTTCCCGGAAGCCGCGGCGGCTGCTGAATTCAGGAGGCCGGTGGACTTCCGCGCCGACCGTGCCTGCTTGTCGGGCGCGGTCTCAAATTTAGTCCCCGGCTTCATCGCGGCCTAGTCGCAAAAATCCCGGGCCTGCCTGTCAGGGGTAAGGGCGGGATTACCGACCTGACGTCGGATGTGAGGGCTGGAGCATCCTGCATGTTTCCTCCCCCCTCACTGATCACTGTGGGGACCCCAGATTCCCGCACTTTTCTGCCGCCGCCCACGGCTCCACTCCTCCCCTGAGAGCTCCGGCAGCCATTTTTTGGCATTCTGCCGGTGGAGGATTCTCAGTGAACAGCTCTGCAGCTCCGGGGGATCCAAGGCAGGGAATCTGGAGGACACACACCGCTCGTTAGCGGTCGGTAAGCCACACCGGTCACTCGGTGCTGGTCCCACTAGGGTGCCGGATTAGATACGTATATATCTATATCTATCTGTTCGGTGCGCTGTATACCCCTTTCCCATATACCCTCAGTGATCACTCTCCTAGGAGACAACAGCATGTCGTCCACAAGGAGCAAAGCTGCTAAGGCACAGGGTTTTTTTGCGGCCTGTACCTCTTGTGGGGCTATGTTACCTGCGGGTTCCACCTACCCTCACTGTGAGCAATGCTCGACCCCTGTTTCGCTTGCTCAGCCGGAGCCTCGGACACTGGTGGGCCCCTCGGCTCATGTAGACCCCCTCGCTCCCCCTGACCAGGCTGCAGGGACAGAGTTCGCCTCTTTTGCTGAGAAACTCTGAGTCACTTTCTCAATCCATTGCACAGTCTATGGACAAATGGTCTTCTAAGCTGCTAGAGGCTTTGCAGTCCAGACCGGACCTTTCACAGGCCCCGGCCCCTGTTGGCTCGTCGCCTCCAGGCCCCTCTCGGTCCGCGCCGCAGCGCGCTCCCAGGTTGGGCCCTCGGTCTCAGGAGGAGGACTCCTGCCCGGACCGTAGTCCTAGACCGGCTAAGCGGGCTCGCTGGGACTCTTCCCCGACTTCCTCTCGCTGCTCGGGATCCCAGCTTGAGGACTCTCTGGAGGACGAGGCGGACGTCGCAGCTCAGGGCTCTGACCCTGACGTCGCCCTTAACCTTGATACACCTGAGGGGGACGCCTTAGTAAATGATCTTATCTCGTCCATCAACCAGGTGTTAGATCTCTCTCCCCCGCCTCCTCCTGTAGAGGAGTCGGCGTCTCAGCAGGAGAAACACCAGTTTCGGTTCCCCAAACGTACACGCAATACGTTTTTTGATCACTCTAACTTCAGGGACGCTGTCCAGAAGCCCAGAGCGGCCCCGGACAAGCGCTTTACTAAGCGCCTCACTGACACACGTTACCCCTTCCCATCTGAAGTAGTTAAGGGTTGGGCTCACTGTCCCAAGGTGGATCCTCCAGTCTCAAGATTGGCGGCTAGATCCGTGGTGTCTGTTGCAGATGGCTCATCGCTAAAGGATGCCACTGACAGACAGAGCTCCTGGTGAAGTCCATCTATGAGGCCACGGGCGCGTCTTTTGCCCCGGCCTTTGCAGCCGTGTTGGCACTCCAAGCTATCTCGGCTTGTCTGACTGAGATTAATGCTGTCACACGTAATTCTGCTCCGCAGCTTGCGTCTTTGACCTCTCAGGCGTCAGCCTTTTCATCCTACGCCATGAACGCCGTCCTGGACTCTGCTAGCCGTACAGCTGTAGCATCCGCTAACTCTGTGGCAGTCTGCAGGGCCATGTGGCTACGCGAATGGAAGGCAGACTCTGCTTCCAAGAGGTTCTTAACCGGTTTGCCGTTTTCTGGCGACCGTTTGTTTGGCGAACGATTGGATGAGATTATTAAGGAATCCAAAGGAAAGGATTCCTCCTTACCCCAGGCCAAACCTAAGAGACCTCAACAGAGAAAGGTTCAATTGAGATTTCGGTCCTTTCGTCCCTCCGCCAAGTCCCAATCCTCTTCGTCCAACAGGCCGGAGAAAGGCCAGAGGAACTCCTATGCGTGGCGATCCAAGTCTCGCCCACAAAAGGCCGCAGGAGGCACTGCCTCCAAGGCGGCTTCCTCATGACTCTCGGCCTCCCCTGACCGCATCCTCGGTCGGTGGCAGGCTCTCCCGCTTTGGAGACGCCTGGTGGCCACATGTTCAAGACCGATGGGTGAGAGACATTCTGTCTCATGGTTACAGGATAGAGTTCAGCTCTCGTCCTGCGGCTCGCTTCTTCAGAACCTCTCCGCCCCCCGCTCAGGCCGACGCACTTTTTCAGGCAGTAGCCGCTCTAAAGATGGAAGGAGTTGTGATCCCCGTTCCCCTTCAGGAACGTGGTCGCGGATTTTACTCCAACTTGTTTGTGGTGCCAAAGAAGGACGGATCATTCCGTCCCGTTCTGGACCTCAAGCTACTCAACAGACATGTGAGAACCAGACGGTTCCAGATGGAATCTCTCCGCTCGGTCATCGCCTCAATGTCACAAGGAGACTTCCTAGCATCGATCGACATCAAGGATGCTTATCTCCATGTACCGATCGCACCCGAGCATCAACGTTTCCTACGTTTCGCCATCGGGGACGAACATCTCCAGTTCGTGGCATTGCCTTTCGGCTTGGCGACAGCCCCACGGGTTTTCACCAAAGTCATGGCATCCATTGTGGCGGTCCTGCATTCTCAGGGCTACTCGGTGATTCCATACTTGGACGATCTCCTAGTCAGGGCCCCGTCTCGGGTGGCGTGTCAACAAAGTCTGTCGCTCTGGCGACTCTCCAGCGGTTCGGGTGGATCATCAACTTCCCGAAATCCAAGTTGACACCGACCCAATCACTGACGTACCTTGGGATGGAGTTTCATACCCAGCAAGCGTTAGTCAAGCTTCCGAGCGACAAACAGCTTTCTCTGCAGGCGGGGGTGCAATCACTTCTTCGGGGTCAGTCACACCCCTTAAGGCGCCTCATGCACTTCCTGGGGAAGATGGTGGCAGCTATAGAGGCAGTCCCGTTCGCGCAATTCCATCTTCGGCCACTCCAATGGGACATTATCCGCAAATGGGACAGGAGTTCGGCTTCCCTCGACAGGAACGTCTCTTTCCCTTGCAACCAAGACGTCACTTCAGTGGTGGCTCCTTCCCAATTCTCTGTCGCAGGGAAAATCCTTCCTACCCCCGACCTGGGCTGTGGTCACCACGGACGCGAGCCTGTCAGGGTGGGGAGCGGTTTTTCTCCACCACAGGGCTCAGGGAACCTGGACTCCGATAGTCATCCCTTCAGATCAATATTCTGGAGATAAGGGCAGTGTATCTAGCCCTATTGGCTTTTCATCGGTGGTTGGAGGGCAGGCAGATCCTTATCCAGTCGGACAACGCCACTGCCGTCGCATACATCAACCACCAAGGCGGCACTCGCAGTCGTCAAGCCTTCCAGGAAGTCCGACGGATTCTGCAGTGGGTGGAAGCCACAGCCTCCACCATCTCCGCAGTTCACATCCCGGGCGTAGAAAACTGGGAAGCAGATTTTCTCAGTCGTCAGGGCATGGACGCGGGGGAATGGTCTCTGCACCCAGATGTGTTTCGAGAGATCTGTCGCCGCTGGGGAACGCCGGACGTCGATCTCATGGCGTCACGGCACAACAACAAAGTCCCGGCATTCATGGCACGGTCTCAGGATCACAGAGCTCTGGCGGCGGACGCGTTAGTTCAGGATTGGTCGCAGTTTCGACTGCCGTATGTGTTTCCTCCTCTGGCGATGCTGCCCAGAGTGTTACGCAAGATCAGGTCCGACTGCCGTCGCGCCATTCTCGTCGCTCCAGACTGGCCGAGGCTGGCGTGGTACCCGGATCTGTGGCATCTCACGGTGGGTCAACCGTGGGCGCTTCCAGATCGCCCAGACTTGCTGTCACAAGGCCCGTTTTTCCATCTGAATTCTGTGGCCCTCAACCTGACTGTGTGGCCATTGAGTCCTGGCTCCTAGCGTCTTCAGGGTTATCTCAGGATGTCATTGCCACCATGAGACAGGCCAGGAAGCCTACGTCCGCCAAGATCTATTATAGGTCTTGGCAAATCTTCCTATCCTGGTGCGCTAATAACGGTTTTACTCCATGGCCGTTTGCCTTACCCACTTTTCTTTCATTCCTTCAATCCGGAATGGACAAGGGTTTGTCACTGGGCTCTCTCAAGGGCCAAGTATTGGCGCTCTCCGTGTTTTTTCAAAAGCGTCTAGCCAGGCTTCCGCAGGTCCGCACGTTCCTGCAGGGAGTTTGCCACATAGTCCCACCTTACAAGCGTCCGCTGGAACACTGGGATCTTAACAGGGTGCTAACGGCTCTTCAGAAACCACCTTTCGAGCCGCTGCGGGATGTCTCTCTATCACGTCTTTCGCAGAAGGTGGCCTTCCTAGTGGCAGTCACATCACTTCGGAGAGTGTCTGAGCTAGCAGCGCTGTCATGTAAAGCCCCCTTCCTGGTGTTTCACCAGGATAAGGTGGTTCTGCGTCCGGTCCCGGAATTTCTCCCTAAGGTGGTATCCCCTTTTCATCTCAATCAGGATATCTCCTTGCCTTCATTTTGCCCTAATCCAATTCACCAGTGTGAAAGGGATTTGCACTCTTAGGATCTTGTGAGAGCACTCCGACACTACGTGTCTCGCACGGCGCCCCTGCGTCGTTCAGATGCGCTCTTTGTCCTTGTCGCTGGCCAGCGTAAGGGCTCGCAGGCTTCCAAGTCAACCTTGGCTCGGTGGATCAAGGAACCGATTCTTGAAGCCTACCGTTCTTCTGGGCTTCCGCTTCCTTCAGGGCTGAAAGCCCATTCTACCAGAGCCGTGGGTGCGTCCTGGGCATTGCGGCACCGGGCTACGGCTCAGCAGGTGTGTCAGGCAGCTACGTGGTCTAGTCTGCACACTTTCACGAAACACTATCAAGTGCATACCTATGCTTCGGCAGACGTCAGTCTTGGTAGGCGAGTCCTTCAGGCGGCGGTTGCCCACCTGTAAGAGGGGGCCGTTTTTCGGCTCTTTTTTTATCGAGGTATTCTTTTACCCACCCAGGGACTGCTCTTGGACGTCCCAATTGTCTGGGTCTCCCAATGGAGTGACAAAGAAGGGAATTTTGTTTACTTACCGTAAATTCCTTTTCTTCTAGCTCCTATTGGGAGACCCAGCACCCGCCCCTGTACCCTTCGGGCTGGTTGTTTTTTTGTGTACACATGTTGTTCATGTTGAATTGTTCTTTTGGTTCATGGTTTGCAGTTCTCCGAACATCCTTCGGATTGCATTTACCCTAGACCAATTTGTAAGTTTTCTCCTTCCTGCTTTTGCACCAAAACTGAGGAGCCCGTGATCCACGGGAGGGTGTATAGGCAGAGGGGAGGGGTTACACTTTTTAAAGTGTAATACTTTGTGTGGCCTCCGGAGGCAGAAGCTATACACCCAATTGTCTGGGTCTCCCAATAGGAGCTAGAAGAAAAGGAATTTACGGTAAGTAAACAAAATTCCTTTCTTTGTTTACTTACCGTAAATTCTTTTTCTTATAGTTCCGTATTGGGAGACCCAGCACCCTCCCTGTTGCCTGTTGGCAATTTCTTGTTCCGCATGTTATCACCGGCTGCTGTCGTGGACAGAGTCTCTGGTTGTTCCGGCTCTTGCTCTGTTCTACTTGTGGGTGGCTATTCTCCTTCAGCTTTTGCACTAAACTGGCTGGGACTGGCTCACCAGGGGGTGTATAAGCTCAGAGGGAGGAGCTACACTTTTAAGTGTAGTACTTTGTGTGTCCTCCGGAGGCAGAAGCTAAACACCCAAGGTCTGGGTCTCCCAATACGGAACTATAAGAAAAAGGAATTTACGGTAAGTAAACAAAATTCTCTTTTTTATCATTCTCTCCACACCAGTTTTTGGTTTTTTTTTGTTTTGTTTGTTTTTTTTTGTATACGACAGCTGTCACTATCCATTAACTCTGTATCTTTCTCCAGAGACTCCCCTGCCCCACCTCACCCCACCATTTTTTATGCACCTTTACAATAGAGCAATCTATATGTGCTGTATTTAATAGGTATATTCTATAATTGTATTAATAGGCACCGCGAGCGAAGATGAATCAGCAGCGCTCGAGACGTTTTAGGGCTTCCAAAGAAGGTGTGGAATTGACCGATGAGAAAAGCCGCATCCGTGAAGAGGTGATCTCTCGAGGTAGGTTTGTATGGGGCTCTTGTCACAACGGATATGCTTCCCTTTTGCAGTAAGGCCCGCTTCACACGCATATTTCACGTCCTATATACAGACTGCAATGCCTGGACTGACCTTGGGTCTCCAACCCAAATTAACATCAATATTGTCACATGTTGGGCAGTAAGTTCAGGTCGAGAGACCCTCAGTCTGTCTGGGCATTGCAGTCCAATTCCTGACCATGAAATCCGCTCATGTGAAAGCAGCCTGAAACCTCCATACTTTCTAAAGAGGATCTCTTGGCTACTGATGTGTGCATTATAGTGAGTACTTGTATCACCCATGAAATAATAATTCCTGAGCATCTTTTCTTATAATTTTGGGTTGTCTATTTCTTCTATTATTCCTGGAGCTTTTTATTCACTGTATCGAAATGATGCCGTTCTCTTTGGATTTGGGAAGTTTTACACCTCCTGACGCCAATGTCCACCCACCATGTCACTGTGCAGGGCATGCTATGTTGACGTGGGGATAAAATGTATTTGATGATTTATTCATACATCTTCAAGAATAATATAAAAAAAGAAAACGTTACCCTATCCAGAATTGTTAATTTATGGGAAATACAAGTAATAAACTGGACATGTTAGCTGACTGGTCCCCATACAGTGACTGCAACCACTTTAATACTACTGCAGCCATAGTGATGAAAAGCACCGCTGATGGCCCCTTTAAGAGTAAGGCCTGTTTCACACCACCTTCTTGTGGTGTACATGCTGTATCGGTTACTACTGTCAGAAAATTTATGTAAACAGATACGTTTATATTTACTTGAAATATAATGGGGGAAAAATGGGTCAAATGGGCATCAATTAGACGTACGTCTGTGCACATCAATTATGATTCACATTTTACGTGTTACAAAAAAAGTCAATCCAATGATGGAAAAAATCAATGAAATGCAGATGTAAATGTATTGTTACGCATTTTCCATTTTCATCTTTTGCCCCTCACTCCTTTTTCTTTATTTATTTATTTTTTTTTTTTTTGGATGCAGCAGATATATTTATAAAAAAGCTTCCTTTTTAAGTTTTACAACAATTTTTTTTCTCCCCCACATAATAAAAATGTGGTGCTATTAAAGACTGCAAAAAAGTGATGCGAAGATGACCATGTTAGTATTGTACACATTACACCTTTTTGTGTTTATCTTTTTAGGTGGCTACCTGCCTCCCGAAGAGGTGAAAGAGCGGTTCGATAGTAACTGTATCACTCCAGTAAGTATTATAAAAGACGCCAAGACGTGTTTGGACGTTGTTTTGTCACTGACAAAGATGCTTTTTCTCATTATAGGGTACAGAGTTCATGGACAACTTGGCAAAGTGTCTTCGTTACTATATTGCAGATCGTTTAAATACTGACCCCGGATGGAAAAACCTTACTGTAAGTCAGTGTTGTTTTTTTTTTTGTTTTTTTTTTTTATATTGATCCATCTATCTACAATCAATTGATGCTCCAGTTCTAAAGGGGTTATCCAGCTTATTTTGACTTTTTCTTGTTTTTTATATATATATATATATATATATATATATATATATATATATATATATACATACATATATATATATATATATATATATATATATATATATATATATGTATGTATATATATATATATATGTATGTATGTATGTATGTATGTATGTATGTATGTATGTGTGTGTGTATATTATAATATAATATAATATCTCCTACATAATTCTTACATATTCTGCCCACAAGTTTGTCTCTTACCGCTTTCTATGCTCCATCTTTGCAGGTCATTTTATCAGATGCAAGCGCACCCGGAGAGGGCGAACATAAAATTATGGATTACATCAGACGACAAAGAGGTATATTGTGCTGAATTGTTAAATCAACCATTGCTCTGATGTCTTCCAACATAACCAACTTTTTTTTTTTTTTAATTTCTTTTCTGAACAGCTCAGCCCCACCATGACCCGAACACTCATCACTGCTTATGTGGCGCTGACGGTAAGCACTAGATTGTGCCTTTCCGTATAATGTGGAGATTAACGTGATTCCATTGTGCAGTTTGTGCTTTTTTTTATTAATTTATGCTTTCCATGCAATTTATAGGTCAGCTGCTCAGATACATTGATGGAGTGTGTTCTAAATCTCTGTGCAAAACACAGGTCTAGAATAAATGGTGGCAGTTTTAGCTGATTAACAGTAAATGGATTAATGTTTACCTTAACAGACACATCCTCAAAGTACTTTGTCATGGTAAATTGTAACATATATTACTTTACCTTAAACATAAGTTTATGAGGTGTTGGTTACTACTTAGTAATCTGGCTTTAAGGCTGCTTTCACACTACGTCTTTTTAACATGCATCCTGAACGTTTTTTTAACGCAGAAACGGATCCAGTGCAAATGCGTTATCATTTCAATGAATTTGCAATGGACTCACGTTAACATGCGTTCACCTGCGTTTGCGTGCGTTATAGTGAGGATCCAGCGACTTGCAGTTTCTTAACATCTTTCAAAAACGCTACTTGTAGCGTTTTTGAGCTGCGTCCAACTTCTGCAAATTGCTGGATCCTGACTATACTGCACGCAAACGCATGTGAACGCTGGCGTGCTGATAGGCAGTATCCTGCTTGCTCTACTGAGCATGCCCAGAAGCCAGCCTCCGTGATCAGTCTATCTCTCTCCTCCCTCTGTCTCTCTCCCCCTCTCTCTCCTCCCTCTCTCTCTGTCTCTCCCCCTCCCTCTCCTGTCTCTCTCTCCCACCTGAGAGCTGCGGACACTCGTAACCAAGGTAAATATCGGGTAACCACTTATCTTAGTTACCCGATGTTTACGTTGGTAACGTGTGCAGGGAGCCCGGCTCCTAGCAGCTGCAGACTGTTGTAACCAAAGTAAATATCGGGTATCCAAGCAAGTATACCCGATGTTTACCTTGGTTACGAGCCTCACAGCTGTCAGATGCCGGCTCCCAGTCTGGCACATTCAGTTCCCCTCACTCCCGATCACATGACTCCAATGCCCGCCGCTAAACATCCAGTGACAGGATCCTGCAAAGTAACACATGCGTTTGCATGCATTTTTTGCTGTAAAAGCAGGATCCGCTTTTGCAGCAAAAAACCGTTCAGGACGCATGTTAAAAAGACGTAGTGTGAAAGCAGCCTAACAGAAGTCTCGTGACGTGAGCACGACTCCTGTAGCTCACATGACTTGCTTTCGGTTTCACCCGGCTCCGAGCTGGGTGAGATGCAGAAAATGAGCATATCTGCTGTTTACAGCTCTGTAGCTGTGATCTGGAGATATAGCAGAGCAATCAGACTGCTGATCCATATAGCCCCCTAGGGGGACTAGTAAAATAAAAGTTAAAGGTTTAAAACAAATAAAAAAAAAACCTAAAAGTTCAAATCACCCCCCTTTCGCCCCATTGAAAATTAAAGGGTTAAAAAAATAAAAATATACACATTTGGTATCACCGCGTTCAGAAATGCCCGATTTATCAAAATATAAAACCAATTAATCTGATCGGTAAACGGCGTAGCGGCAAAAAAAATCCAAATGCCAAAATTACGTTAATCGCCACAAATTTTGCGCAAAATGCAATAACAGGCGCTCAAATTGTAGCATCTGTGCAGACACAAAAAAGCATTCACTGAACCATAGATCCCCAAATATGAGAACACTGAGTCACGGAATATGGCGTAAAACGTGCGCCGCTTTTTTGGACAAACTTCTGTTTTGTGTTTTTTTAACCCCTTATATAAAAGTAAACCTGTACATGTTTGGTGTCTATGAACTCGCACTGACCTGAGGCATCACACCCACACATCTGTTTTACCATATAGTGAACACAGTGAATAAAATATCTCAAAAACAATAGTGCTATCGCACTTTTCTTTATCGTTCCTATGGGAGACCCAGACATTGGGTTGTATAGCTTCTGCCTCCGGAGGACACACAAAAGTACTACACTAAAAAGTGTAGCTCCTCCCTCTGAGCCTATACACCCCCTGGAGAACCAGGTCTAGCCAGTTCATTGCTTTGTGTTCAGGAGGCATACATCCACACATGCATTCTCATCAGATTTTTCATTTTTGGAAAGAGTTTGAAGAAAAGCGGGTGCAAGTCTGGACCCCCGGCATGTCCCTTCTCACCCCACTGTGTCGGCGGTGCTGTTAAGGTTGATTCCAAGGCTGGAGCCTTACATGCCGCGCTCCTTCACCATCCCTCGGGCTCTGGCTTGAAGTGGGAGCCAGCACGGTTCTCCATGCTTTGCAGGAGACCGGTCTCCATCCGCAGCCCTTCAGGATCCTGCTGGACGGAGCACTCATCCCCAGGGACTTGGAACCCTGCGTCTCAGCAAGCTAAGTACCTGAGACGTTTATATTCTGGGGGTCCCTGTACTTTATTATGTTGGGAGAGTGTGCTGAGTGAGTTTTCTGACATTTCCGGCCGATTCTCTGGCTGTCGCCTGAGAACCGCGCCGATGGTGCCTGCGCGCCGGCCGCACCGCTTAAATTTAGGCCCCGGCTTCGCCGGAGGCCTACTTTCGGTTTCACTGCCCTCGCATGTCATTCATGCAGAGGGACAGTGCGGCTCCGCCCAGCGGCCGTTCTGCACAGGGGAGGGACACTCCTCACTGGGTACATGTCTCCTCCCCTGTAAGTCTATTTGGCCCTCCAGATCCCGCTCTCAGGGTTGGTCCCGCCCCCTCTCCTTGCTCCGGCGCCATTTTTATCAGCGTTTTCTCTGCAATCAGCGCTGGCTGCAGCATCCCTGCTGAGGTGCTTGGGGGTCCGGGCTTCGGGATCTGGAGGGCACACAACACCGCTCCAGCGGTCTGGTAAGCCACAACCTCTGGTTGTGGGCCTCTGTATATACTCTCTGGGGGTCACTCTGGCAGAGCCCCCACTTCAGCAGCATGTCTCACACGAGGAGCAAGGCTCCAAAGCTATATTCAGTATGCACTGCATGTAAGCTCGTGCTGCCTGAACCGAGCACATATCCACATTGTGATGCCTGCTTAAACCTGACAATGCCTCAGCCTGGAATCGCACCCACAGTGGTCTCTCCGGCTGCTCCGGCTCCTGTGGCTGAACCCCCGGCTTGGGTAGAAACCTTCTCTAGGTCAATCTCCCAGTCTTTTGCCGACTCCATGGGACAGCTGTCCCGGACTTTGCTGAACATGCATCAGCCCCCTTCACAGGGTGCCTCTGCTGCTAGGGCTCTTTCAGCGGAGCTCACAGAGGATTCTTCATCTGGTCCCAGACCCCGTCCTCCTAAGAGGAGACGTAGGGCTCCCTCCCCTTCCTCGTCCCGCGGCTCTGTTTCAGAAGCTGACTCGCGGGACGAGGAGGATGCCTTTACTGGGGGCTCGGAGGCTACCTCCATGTGCCCCATTGATCTGTCCGAAAGTGACTCAGATGTTAGTGATTTGACTGCGTCCATTAATTCTGTACTGGACCTCAATCCGCCAGTATCAGAGGAGCAACCCTCTCTGGCAGAAAAGCACCAGTTTACTTTGCCTAAGAGGACAAAGAGTGTGTTCTTTAACCACTCCAGTTTTCAGGCCGCTGTGACCAAGCCTAGGGCCTGTCCTGACAAACGCTTCCCAAAGCGTGGTTCTGATAACCGTTTTCCTTTTCCACCTGAGGTGGTCAAGGAGTGGGCTCATTCACCAAAGGTAGACCCCCCGGTGTCTAGACTCTCAGCCCGGACCGTTGTATCAGTGGCTGATGGCACCTCTCTTAAGGATTCCACTGACCGCCAGGTTGACCTTCTGGCCAAATCTGTATATGAGGCGGCAGGGGCCTCGTTCTCCCCATCTTTTGCAGCAGTGTGGGCTCTCAAAGCCATCTCTGCTTCTCTAGAGCTTCCGCTTTTTCATCCTATGCCATGTCTGCCATGCTGGAGGCTTCTCACCGCACTGCGGTGGCTTCGGCTAATTCCCTCGCTATCCGCAGGATCTTGTGGCTTCGAGAGTGGAAGGCAGATGCTTCTTCAAAGAAGTACCTTGCTGGACTCCCTTTTGCTGGGTCCAGGCTATTCGGTGAACTGGATGAAATTATTAAGGAAGCTACTGGCGGGAAGAGTACTTACATGCCACAAACCAAAACCAGGAAACCTGTCCAGGGTAGGAACCAGTCGAGGTTTCGTTCCTTTCGTTCCTCCAACTGGTCGTCCTCTAAGCCCTCGGCCTCGTCCACTAACTCAGCCAAGGACCAAAAATCCAACTGGCGCACAAAGGCGCGTCCACAGAAGACCGCAGGAGCTGCTGCCACTAAGGCAGCCTCCTCTTGACAATCTGTCCGCGCCAGCACCGTCCTTAGTCGGTGGCAGGCTCTCCCACTTTGGCGACGCGTGGTTTCAACACGTCTCCGATCAGTGGGTTCGGGATGTCATCTCCCACGGCTACAGGATAGAATTCTCTTCCAGCCCGCCAAACAGATTTTTTCTGTCAACTCCCCCCTGTTCCGAGGCCGCCGCCTTCTCTCAGGCCGTGGCATCCTTGCAGGCCAACGGAGTAATTGTACCGGTTCCCGCCCGGGAACGGTTCAGAGGTTTCTACTCAAATCTCTTCCTAGTCCCCAAAAAGGACGGTTCCTTCCGGCCCATCCTGGATCTCAAGCTTCTCAACAAGCATGTTCAGGTGCGGCATTTTCGCATGGAATCTCTGCGGTCAGTCATTGCCTCAATGACCCATGGGGATTTCCTGGCATCTATCGACATCAGAGATGCCTATTTGCATGTGCCAATTGCAGTTTCTCACCAGCGTTGGCTACGTTTTGCAATCGGAGAGGAACATTTCCAATTCGTGGCTCTCCCCTTCGGGTATTCACCAAGGTCATGGCAGCAGTGATTGCGGTTCTGCACCTCCAGGGGTTGGCAGTGATTCCTTACCTGGACGACCTTCTAGTCAAGGCTTCATCCAGCGCAGACTGTCAGCGGAGTGTCTCGCTCACTCTCGCCACTATCCCAATTCGGGTGGCTGGTCAATCTTCCCAAATCCACTGTGACTCCGACCCAGAGTCTCACGTACCTAGGGATGCAGTTCGAGACTCTGCCGGCACTTGTGAAGTTGCCCTTGATCAAACAGCAGTCCCTCCAACTGGCGGTGCGCTCTCTGCTGAGGCCCCGCCGTTATTCCATCAGGCACCTGATGCAGGTGCTGGGTCAGATGGTGGCGTCAATGGAGGCTGTTCCCTTTGCCCATTTCCATCTGCATCCTCTGCAGCTGGACTTTCTCCGCTGTTGGGACAAGCGGCCTTCCTCCTTGCACAGGTTAGTGGCTCTGTCGCCACAGACCAGGAGCTCTCTTCAGTGGTGGCTTCGGCCCCTCTCTCTGTCTCAGGGACGCTCTTTCCTGGCTCCGTCCTGGGTGGTCCTCACCACGGATGCCAGTCTATCCGGCTGGGGAGCGGTATGTCTCCACCACCGAGCACAGGGCACTTGGACTCCGTCCGAGTCAGCCCTCTCGATCAATGTGCTGGAAACCAGAGCCGTGCTCCTGGCTCTCCTAGCTTTTCACCACCTATTGGCGGGCAAGCACATCCGAGTCCAGTCAGACAACGCAACAGCAGTTGCCTACATCAATCACCAAGGCGGGACACGCAGCCGCCTGACAATGTTGGAGGTACAACTTATCCTTCAATGGACGGAGGACTCCAAGTCCACCATATCCGCAGTCCACATCCCAGGCGTGGAAAACTGGGAGGCAGATTATCTCAGCCGTCAAACCGTGGACAGTGGCGAGTGGTCCCTGCATCCGGCAGTGTTTCAGTCAATCTGCCACAAGTGGGGCACTCCGGACGTGGACCTAATGGCATCCCGTCAACAACAAGGTTCCGATTTACGTGGCTCGCTCCCACGATCCTCAGGCCTTCGCAGCAGACGCTCTGGTTCAAGACTGGTCCCAGTTTCATCTGTCCTACGTGTTTCCCCCTCTAGCTCTTTTGCCCAGAGTCCTGCGCAAGATCAGAATGGAGGGCCGACGGGTCATCCTCATTACTCCGGACTGGCCCAGGCGAGTTTGGTACCCAGACCTGCTCCATCTGTCCGTAGAGGTGCCGTGGCATCTTCCGGACCGTCCAGACCTTCTCTCACAAGGTCCGTTTTTCCGCCAGAGTTCTGCGGCTCTCAGATTGACGGAGTGGCTCTTGAGTCCTGGATCTTGACGGCTTCTGGTATTCCTCCTGAATTCATTTCCACTATGACTCGGGCCCGGAAGTCTTCCTCAGCCAAAATCTATCACAGGACTTGGAAAATTTTCCTGTCCTGGTGTCGCTCTTCCGGCCATGCTCCTTGGCCTTTTTCCTTGCCGACCCTTCTGTCCTTTCTACAGTCCGGTCTGCAGCTAGGACTGTCCCTCAATTCTCTCACGGGACAAGTCTCTGCTCTGCCAGTGCTGTTCCAGCGGCGTATCGCCCGGCTGGCTCAGGTCCGCACCTTCATGCAGGGCGCGTCTCACATCATTCCGCCTTACCGGCGGCCCTTGGATCCCTTGGACCTCAATTTGGTCCTCACGGCCTTGCAGAAACCCCCCTTTGAGCCTCTTAGGGAGGTTTCTTTGTTTCGTCTTTCACAGAAAGTGGTCTTTCTAGTGGCCATAACTTCCCTCAGGAGAGTCTCTGATTTGGCTGCGCTCTCTTCGGAGTCACCTTTTTTGGTTTTTCATCAAGACAAGGTGGTTCTCCGTCCGACTCCGGACTTTCTCCCTAAGGTGGTTTCTCCTTTCCACCTTAACCAGGACATTACCCTGCCTTACTTTTGTCCGGCTGCTGTTCATCGCTTTGAAAAAGCGTTGCATACTCTGGATCTGGTGCGTGCTCTCCGGATCTATGGGTCTCGCACCGCTGCTCTTAGGCGGTGCACCTCTCTTTTTGTGCTAACCACAGGTCGGCGTAAGGGCCTCTAAGCCGACCTTAGCCCGTTGGATTAGGTCGACCATTTCCGATGCCTACCAGTGTTCTCAGGTGCCTCCCCCGCCGGGAATCAAGGCACACTCGACCAGAGCTGTCGGTGCCTCTTGGGCTTTCAGGCACCAGGCTTCGGCTCAGCAAGTCTGTCAGGCTGCCACTTGGACTAGCCTGCATACCTTTTCAAAGCACTACCAAGTGCATGCTCATGCTTCGGCAGATGCGAGCTTGGGCAGACGCATCCTTCAGGCGGCTGTCGCCCATTTGTGAAGTTAGGCTCTGCGTACTTCTCAGTTTTTCTGTTTATTCCCACCCATTGACTGCTTTGAGACGTCCCAATGTCTGGGTCTCCCATAGGAAAGATAAAGAAAAAGAGAATTTTGTTTACTTACCGTAAATTCTTTTTCTTATAGTTCCGTATTGGGAGACCCAGCACCCTCCCTGTTGCCTGTTGGCAGTTTCTTGTTCCGCGTGTTATCACCGGCTGTTGTCGTGGACAGAGTCTCCGGTTGTTCCGGTACTTGCTCTGTTTTTACTTGTGGGTGGCTATTCTCCTTCAGCTTTTGCACTAAACTGGCTAGATCTGGTTCTCCAGGGGGTGTATAGGCTCAGAGGGAGGAGCTACACTTTTTAGTGTAGTACTTTGTGTGTCCTCCGGAGGCAGAAGCTATACACCCCAATGTCTGGGTCTCCCAATACGGAACTATAAGAGAAAGAATTTACGGTAAGTAAACAAAATTCTCTTTTTTTTGCAATTTTTCTGCATTTGGATTTTTTTTTGCCGTTTTCCAGTACACTATATGGTAAAACTTATGGTTTCATTTAAAAGTACAGCTCGTTCCGCAAAAAATGAGCCCTCACATGACCATATTGACCGAAGAATAAAAGTTACTTCTCTCAGAAGAAGAATGGCGGAAAAAAAAACACGGAAAGCGAAAAATTGGCCGGTCGTGAAGGGGTTAAACCTGGTGACAGCTCTTTCTGAGATTCCTTATTATAGGCCACCACTTTTACTTATTGTTAGTTCCAGCACAGAATCTACGCTGCACCTGGAAACAACTCCTTTAATAGCAGCTCAGAGAAGCTGGCTGACCCCACGGATCACATCCAGAAAGTAGAATATTGCTTATTAAAAACCAAAAAAATTATATCGGATTTTTAATATTAAAAAGAGAGGTGATTTTGTTCCTTTACAGTGGCCTTTTGCCTTTATATTGACAGTAGTCGAAAAATTTACCGAAAAACTTGGGTATTATGACTTTGGAATAATTCTGCCTCCACTTTATATCTAGCTGACCTCATCATGCTTGGACTTGCTACTCATGAACCCAACTTTACCATCATCAGAGAAGAGTTTAAGCCGAACCAACCAAAACCATGTGCGTTATGTGGTCAGTTTGGACATGAGCTAAAAGAGTGTCAAGGAATAGCCCGTGAGAAGAAAGGAGAGGTAAGGCCGCCTGCCGCCATCTTTCTGGAAGCTAGATAAGAATTTTTTTTTTTTTCTTGTGTGTATGTTGACTTTTTTGCTTTTAATTGTGTTTTGTTTTTCTTTTCTCTCCCCGTCATTAGCATGATGAGTTTGCCGGTCCTCCTGGCTCTGAGCAGGAGTTTATCTTTATTCGTCTCAGCGTGTTGCGAGAGGTGTGTACCTTGAAAATTAATCTTTTTCATCTATATGAAAAATTCTATAAATTGTATAAACAGGTTTGTCATAGGAATAATTTTATCGTGCATCATTCACTGCTTATTACATAACCATGTGATCACCTGTTTTTCAGTATCTGGAAAAAGAGCTGGTGATGTCAAACTTGCCTTTCAAATATGACTTTGAGAGAAGTATCGACGATTGGGTGTTCATGTGCTTTTTCGTTGGCAATGACTTCTTGCCACATCTGCCTTCCCTGGAAATCAGGTGAATTATTTTTTTTTTGTGGCGATGGTGATTAACATTGAATGTTCTAAATGTAATTTTAATTTTTTATATATTTTTTTTTTTAAATTTAGGGAAGGTGCAATCGACCGACTGGTGAAAATTTACAAGGATGTTGTTCAGAAAACCGGGGTATTTACTTCATGTTTGAATTTTTGTCCTATACTTGCTTTAGATTAGGTTGTTCTTGCTTTTTTATAAAGCATCTAATAAAGTTTTAGCTCATAGCTCAAAAAAAGTAATTTCTTGTATTTTGGAACTAAATGGGTCCAATTCATCAAGACCAGTATTGTTCACACCGGTTCTGATGAGGGGCCGTGCTGGAGTCAGACGCTACTGGTTCTTGAAGACGTGCACATCTCTTCATGTATCTGGAGTGTCTGACTGGCAGCTTGCGCTATTCCAGAAATTTCCCTCCAGTCAGTCTGGTGTACTGTATACTACAATTTGTCGTCATGAATTAAATGAGTTGTGGTGTCCTGCCCCAACTTTGCCCATTGTGTTAGGGCTGGGAGAAACTGGCGTGAAAACGTTTAGTAAAAGATTTCTACCATGAAATCTTTGATGAATCGGGCCATGTGTGTTAAAGGACAGTATGCACCCAGAACCACAAGCCGCTCTGGGTGCATATTTCTAATCCCCGTCTGACTGTCTCAACATATAGTAGCATACATAAAGAGATCTGTATTAAAGGTATTTCTAAAGATCCTTTATGATATGCTAATGAGGGGAGGGACTAGACACAAGGGTGTCCAATTCCATCAGCATGGTATAAAAAAAGGTTTTTCTTTATCGTTCCTTTGGGAGACCCAGACCATGGGTGTTTAGCTTCTGCCTCCGGAGGACACACAAAGTACTACACTTAAAAGTGTAGCTCCTCCCTCTGAGATTATACACCCCCTGGTAGCCAGTCCTAGCCAGTTTATCGCTTTGTGTCAGGAGGCATACATCCACACATGCATTCTCATCTGATTTTGTTTGACTTTTGGAAAGAATTTGAAGAAAAGCGGGTCCATGTCTGGACTCCCGGCATGTCCCTTCTCACCCCACTGTGTCGGCGGTGTTGTTAAGGTTGATTTACAAGGCTGCAGCCTTACATGCCGCGCTCCTTCACCATCCCTTCTGGGCTCTGGCTTGAAGTGGGAGCCAGCACGGTCTCCATCCACAGCCCCTTGAGGATTCTGTTGGACCGGAGCACTCATCCCCAGGGACATGGCCCTGCGTCTCAGCAGCTAAGTACCTGAGACGTTTATGTTGGGGGTCCCGGTTCTTTATTGTAAGGGGAGAGTATGCTGTATGTGATTGTTTTAACTTTTCCGGCGGGTTCTCTAGCTTTTGCCTGAGAACCGCGCCGATGGTGCCTGCTTGTCGGCCTCGCCGCTTAAATTTAGGACCCGGCTTCGCCGGAGGCCTAGTTTCATTTTCCTGCCCTCGCATGTCACTCATGCAGAGGGACAGGTTCGGCTCCTCCCGGCGGCCGTTCTACACTGAAGAGGGACACTCCCCACTGCTGGGGCGTCCCTCCTTCCCTGCAGGTCTCTATAGCCCTCTAGTTCCCGCTCTTTTATAGGAACGCCCCCTAGTTTCTCAGGCAGAGTTCTCTCTGCTCTGGGACATCCTGCATTCTGCATCTCTGCTGAGGTGCTGCGTCTGGGGGACCGGGCTTCGGGATCTGGAGGGCACACAACACCGCGCTCAGCGGTCTGGTAAGCCACAGCCGGTCTCCGGTTGTGGACCTCTGTATATTCTCCCTGGGGTTCATTCTCTGCATGGTCTCTCAGGCTGCTGCTGCACCTGTGACTGAACCCCCGGCCTGGGTAGAGTCCTTTTCTAGGTCCATATCCCAGTCATTTGCTGAGTCCATGGGACTTTTGTCCAGGACTTTGATGAATATGCATCAGCCCCCCTCACAGGGTGCCTCTAATACTCTTGACAGAGGATTCCTATCCTCTGACCTCCGTCCATCGGAGCTCACGGAGGGTTCATCATCTGATCCCAGACCCCGTCCTTCTAAGAGAAGGCGCAGGGTTTCCTCCCCCTCCCCATCCTACGGCTCTGTCTCAAGAGCTGACTCTCAAGATGAGGAGGATGCCCTCACTGGGGGCTCGGAGGCTATGTATCCCTTCGATTTCTCTGAGGGTGACTCAGATCTTAGTGATTTGATTGCTTCTATTAATTCTGTGCTGGATCTCAATCCGCCAGTGTCAGAGGAGCAACCCTCTCTGGCAGAAAAACATCAGTTTACCTCGCCTAAGAGAGTGAAGAGTGTGTTCTTTAACCACTCCAGTTTTCAGACCGCTGTGAGCAAACCCAGGGCCTGCCCTGACAAACGCTTTCCAAAGCGTGGTTCTGATGACCGGTTTCCATTTCCACCTGAGGTGGTCAAGGAGTGGTCTCACTCCCCAAAGGTAGACCCTCCGGTGTCTAGGCTCTCAGCCCGGACCGTTGTGTCGGTGGCTGACGGCACCTCACTTAAGGATTCCACTGACCGTCAGATTGACCTTCTGGCCAAATCTGTGTATGAAGCTGCGGGGGCCGCATTTTCCCCGACTTTTGCAGCATTGTGGGCTCTCAAAGCCATCTCTCTCTAGAGGAAATGCATTCCCTCACAAAGGAATCTATGCCTGAGATGGTTACCTTAACTTCTCAGGCTTCAGCTTTTTCATCTTATGCCATGTCTGCCATGCTAGAGGCTGCTCACCGCACTGTGGTGGCTTCAGCTAATTCTCTTGTTATCCGCAGGATTTTGTGGCTTCGAGAGTGGAAGGCAGATGCTTCTTCCAAGAAGTTTCTTGCTGGGCTCCCTTTTGCTGGTTCACGGCTGTTTGGTGAACGGCTGGATGAAGTCATTAAAGAAGCTACTGGTGGGAAGAGTACTTCCATGCCACAAACCAAGACCAGGAAACCCGCCCAGGGTAGGAATCAATCGAGGTTTCGTTCCTTTCGTTCCTCCAACTGGTCATCCTTTTAAGCCTTCCGCCTCGTCCGTTAACTCAGCCAAGGATCAGAAATCCAACTGGCGCCCAAAAGCGTGTCCGCAGAAGACCGCAGGAGGTTCTGCCTCTAAGGCAGCTTCCTCATGACTCTCGGCCCGCTCCAGCCACGTCCTTAGTCGGTGGCAGGCTCTCCCACTTTGGCGACGCTTGGTTAAAGCAAGTTTCCGATCAGTGGGTGAGAGACATCATATCTCACGGCTACAGGATAGAATTCTCTTCCAGCCCGCCAAACAGATTTTTCTTTGTCGCTCCATTGGGAGACCCAGACAATTGGGTGTATAGCTTCTGCCTCCGGAGGCCACACAAAGTATTACACTTTAAAAAGTGTAACCCCTCCCCTCTGCCTATACACCCTCCCGTGCATCACGGGCTCCTCAGTTTTATACTTTGTGTGGAAGGAGGCACACATCCACTCATGCATTCTCATATTAGTTATATCGGTAGGAAGAAAAGAGGGCCCTCACGGGGCCCCCGGCATGTTCCCTTCTCACCCCACTACGTCGGCGGTGCTGTTAAGGTTGAGGTACCCATTGCGGGTACAAAGGCCGGAGCCTCATGCCGTCTCCTTCACCATCCCTTAGCGGCTCTGGGAGAAGTGGGATCCTGACCGGTCATCCATTTACTGGGACCATGCTCCCTCCGCAGCCCCTGTGGGAATCTGCCGGACAGGAGTCTATTCATCCTCAGGGACCGGGCCCTGCATCTCTAAGGTACTGTGTCCCCATGGGGACTGTGCAGGGAGCGCCTTCTTCCCGGACGCTGCAGCAGCTGCTGATTTGAGAAGACCGGCGGACTTCCGCGCCGACCGCGCCTGCTTGTCGGCCGCGGTCTTAAATTTAGTCCCCGGCTTCATCGCGGCCTAGTAGCAAAAATCCCGCCCCCGGGCCTGCCTGTCAGGGGTAAGGGCGGGACTGCCGACCTGACATCGGATGTGAGGGCCGGAGCATCCTGTATGTTTCCTCCCCCCTCAGTGATCACTGTGGGGACCCCAGATTCCCGCACTTTCCTAGCGCCGCCCACGACTCCACTCCTTCCCTGAGAGCTCCGGCAGCCATTTCTTCAGCGCTCTATTGGGAGACCCAGACGATTGGGGTATAGCTACTGCCCTCTGGAGGCCACACAAAGCACTACATTAAAAGTGCAAGGCCCCTCCCCCTCTGGCTATACCCCCCCGTGGTATCACGGGTTCTCCAGTTTTAGCTTTGTGTGCGAAGGAGGTCAGACATTCCATGCATAGCTCCACAGATTTTAGTCAGCAGTAGCTGCTGACTGTTTCGGATGGAAGAAAAGAGGACACATATAGTGTTCCCAGCATGCTCCCTTCTCACCCCTGGATGGTGTTGTAAGGTTGAGGTACCTATTGCTGGTACAGGGCTGGAGCCTGACATGCTGTTTTCCTTCCACATCCCCTTGTAGGGCTCTGTGGAAGTGGGATCCTGCCGGCCTCTCAGCTCTGATGCCGGGCTCCATCCACAGACCCATTAGAACCTGATGGATTCGGAGCAGGAGTACGATCAGGGACAGGGCCCTGCATCTTACATGTACTCTGTGTCCCCGGCAGGCACAGACACACTCCGGGCTGGCTGGGTGTTGTAGTGCGCCGGGGACCGCAACGTTGGAGCTAGTGTCCCTACAGATTACTGGGGGATGTTTTGTGTATGGGAACGCAGCGCCGACCCCCTCTGGACCGGGCGGCGCTGCTGTGACTTGTGGTGCGCCGGGGATCCGCCGTCCGCGCTTTTACGGCGGCGGCGGTTATAACTTTAGTCCCCGGCTTTTTGGGCCTAGGACGCCGGCAGCTCCGTTTCGTTCCCGCCCCCACCCTGTCATTCAGGGTAGGGGAGAGACGCTGTTCGCAAGCAGCGAAGAGGGCTGGAGCCTGATTTACATGCTCCAGCCCTCACACTAGGCACAGAGGGAAGCAGGCTTCCCGCTCTTGGCCAGGAACGCCCAGGGCCCGCCCCCCTTCCTCTCTAGAGACGCCGGCAGCCATTACATGCATGCCTGGCTGGAGGAAGGACGCAAGGCTCTGGGAGACCTGGACTAGGGGCTATCTGGCGACCACACACCCGCTTTTTAAGCGGGCGGTAAGCGATTTTTCTGTGCTGGTCCCTCTAGTGCCTCACTGTGTATCAGTGTACTGGGTACATATATATTGATATTGTATTTCTTGCACTGTGAGGTGCGCTTCTGGCTGCATATCCCAGATCGCTCTGTGGAAGCAGCAACATGTCATCCTCAAAACGCAAGGCGGCCAAGGCAAAAAGGGCTGTGTATACTGCGTGTGCTGCATGTGGGGCTAATCTACCAGCAGGCTCTGATGACCCCCATTGTGTGCAATGCTCCGACCCGGTGCTGCTTCGCCAGCCGGAGTCAGGAGAGGTAGCGACCCAGGCTGAGACGCTTGTAAGTTCTGCCCCGGTGACAGGGACGGACTTTGCAGTTTTTGCAGATAATATGTCTGTATCTATGGCAAAAATCCTTGAGACCTTGCAATCTATGCATGGGGCTCAGTCTCTGGGCACGGCGAGGCCTCTGTCCTCAGGTCCCCCTTACTTGGAATGTATCCAGCCCACAGGGGGGTCCCCGGCTTCACAGGCCGAGGATTATGACTCAGATGATGGCCCCAGCCACCCTAAGCGAGCTCGCTGGGAAAGACCCTCGACGTCTTCACACTGCTCAGGGTCTCAGCGCAATCAGTCTCCCTGTGATGTGTCTGATGAGAGTGATCAGGAATCCACTCCTGGAACCCCTCTCAACCTGGATACCCCGGATGGGGATGCCATGGTAGACGACCTTATCTCAGCCATCAATAGGCTGTTGGATATTTCTCCCCCAGCCCCTTCAGCAGAAGAGGCGGCTGCGGAGCAGGAAAAGTTTCGTTTCCTTTATCCCAAGCGTAAATTGAGTGCTTTGTTAGATCACTCTGACTTCAGAGAATCAATCCAGAAGCACGACGCTCACCCAGAAAGGCGTTTCTCTAAACGATCTAAAGATACGCGTTTCCCTTTCCCCCCCGAGGTGGTCAAGCGCTGGACACAGTGTCCAAAGGTGGACCCCCCGATTTCCAAACTTGCAGCTAGATCCATAGTTGCAGTGGAGGATGGCGCTTCACTTAAAGATGCCAATGACAGACAGATGGACCTTTGGTTAAAATCTGTCTATGAAGCTATAGGCGCGTCGTTTGCTCCGGCATTCGCAGCCGTCTGGGCACTCCAGGCTATTTCAGCTGGCTTAGCAAAAGTGGATGCTATCATGCATCCAGCAGTGCCGCAAGTGGCGCACCTTACCACGCAGATGTCGGCGTTTGCGTCTTACGCTATCAATGCGGTCCTAGAATCTACCAGTCGCACCTCAATGGCGTCCGCCAATTCGGTAGTTTTGCGCAGAGCCTTGTGGTTAAAGGACTGGAAAGCGGATGCTGGTTCCAAAAAATGTTTAACCAGTTTGCCTTTGTCTAGAGAGAGACTGTTTGGCGAGCCATTGGCTGACATCATTAAGCAGTCCAAGGGTAAAGACTCCTCTTTACCACAACCCAGAACACCCAAACCTCAGCAGAAAAAGTGGCAGCAGAGGTTTCAGTCCTTTCGAGGTTCGGGCAAGACACCATTTACCTCGTCCAAAGGGACTCAGAGGACGCAAAGAAACTCAGATTCGTGGCGGACTCACACACGCCCCAAGAAAGCAAATGGAGGTACCGCTTCCAAAGCGGCTACCTCATGACTTCCAGCCCCCCCCCTCCGCATCGCCGGTCGGGGGCAGGCTCTCCCGCTTTTCCGGCATTTGGATGTCACAGGTCAAAGACCGGTGGGTGACGGACATTTTGTCTCGCGGGTACAGAATCGAGTTCAATTCTCGTCCTCCAGCTCGGTTCTTCAGAACCTCCCCACGGCCAGACCGAGCAGATGCTCTGCTGCAGGCGGTGGATTCCCTAAAAGCGGAAGGAGTGGTTATCCCAGTCCCTCCTCAGGAACAAGGGCAAGGGTTTTACTCCAATCTCTTTGTGGTTCCAAAAAAGGACGGCTCGTTCCGTCCTGTTCTGGACCTAAAACGGCTCAACAAGCATGTGCACGCCAGGAGGTTCCGGATGGAAA
Organism: Anomaloglossus baeobatrachus; assembly: GCF_048569485.1. Taxonomy (NCBI): domain Eukaryota; kingdom Metazoa; phylum Chordata; class Amphibia; order Anura; family Aromobatidae; genus Anomaloglossus; species Anomaloglossus baeobatrachus. Next base: position 113,123,965 of record NC_134355.1, on the reverse strand, counting down.
CCCTCCGCTCTGTCATTGCCTCAATGTCCAGAGGAGACTTCCTTGCCTCAATAGACATCAAAGATGCTTATCTCCACGTGCCAATTGCTACAGAACATCAACGTTTTCTACGTTTTGTGATAGGAGACGACCATTTTCAGTTCGTAGCTCTTCCATTTGGTCTGGCGACAGCCCCACGGGTCTTCACCAAGGTCATGGCGGCGGTGGTAGCAGTCTTGCACTCTCAGGGACACTCGGTGATCCCTTACCTAGACGATTTATTGGTCAAAGCTCCCTCTCAGGAGGCATGCCAACTCAGCCTGAATGCTACGCTGGAGACTCTACAGTCTTTCGGATGGATCATCAACTTTCCAAAGTCGATCCTATCACCGACTCAGTCACTAACGTATCTTGGCATGGAGTTTCATACTCTAGCAGCGATAGTGAAGCTTCCGCTGGACAAGCAGCGGTCACTACAGACAGGGGTGCAATCTCTCCTGCAGGGCCAGTTGCATCCCTTGCGGCGCCTCATGCATTTCCTAGGGAAGATGGTGGCAGCCATGGAAGCAGTTCCCTTTGCGCAGTTTCATCTGCGCCCACTTCAATGGGACATTCTCCGCCAATGGGACGGGAAGTCAACGTCCCTGGACAGGAAAGTCTCGCTTTCTCAGACGGCCAAAGACTCTCTACAATGGTGGCTCCTTCCCACATCATTGTCTCAGGGAAGATCCTTCCTGCCCCCATCCTGGGCAGTAGTCACGACAGATGCGAGTCTGTCAGGGTGGGGAGCAGTATTTCTCCACCACAGGGCTCAGGGGACGTGGACTCCGCAGGAGTCCACCCTTCAGATCAATGTTCTGGAGATCAGAGCAGTGTATCTTGCTCTACTGGCCTTCCAACAGTGGCTGGAAGGAAAGCAGATCCGAATCCAATCGGACAACTCCACAGCGGTGGCATACATCAACCACCAAGGAGGGACGCGCAGTCGGCAAGCCTTCCAAGAAGTCCGGCGCATTCTAATGTGGGTGGAGGACAGAGCATCCACCATATCCGCGGTTCACATCCCAGGCGTAGAAAACTGGGAAGCAGACTTCCTCAGTCGCCAGGGCATGGACGCAGGGGAATGGTCCCTTCACCCGGACGTGTTTCAGGAAATCTGTCGCCGCTGGGGAGTGCCGGACGTCGACCTAATGGCGTCCCGGCACAACAACAAGGTCCCGGCATTCATGGCGAGGTCGCGCGATCAAAGAGCTCTGGCGGCAGACGCCTTGGTTCAAGATTGGTCGCAGTTTCAGCTCCCATACGTGTTTCCGCCTCTGGCGCTCTTGCCCAGAGTGCTACGCAAGATCAGATCCGAGTGCAGCCGCGTCATACTCGTCGCTCCAGACTGGCCGAGGAGGTCGTGGTATCCGGATCTGTGGCATCTCACGATCGGTCGACCGTGGTCACTGCCAGACCGACCAGACTTACTGTCCCAAGGGCCGTTTTTCCATCAGAATTCTGCGGCCCTGAACCTGACTGTGTGGCCATTGAGTCCTGGATCCTAGCATCTGCTGGATTATCTCAGGGAGTCATTGCCACAATGAGACAAGCTAGAAAGTCGAATTCGGCTAAGATCTACCACAGAACGTGGAAGATTTTCTTGTCCTGGTGCTCTGCTCAGGGAGTGTCTCCCTGGCCATTTGCATTGCCCAAGTTTCTTTCCTTCCTGCAATCGGGGTTAGAAAAGGGCTTGTCGCTCAGCTCCCTTAAAGGGCAAGTTTCGGCACTATCCGTGTTTTTTCAGAAGCGTCTAGCACGTCTTCCTAAGGTGCGCACGTTCCTGCAGGGGGTCTGTCATATTGTGCCCCCGTACAAGCGACCGTTAGATCCATGGGATCTGAACAGGGTACTAGTTGCTCTCCAGAAGCCGCCCTTCGAGCCTCTGAAGGAGGTTTCCTTTTCTCGGCTGTCGCAGAAAGTGGCGTTTCTTGTTGCAATCACATCGCTTCGGCGAGTGTCTGAGCTGGCAGCTCTGTCATCTAAGGCTCCCTTCCTGGTGTTCCACCAGGACAAGGTTGTGCTGCGCCCCATTCCGGAGTTTCTCCCTAAGGTCGTATCCTCTTTTCATCTTAATCAGGATATTTCCTTGCCTTCTTTTTGCCCTCATCCGGTTCACCGGTATGAAAAGGCCTTACGTTTGCTAGATCTGGTGAGAGCACTCAGAATCTACATTTCCCGCACGGCGCCCATACGCCGTGCCGATGCACTTTTTGTCCTTGTCGCTGGTCCGCGCAAGGGGTTGCAGGCTTCTAAAGCCACCCTGGCTCGATGGATCAAAGAACCAATTCTAGAGGCCTACCGTTCTGCGGGGCTTCCGGTTCCTTCAGGGCTAAAAGCCCACTCCACCAGAGCCGTGGGTGCGTCCTGGGCATTACGTCACCAGGCTTCGGCTCAACAGGTGTGCCAGGCAGCTACCTGGTCCAGTCTGCACACTTTCACCAAGCATTATCAGGTGCATACCTATGCTTCGGCGGATGCCAGCTTAGGTAGAAGAGTCCTGCAGGCGGCAGTGACACCCCCGTAGGGGAGGGCTGTTTTGCAGCTCTAACATGAGGTATTTATTTACCCACCCAGGGACAGCTTTTGGACGTCCCAATCGTCTGGGTCTCCCAATAGAGCGCTGAAGAAGAAGGGAATTTTGTTACTTACCGTAAATTCCTTTTCTTCTAGCTCTTATTGGGAGACCCAGCACCCGCCCTGTTGTCCTTCGGGATGTTTTTTTGTTGTTTGCGGGTACACATGTTGTTCATGTTGAACGGTTTTTCAGTTCTCCGATGTTATTCGGAGTTAATTTGTTTAAACCAGTTATTGGCTTCCTCCTTCTTGCTTTGGCACTAAAACTGGAGAACCCGTGATACCACGGGGGGGTATAGCCAGAGGGGGAGGGGCCTTGCACTTTTAATGTAGTGCTTTGTGTGGCCTCCAGAGGGCAGTAGCTATACCCCAATCGTCTGGGTCTCCCAATAAGAGCTAGAAGAAAAGGAATTTACGGTAAGTAACAAAATTCCCTTCTTTTTTGGCATTCTGCCGGTGGAGGATTATCAGGAAAGAGCTCTGCAGCTCTGGGAGACCTAAGGCAGGGAATCTGGAGGACACACACTCCGCTTTTTAGCGGTCGGTAAGCCACACCGGTCACCCGGTGCTGGTCCCCCTAGGGTGCCGGAATAGATACGTATTTATATATATATATATTTCTGTTCGGTCGGGCTGTATACCCTTTCCCATATACCCTCAGTGATCACTCTCCTAGGAGACAACAGCATGTCGTCCACAAGGAGCAAAGGTGCTAAGGCACAGGGTTTTTTTGCGGCCTGTACCTCTTGTGGGGCTATGTTACCTGCGGGTTCCACCTACCCTCACTGTGAGCAACGCTCGACCCCTGTTTCGCTTGCTCAGCCGGAGCCTCGGTCACTAGTGGGCCCCTCGGCTCATGTAGACCCCCCTGCTCCCCCTGTCCAGGCGGCAGGGACAGAGTTCGCCTCTTTTGCTGAGAAACTCTGAGTCACTTTCACAATCTATGGCTCAGTCTATGGACAAATGGTCTGCCAAGCTGCTAGAAGCTTTGCAGTCCAGACCGGTCCTTACACAGGACCCGGCCCCTGTTGGATCGTCGCCTCCAGGCCCCTCTCGGTCCGCGCCGCAGCGCGCTCCCAGGTTGGGCCCTAGGTCTCACGTGGAGGACTCCTGCCCGGACCACAGTCCTAGACAGGCTAAGCGGGCTCGCTGGGAATCTTCCCCGACTTCTTCACGCTGCTCGGGTTCCCAGCTTGAGGACTCTCTGGAGGACGAGGCGGACGTCGCAGCTCAGGGCTCTGACCCTGACGTCGCCCTTAACCTTGATACACCTGAAGGGGACGCCTTAGTGAATGATCTTATCTCGTCCATCAACCAGGTGTTGGATCTCTCTCCCCCGCCTCCTACTGTAGAGGAGTCGGCGTCTCAGCAGGAGAAACACCAGTTTAGGTTCCCCAAACGTACACGTAGTGCGTTTTTCGATCACTCTAACTTCAGAGATGCTGTCCAGAAGCCCAGAGCGGTTCCGGACAAGCGCTTTACTAAGCGCCTTACTGACACACGTTACCCCTTCCCCTCTGACGTAGTTAAGGGTTGGGCTCAATGTCCCAAGGTGGATCCTCCAGTCTCTAGGCTGGCGGCTAGATCTGTGGTATCGGTTGCAGATGGCTCATCACTAAAAGATGCCACTGACAGGCAGATAGAGCTCCTGGTGAAATCCATCTATGAAGCCACGGGCGCGTTATTTGCCCCGGCCTTTGCAGCCGTGTGGGCACTCCAAGCTATCTCAGCTTGTCTGGCTGAGATTAATGCGGTCACACGTAATTCTGCTCCGCAGGTTGCGTCTTTGACTTCTCAAGCGTCAGCTTTTTCTTCCTACACCATGAACGCAGTCCTAGACTCTGCTAGCCGTACAGCGGTGGCATCCGCTAATTCTGTGGCAGTCCGCAGGGCCATGTGGCTGCGCGAATGGAAGGCAGACTCGGCCTCCAAGAGGTTCTTAACCGGTTTGCCGTTTTCTGGCGACCGCTTGTTTGGCGAACGATTGGATGAGATTATTAAGGAATCCAAGGGAAAGGACTCCTCCTTACCCCAGTCCAAACCTAAGAGACCTCAGCAACGAAAAATACAATCAAGGTTTCGGTCCTTTCGTCCCTCCGCCAAGCCCCAATCCTCTTCGTCCAGCAGGCCGGAGAAAGGCCAGAGGAACTCCTATGCGTGGCGGTCCAAGTCACGCCCCCAAAAGGCCGCAGGAGGCACTGCCTCCAAGGCGGCCTCCTCATGACTCTCGGCATCCCCGAGCCGCATCCTCGGTCGGTGGCAGGCTCTCCCGCTTTGGAGACGCCTGGTGGCCACATGTTCAAGACCGATGGGTGAGAGACATTCTGTCTCACGGTTACAGGATAGAGTTCAGCTCTCGTCCTCCGACTCGTTTCTTCAGAACCTCTCCGCCCCCCGCTCGGGCCGACGCACTTTTTCAGGCAGTGGACGCTCTGAAGACAGAAGGAGTTGTGATCCCCGTTCACCTTCAGGAACGTGGTCGCGGCTTTTACTCCAACTTGTTCGTGGTGCCAAAAAAGGACGGATCATTCCGTCCCGTTCTGGACCTCAAGCTACTCAACAGACATGTGAGGACCAGACGGTTTCGGATGGAATCTCTCCGCTCGGTCATCGCCTCGATGTCACAAGGAGACTTTCTAGCATCGATCGACATCAAGGATGCTTATCTCCACGTGCCAATCGCACCCGAACATCAACGCTTCTTGCGTTTCGCCATCGGGGACGAACACCTTCAGTTCGTGGCATTGCCTTTCGGCTTGGCGACAGCCCCACGGGTTTTCACCAAAGTCATGGCATCCGTTGTGGCGGTCCTACACTCTCAGGGCCACTCGGTGATTCCCTACTTAGACGATCTCCTAGTCAGGGCCGCTTCTCGGGTGGCGTGTCAACACAGCCTTACCGTCGCTCTGGCGACTCTCCAGCAGTTCGGGTGGATCATCAACTTCCCGAAATCCAAGTTGACACCGACCCAATCACTGACTTACCTCGGGATGGAGTTTCATACACAGTCAGCGGTAGTCAAGCTACCGCGGGACAAACCGCTTTCTCTGCAGGCGGGGGTGCAATCACTTCTTCGGGGTCAGTCACACCCCTTAAGGCGCCTCATGCACTTCCTGGGGAAGATGGTGGCAGCAATGGAGGCAGTGCCGTTCGCGCAATTCCATCTGCGGCCACTCCAATGGGACATTCTCCGCAAATGGGACAGGAGGTCGGCTTCCCTCGACAGGAACGTCTCTCTTTCCCTTGCAACCGAGACGTCACTTCAATGGTGGCTTCTCCCCACTTCTCTATCGCAGGGAAAATCCTTCCTACCCCCAACCTGGGCTGTGGTCACCACGGACGCGAGCCTGTCAGGGTGGGGAGCGGTTTTTCTCCACCACAGGGCTCAGCGAACCTGGACTCCGATAGTCTTCCCTTCAGATCAATGTTCTGGAGATAAGGGCAGTGTATCTAGCCCTATTGGCTTTCCATCAGTGGCTGGAGGGCAGGCAGATCCGTATCCAGTTTGACAACGCCACTGCCGTCGCATACATCAACCACCAAGGCGGCACTCGCAGTCGTCAAGCCTTCCAGGAAGTCCGGCGGATTCTGCAGTGGGTAGAAGCCACAGCCTCCACCATCTCCGCAGTTCACATCCCGGGCGTAGAAAACTGGGAAGCAGATTTTCTCAGTCGTCAGGGCATGGATGCGGGGGAATGGTCTCTGCACCCAGAAGTGTTTCGAGCGATCTGTCGCCGCTGGGGAACGCCGGACGTCTATCTCATGACGTCACGGCACAACAACAAAGTCCCGGCATTCATGGCACGGTCTCAGGATCACAGAGCTCTGGCAGCGGACGCTTTAGTCCAGGATTGGTCGCAGTTTCGACTGCCTTATGTGTTTCCTCCTCTGGCGATGCTGCCCAGAGTGTTACGCAAGATCAGGTCCGACTGCCGTCGCGCCATTCTCGTCGCTCCAGACTGGCCGAGGCGGTCGTGGTACCCGGATCTGTTGCATCTCACGGTGGGTCAACCGTGGGCGCTTCCAGACCGCCCAGACTTGCTGTCTCAAGGCCCGTTTTTCCATCTGAATTCCGTGGCCCTCAACCTGACTGTGTGGCCATTGAGTCCTGGCTCCTAGCGTCTTCAGGGTTATCTCAGGATGTCATTGCCACCATGAGACAGGCCAGGAAGCCAACGTCCGCCAAGATCTATTACAGGTCTTGGCAAATCTTCTTATCCTGGTGCTCTGATAACGGTTTTCTTCCATGGCCGTTTGCCTTACCCACTTTTCTTTCATTCCTTCAATCTGGAATGGACAAGGGTTTGTCACTCGGCTCTCTCCAGGGCCAAGTATCGGCGCTCTCCGTATTTTTTCAAAAGCGCCTAGCCAGGCTTCCGCAGGTCCGCACGTTCCTGCAGGGAGTTTGCCACATAGTCCCACCTTACAAGCGTCCGCTGGAACCCTGGGATCTTAACAGGGTACTAACGGCTCTTCAGAAACCACCTTTCGAGCCGCTGCGGGATGTCTCTTTATCACGTCTTTCGCAGAAGGTGGCCTTTCTAGTGGCAGTTACATCACTCCGGAGAGTGTCTGAGCTGGCAGCGCTGTCATGCAAAGCCCCCTTCCTGGTCTTTCACCAGGATAAGGTGGTTCTGCGTCCTGTCCCGGAATTTCTCCCTAAGGTGGTATCTCCTTTTCATCTCAATCAGGATATCTCCTTACCTTCATTTTGCCCTAATCCAATTCACCAATGTGAAAAGGATTTGCACTCCTTAGATCTAGTGAGAGCACTCCGACACTACGTGTCTCGCACGGCGCCCCTGCGTCGTTCAGATGCGCTCTTTTGTCCTTGTCGCTGGCCAGCGTAAGGGTTCGCAGGCTTCCAAGTCAACCTTGGCTCGGTGGATCAAGGAACCGATTCTTGAAGCCTACCGTTCTTCTGGGCTTCCGCTTCCTTCAGGGCTGAAAGCCCATTCTACCAGAGCCGTGGGTGCGTCCTGGGCATTGCGGCACCGGGCTACGGCTCAGCAGGTGTGTCAGGCAGCTACCTGGTCTAGTCTGCACACTTTCACGAAACACTATCAGGTGCATACCTATGCTTCGGCAGACGCCAGTCTAGGTAGGCGAGTCCTTCAGGCGGCGGTTGCCCACCTGTAAGAGGGGGCCGTTTCGGCTCCTTTTTATCGAGGTATTCTTTTACCCACCCAGGGACTGCTTTTGGACGTCCCAATTGTCTGGGTCTCCCAATGGAGCGACGAAGAAGGGAATTTTGTTTACTTACCGTAAATTCCTATTCTTCTAGCTCCTATTGGGAGACCCAGCACCCGCCCCTGTGCCCTTCGGGCTGGTTGTTTTTTTGTGTACACATGTTGTTCATGTTGAATTGTTCTTCAACCATGGTTCATGGTTTTCAGTTCTCCGAACATCCTTCGGACTGCATTTACCTTAGACCAATTTATAAGTTTCCTCCTTCCTGCTTTGGCACCAAAACTGAGGAGCCCGTGATGCACGGGAGGGTGTATAGGCAGAGGGGAGGGGTTACACTTTTTAAAGTGTAATACTTTGTGTGGCCTCCGGAGGCAGAAGCTATACACCCAATTGTCTGGGTCTCCCAATAGGAGCTAGAAGAAAAGGAATTTACGGTAAGTAAACAAAATTCCCTTCTTTTCTCTCAACTCCCCCCTGCTCCAAGGCCGCCGCCTTCTCGCAGGTCGTGGCGTCCTTGCAGGCAAACGGAGTGATTGTCCCAGTTCCCGCTCAGGAACGGTTCAGAGGTTTTTACTCAAATCTCTTCCTAGTTCCAAAAAAGGACTGTACCTTCCGGCCCATCCTGGATCTCAAGCTTCTCAACAAGCATGTCCGGGTGCGGCATTTTCGCATGGAGTCTCTGCGATCAGTCATTGCCTCTATGACCCAAGGGGATTTCCTGGCGTCCGTCGACATCAGAGATGCCTATCTACATGTGCCAATCGCAGTGTCACATCAGCGTTGGTTACGTTTTGCGATAGAGGATAATTTCCAATTCGTGGCTCTCCCCTTCGGGTTAGCCACGGCCCCTCGGGTATTCACCAAGGTCATGGCAGCAGTGATTGCGGTCCTGCACCTCCAGGGGTTAGCAGTGCTTCCTTATCTGGACAACCTTCTGGTCAAGGGTCCATCCAGCGCAGACTGTCAGCGGAGTGTTTCGCTCACTCTCGCCACCCTAGCCAAATTCGGGTGGATTGTCAATCTTCCCAAATCCACTCTGACTCCGACCCAGAGTCTCACGTACCTAGGGATGCAGTTCGAGACTTTGCCGGCACTTGTGAAGTTGCCCTTAATCAAACAGCAGTCTCTCCGGCTAGCGGTGCGCTCTCTCCTGAGGCCCCGCCGTTATTCCCTCAGGCGCCTGATGCAGGTGCTGGGTCAAATGGTGGCCTCCATGGAGGCGGTTCCCTTTGCCCAGTTCCATCTGCGTCCTCTGCAGCTGGACATTCTCCGCTGTTGGGACAAGCGACCTTCCTTCTTACAGAGGTTAGTGGCTCTGTCGCCACGGACCAGGAGCTCTCTTCAGTGGTGGCTTCGACCTCTCTCCCTGTCCTTCCTGACTCCGTCCTGGGTGATTCTCACCACGGATGCCAGCCTATCCGGCTGGGGAGCGGTATGTCTCCACCACAGAGCGCAGGGCACTTGGACTCCGTCCGAGTCAGCCCTTTCAATCAATGTGCTGGAAACCAGAGCTGTGCTTCTAGCTCTCCTAGCCTTTCACCACCTGTTGGCGGGCAGGCACATTCGAGTCCAGTCAGACAACGCGACAGCGGTTGCCTACATCAATCACCAAGGCGGGACACGCAGCCGCCTGGCAATGTTGGAGGTACAACTTATCCTTCAATGGACGGAGGACTCCAAGTCCACCATATCCGCAGTCCACATCCCTGGCGTAGAAAACTGGGAGGCAGATTATCTCAGCCGTCAATCCGTGGACGGTGGCGAGTGGTCCCTGCACCCGGCAGTGTTTCAGTCAATCTGCCGCAAGTGGAGCACTCCGGACGTGGACCTAATGGCATCCCGTCACAACAACAAGGTTCCGGTTTACGTGGCTCGCTCCCACGATCCTCAGGCCTTCGCCGCGGACGCTCTGGTTCAAGACTGGTCCCAGTTTCGTCTGTCCTACTCGTGTTTCCCCCTCTAGCTCTCTTGCCCAGAGTCCTGCGCAAGATCAGAATGGAGGGTCGTCGAGTCGGACTGGCCCAGGCGAGCTTGGTATCCGGACCTGCTCCAACTGTCCGTGGAGATGCCGTGGCATCTTCCGGACCGTCCAGACCTGCTCTCGCAAGGTCCGTTCTTCCGCCCGAATTCTGCGGCACTCAAATTGACGGCGTGGCTCTTGAGTCCTGGATTTTGACTGCTTCTGGTATTCCTCCTGAGGTCATCTCCACTATGACTCGGGCCCGTAAGTCTTCCTCCGTCAAGATCTATCACAGGACTTGGAAAATTTTCCTGTCCTGGTGTCGCTCTTCCAGCCATTCTCCTTGGCCATTTTCGTTGCCGACCCTTCTGTCTTTTTTACAGTCCGGTCTGCAGCTAGGACTGTCCCTCAACTCTCTCAAGGGACAAGTCTCAGCTCTATCAGTGCTGTTCCAGCGGCGTCTCGCCCGGCTGGCTCAGGTCCGCACCTTCATGCAAGGTGCGTCTCACATCATTCTGCCTTATCGGCGGCCCTTGGATCCCTGGGACCTTAACTTGGTTCTCACGGTATTGCAGAAACCCCCTTTCGAGCCCCTTAGGGAGGTTTCTTTGTATCGTCTTTCTCAAAAGGTGGCCTTTCTAGTTGCCGTAACTTCTCTCAGGAGAGTCTCTGATTTGGCTGCGCTTTCCTCGGAGTCACCTTTTTTGGTTTTTCACCAAGACAAGGTAGTTCTCCGTCCAACCCCGGACTTTCTTCCTAAGGTGGTCTCTCCCTTCCACCTTAACCAGGATATTTCCTTGCCTTCCTTCTGTCCGGCCCCTGTTCATCGCTTTGAGAAAGCGCTGCATACTCTGGATCTGGTGCGTGCTCTTCGGATTTATGTGTCTCGCACCGCTGCGCTTAGGCGGTGCACCTTTCTTTTTGTGCTAACCATAGGGCGGCGCAAGGGTCTCTCTGCTTCTAAGCCGACCTTGGCCCGTTGGATTAGATCGACCATTTCGGACGCCTACCAGAGTACTCAGGTGCCTCCCCCGCCGGGGATCAAAGCACACTCGACCAGAGCTGTCTGTGCCTCTTGGGCTTTTAGGCACCAGGCTACGGCTCAACAAGTCTGTCAGGCTGCCACTTGGACTAGCCTGCATACCTTTTCGAAGCACTACCAAGTGCATGCTCATGCTTCGGCAGATGCGAGCTTGGGCAGACGCATCCTTCAGGCGGCTGTTGCCCACTTGTGAAGTTAGGCTACGCCTACTTCTTAGTTGCAGATGTGAACATGTAGTGATTATGTGTTCTATTTGCAAAAATACAGGTAGAACACTTACTGTAGGTGAAACACACACATCATTGTGTGGTCTAGGGTAGTTTGTTCATAGACAATGTTATTAATGGGTAATAGCACAAAATACAATGAGTGGTTGCAATTACAATTGCTTGGTTTAGTAGTTTGCCAAGCATCTGCCCAAAATTACTTAAGTTGGGTTTTGCAAATGCTGCTGATCTTCCTAAAATCAGTGTTAATGAGGGTCTTGGCGTTCAGACATATATTACGTATCCTGAGAATAAGATTGTCATTTCTTGCAGCAAATCCTTTCACGCTCGAGCACTACATACAATGCTTTGCGAAAGTATTCACCCCTTGGCTTTTACCTATTTTGTTACATTACATGTTTAAATGTTTTTGTAATCTAATTTGTGTGTGATGCATCAGCGCTAAATAGTCTTAAGTTGGGGAAGTGAAGTGGAAAAAAAAATATAGGCAAAAATTACATTTCTAGAATAAAATATAAATTGATGTGCATATGTGTGCCACTAAAATTTTTTGGTGGAAACAATTACCTTTGCAAGTCACATCCTTAGTGAAAGGAAGTTCACCTGTGTGCAAGCTAAGTGTCCCGGGATCTGTCAGTCTATACACTCCTTTTCTGAAAGGCCACAGAGGCTGCAACACCATCAAACAAGAGGCATCACAAACCAAACCACACCATGAAGACCAGGGAGAACTCCAAATGAGTCAGAGACAGTGGTGAGACGTATGTCAGTGTTTGGTTCTAAAAATAAATAATGATATCCCAATCTCTGATCCCCTGGAGCACTATCAAATCCATTAATATCAAATGGTAAGAACATGGTACTACAATAAACCTGCCAAGAGAGGATCGCCCATCAAAACACTCAGCCCGGAGCAAGGAAGGCATTAATCAGCAAGGCAGCACAGAGAACAAAGTCTATCATGAAGGAGCTGCTGAGTTCCCAAGCTGAGACTGGAGTATCTGTCCATATGACAACATTAAGCCATACACTCTATAGAACTCTCCTTTATAAAAGAGTAGCTAGAAAAAAGACTTACAGCCAAAATTGGAAGGGTCATTTTGATTTTTGCCAAAAATGTGGGAGATCCCATAATCTATGGAGGAAGGTTTTGTGGTCAAATCTGACCAAAATTGAACTGTTTGGCCTCCCAAGGTTAACGCGATTTCTGGCGCCAAACCAACAAAGCACCCAATGAACACCATCCCCACAGTGAGACATGCTGGTGGCTGCATCATGCTGTGGGGATGTTTTTCACCAGCAGGGACAGGCAAAATCGAGGGCACCATGGATGATTCGAAATACCGGGATAATTGTGAGTAAAACCTGTTAGTGATTTGAGACTGGAATTGGAGGTTCACCTTCCAACAAGACCAATGACCTAAAGCAACACTTAAGAGGTTGAAGTGGATATGTATTGAAGTGGACCAATCACAGCCCAAACCTTAATCGAATTGAGGATCTGTGGTCAAATTTGAAGATTGTTGTACACCAGAGGAACTATCTAACTTGAAGGAGCTGGAGCAGTTTTGCCTTGAGGAATGGGCAAAAGTCCCAGTGGCAAGATGTGGAAAGCTCATAGAGACTTAGCCAAAGCGACTTGTAAATGTAATTGCTGCAAAAGGAGGAGGAGGGGGGATCGGGGATACTTTCGCAAAACGCTGTAGATGATCAGGTCTGCACTAACACACTATCTGACTTTTCTACTCTTTCTTACAGGGCTACCTTACTGAAAGTGGGTTTGTGAACTTGGAGAGAGTGCAGATGATCATGTTGGCTGTGGGGGAAGTTGAAGATAGCATTTTCAAGAAGCGTAAAGAGGATGATGTACGTTTTTGAATTCTAATTTGGGTGACTTCCTTGCCACCTCCACAGTTTTACTTATTATTCATTTTTTCCATTCTAGGAGAGCTTTAAGAGGAGACAAAAAGAGAAGAAAAAGCGAATGAAGGTGAGCGGTGTATTTTAACCTTGCTTTTCATCTTCTAATTAATTGGTTCACAGAGTGATGGGAATTACTGTATGTAAATGACCTTGTCCAGCACTGGGGGCTTATACCGGACCCCTTGCTACTCAATCACTTCACACACCATCACTCTGCAGTGCAAAAGAAAGCATTAGCTGCTTACCGCTACTTTCACATCGTCATGGGAACGTGATGTTAATAGGGGTTGTCCTTGTTAGAGAAGAGATGTGATCTGCGTCGTCTTCTGCCGCCTGATCCCTGTACACTGTGACATGGAGGCCGGGAGGAACAGATAGTGTTTAAACACTAACTAAAGCTATATAAATCTTTTATATTTGAGCGCCCTTTAAATTGCAAGCAGATCAGTGTCTGGTTCCTGGGATCCTCTCTCCCCCTCCCACTGATCTTTCAATCCCACCTATGCTTTCCATTGAATCCGTACTCCACTCTGTGAGCTTCCTCACCCTTGCGTTGTCTACATCTCTTGTGGTGGGATTTGAATCATCATTGGTGGTGGTCTCAGGACCCCTGGATCTCCATCCATCTGCTTTCAATTAAAATCTAAATATAAAAAAGCTTTAAATCTTTAGTTCCCCTTTAAATGGTTGTCCAGGCCCAGAAACTCACTGAACAAACGTGGATCCCATCTGTTCCATAATTGAGGGTTTCGGAATATCGTTCCAAGTTCAGATATGGAAGTGCACATTACAAGGTACATTTCTTTTTATGAAAGATTTTATTTATTTTTTTAGAGGAATGATAGACCATCCTTTAATCCCACTGGGCAGTTTGCTCCTCAAGCCCTGGGGCGGAGAGATATGTCTACATCAAACACCGTTGTCAACCCAAGACAAACGGCCTATGAAATGAGAATGCAAGGTTCGGTAAGTATTAGCCCATTCATTCAGATTTTTACAACAGTGAATGTAATTGTACTTAGAAAGCTCTTGGCTGTGTGTTTTCTTTTTTGTAATTTTTATTACCACTATATACCATTGCATTGCCTCTGCTGTCATTGATAGGCCGCGGTGGTGATGTCACATCTACAGGGCACCGCTGAGCCAAGGTTTTGGCTGCAGAGGGGATGTAGATGGCAGGAGTGATTGAGCACAACGATTGCCTATGCACACTGATGTGTCTCAATGGTCACACGTTCCAACTCTGCATGGCCAGAGCCTGCAGGCTTCTGCTAAGCAGATTTTATTGTGGAACATTTAAAAAGTTGTTTTAATTTTTGTTTGAGACATTTGTGGTAATTTAAAATAATTTAACATTTGAATGTGAACATTGTCTTTAACCTTTTCATGACCGGGCGATTTTTCGTTTGTTTTTTTGCTCCCCTTTTTCCGAGAGCTGTAACTTCTTTTTTTTATTTTTCCGTCAATCTTCCTATATGAGGGCTTTTTTTTTTTTTTTTTGCAGGACGAGTTGTACTTTAAAATGAAATCATAAGTTTTACCATATAATGTACTGGAACACGGCTAAAAAAATTTTCCCAAGTGTGGAAAAATTGCAAAAAAAAAAAAATTGTGCATTTTTGGGATATTTTATTCACAGAGCTCACTGATGTATTGGTGTGGTGGCTCAGACCAGTACGAGTTCATAGATACCAAACATATATAATTTTATCTAAGTAGGGTAAAAAAAAAAAATTCAGACGTTTGTCCAAAAAGGTAGCTCACTTTTTGCTCCATTTTTCGGGATATGGGGCTCAGTGACTGCTTATTTTTTGCGTCTGGAGCTGACGTTTTAACGCTACTATATTTGCGCAGATGGTAAGTTTTGATCGCCTGTTATTGCATTTTGCTCAAAATTTGCGCCAACCAAAAAACTTGGTGTTTGCCATTTTTTTGCCACTATGCCATTTACCGATCAGAATAATTGATTTTATATTTTCATCGGGCATTCTGAACGCGGCAATACCAAATTAATGTAATTATTTTCAATGGGGCGAATGGGGGGTGAGTTAAGCTTTTAGGTATATATTTTTTTTTTTAAAACTTTTTTTTTTTTTTTTTTTAGTCATCACTCTAGGGGACTATCAGGATCAGCAGTCTGCTCTTTCATTTCTCCTGATCCGAGCAGCGTCGCTCTGATCAAGAGAAATGCCGCATTCCTGTTACAGCTGCTGCTCTGCCGGCTGTAACAGGAACTACATCATGATAGCGACAGGAGTCCTCACATGACCCTGTACTACCATAACATACTCCCTGTGATCGCATCAAGAGGTTGAAGTGGAAATGTGGATATGAATTGAAGTGGACCAATCACAGCCAAGACCTTAATCGAATTTAGATTCTGTGGTCAAATTTGAAGATTGTTGTTCACCAGAGGAAACTATCTAACTTGAAGGAGCTGGAGCAGTTTTGCCTTGAGGAATGGGCAAAAGTCCCAGTGGCAAGATGTGGAAAGCTCATAGAGACTTAGCCAAAGCAACTTGTAAATGTAATATTTCTTTGGCGCTCCATTGGGAGACCCAGACAATTGGGTGTATAGCTACTGCCTCCGGAGGCCACACAAAGCATTACACTTAAAAGTGTAAGGCCCCTCCCCTTCTGCCTATACACCCCCCGTGGGATCACGGTTCCTCAGTTTTCAAGCTTTGTGCGAAGGAGGTCAGACATCCACGCATAGCTCCACTGTTTAGTCAGCAGCAGCTGCTGACTATGTCGGATGGAAGAAAAGAGGGCCCATACTTGGGCCCCCAGCATGCTCCCTTCTCACCCCACTTTGTGTCGGCGGTGTTTGTTAAGGTTGAGGTACCCATTGCGGGTACAGAGGCTGGAGCCCACATGCTGTATCCTTCCCCATCCCCCTTCGGGCTCTGGGTGAAGTGGGATTTTCCGGTCTCCAGGCACAGAGACCGTGCTCCGTCCACAGCCCCTGGGGAATCTGCTGGATATGGAGCGGAGTATCGTCAGGGACAGGGCCCTGCTACACCAAGGTACTCTGTGTCCCCGTACAGACCGCGCACACACTGCAGCATTGCTGGGTGTGTTAGTGCGCCGGGGACAATAGCGCTGCTGCGCTTGTGCCACACTTCCACAGCTTGCTAAGGGAGTTTGTGTGGGGAACTGCCGTGCCGGCCCCTGCTGGCAGTTTTTACTGCGACGCGGCTGGGACTTGTGGTGCGCCGGGGATTTCCGCGCTGGCAGTGCATATTTGTCGGCCGCGCTTTTTACTAGAGTCCCCGGCTTTTGCGGCCTAGTTCCGTTTCGTTCCCGCCCCCAGGCCTGCCAGTCAGGGGAAGGGCGGGACGCTATGCAGAACGTCAGCGCTGAGGGCTGGAATCTGCTTTACATACTCCAGCCCTCACATTGAGCACAGTGGGAAGCCAGTTTCCCGCACTTTGTCTGAGGCACGCCCACGGTCCGCCCCTCTTCACAGAACGCCGGCAGCCATTCCTGAGGTGCAGGCTGAGCTGGAAAGGGGAGACAAATTCTGGGAGACCCAGGCACGGGATTCTGGCGACTACAACCCGCTTTTAGCGGGCGGTAAGCGGCACCTCCGGTGCTGACCCCACTAGTGACGAAGTGTTCAACTGTATTTTTATGCTTGCATGTTATACATTGCACTAAACGGTCGCTGGTGATTCTTGGCTATATACCCTCCTGGATTACTCTGTGGAGAATACAGCATGTCGTCCGCAAAAAACAAGGGTGCCAAGGCACAGGCTTTTTATGCTTCTTGCACCGCTTGTGAGGCTGTTCTACCGGCAGGTTCCACTGACCCCCATTGTGTGCAGTGTTCGGTCCCTGTGCCCCCTGCTCGGCCGGGGCCTCTGCTGGAGGTGTCCCAGAGAGATCCACCTGTGAATACTGTCCAGGTGACGGGGACAGAGTTTGCAATTTTTGCGGATAGATTATCTGTGACTATGTCTCAGATTCTAGAGACTTTGCAGTCTAGACCAGTAACTCAGACCATGGGCACTGTTGATTCATTGCTCCCTGGCCCCCCTCAGTTGGAACAGCTCCGGGGGTGTTCCACGCATCCCAGGGTGATGGCTCTGACACGGACGACAGTCCCAGACAGCCTAAGCGAGCTCGCTATGAGCGGCCCTCTACTTCATCACACTGGTCAGGGTCCCAGCAGGATGACTCTCTGTGTGATGAGGCGGAGGTAGCTGATCAGGATTCTGATCCTGAGACCGCTCTCAATCTGGATACTCCTGATGGTGACGCCATAGTGAATGATCTTATCGCGTCCATCAATAAAATGTTGGATATTTCTCCCCCAGCTCCTCAAGTGGAGGAGTCAGCTTCACAGCAGGAGAAATTCCATTTCAGGTATCCCAAGCGTAAATTGAGTACTTTTCTGGACCATTCTGACTTTAGAGAGTCAGTCCAGAAACACCACGCTTATCCAGATAAGCGTTTCTCCAAACGGCTTAAGGATACACGTTATCCCTTTCCTCCTGACGTGGTCAAGAGCTGGACACAGTGTCCCAAGGTGGATCCCCCTATCTCCAGACTTGCGGCTAGATCCATAGTTGCAGTGGAGGATGGGGCTGCGCTTAAAGATGCCACTGACAGACAGATGGAGCTCTGGTTGAAATCCATCTATGAAGCTATCGGCGCGTCGTTTGCTCCTGCATTCGCAGCCGTATGGGCACTCCAAGCTATTTCAGCTGGTCTTGCACAGATTGACACGGTCACACGTACATCTGTTCCGCAGGTGGCATCCTTAACCTCTCAAATGTCTGCATTTGCGTCTTACGCGATTAATGCTGTCCTGGACTCTACGAGCCGTACGGCAGTGGCATCTGCCAACTCCGTGGTTTTACGCAGAGCCTTGTGGTTAAGGGAATGGAAAGCAGATTCTGCTTCTAAGAAATGTTTCACCAGTTTGCCATTTTCTGGTGACCGGCTGTTTGGTGAGCGATTGGATGAAATCATTAAACAGTCCAAGGGTAAGGATTCATCCTTACCTCAGCCCAGACAAAACAAACCCCAACAGAGGAGGGGACAGTCGGGGTTTCGGTCCTTTCGAGGCTCGGGCAGGTCCCAATTCTCCTCGTCCAAAAGGACTCAAAAAGATCAGAGGAGTTCAGATTCTTGGCGGGCTCAGTCACGCCCAAAAAAGACAGCCGGAAGACCTGCTACCAAGGCGGCTTCCTCATGACTTCCGGCCTCCTCCCTCCGCATCCTCGGTCGGTGGCAGGCTCTCCCGCTTTGGCGACATTTGGCTGCCACAGGTCCAAGACCGTTGGGTGCGAGACATTCTGTCTCACGGGTACAGGATAGAGTTCAGTTCTCGTCCTCCAACTCGATTCTTCAGAACGTCTCCGCCTCCCGACCGAGCCGATGCTCTCCTGCAGGCGGTGTGCTCTCTAAAGGCGGAAGGAGTGGTGATCCCTGTTCCTCTTCAAGAGCAAGGTCACGGTTTTTACTCCAATTTGTTTGTGGTTCCGAAAAAGGACGGATCCTTCCGTCCCGTTCTGGACCTAAAACTTCTCAACAACCACGTGAGAACCAGACGGTTCCAGATGGAATCCCTCCGATCCGTCATCGCCGCAATGTCTCAAGGAGATTTCCTAGCATCAATAGACATCAAGGATGCTTATCTCCACGTACCGATTGCACCAGAGCATCAGCGTTTTCTACGCTTCGTTATAGGAGACGAACACCTTCAGTTCGTAGCCCTGCCCTTTGGTCTGGCGACAGCCCCACGGGTCTTCACCAAAGTCATGGCAGCTGTAGTTGCAGTCCTACACTCTCAGGGACACTCTGTGATCCCTTACTTAGACGATCTGCTGGTCAAGGCGCCTTCTCAAGAGGCATGCCAACACAGCCTGAACGTGGCGCTGGAGACCCTCCAGGGTTTCGGGTGGATCATCAACTTTTCCAAGTCAAATCTAACCCCGACCCAGTCGATAACATATCTTGGCATGGAGTTTCATACTCTCTCAGCGATAGTGAAGCTTCCGCTGGACAAACAGCGTTCACTGCAGACAGGGGTGCAATCTCTCCTTCAGGGTCAGTCGCACCCCTTGAGACGCCTCATGCACTTCCTAGGGAAGATGGTGGCAGCAATAGAGGCGGTCCCTTTCGCGCAGTTTCATCTGCGTCCACTACAATGGGACATTCTCCGCCAATGGGACGGGAGGTCGAAGTCCCTCGACAGCAACGTCTCTCTCTCTCAGGCGGCCAAGGATTCTCTTCGATGGTGGCTACTTCCCACCTCATTGTCGAAAGGGAAATCCTTCCTACCCCCATCTTGGGCGGTAGTGACGACAGATGCGAGTCTGTCAGGGTGGGGAGCAGTCTTTCTCCACCACAGGGCTCAAGGTACGTGGACTCAGCAAGAGTCCACTCTTCAGATCAACGTTCTGGAGATCAGAGCAGTGTATCTTGCCCTACAAGCCTTTCAGCAGTGGCTGGAAGGCAAACAGATCCGTATTCAGTCGGACAACTCCACAGCGGTGGCATACATCAACCACCAAGGAGGAACTCGCAGTCGGCAAGCCTTCCAGGAAGTCCGGCGGATTCTGACGTGGGTGGAAGACACTGCTTCCACCATATCCGCAGTTCACATCCCAGGCGTGGACAACTGGGAAGCAGACTTCCTCAGTCGCCAGGGTATGGACGCAGGGGAATGGTCTCTTCACCCGGACGTGTTTCAGGAGATCTGTCGCCGCTGGGGGATGCCGGACGTCGACCTAATGGCGTATCGGCACAACAACAAGGTCCCAGTTTTCATGGCACGGTCTCACGATCACCGAGCTCTGGCGGCAGACGCCTTAGTTCAAGATTGGTCGCAGTTCCAGCTTCCTTATGTGTTTCCACCTCTGGCTCTGTTGCCCAGAGTGCTGCGCAAGATCAGGTCCGACTGCCGCCGCGCCATCCTCGTCGCTCCAGACTGGCCAAGGAGGTCGTGGTACCCGGATCTGTGGCACCTCGCGGTAGGCCAACCGTGGGCACTACCAGACCGATCAGACTTGCTGTCTCAAGGGCCGTTTTTCCATCAGAATTCTGCGGCCCTGAACCTGACTGTGTGGCCATTGAGTCCTGGATCCTAGCGGGTTCAGGATTGTCTCAAGAGGTCATTGCCACCATGAGACAGGCCAGAAAACCTACTTCCGCCAAGATATACCACAGGACGTGGAAAATATTCTTGTCTTGGTGCTCTGCTCAGGGAGTCTCTCCCTGGCCATTTAGATTGCCTACCTTTCTTTCCTTCCTGCAATCCGGGTTGGAAAAAGGTTTGGCGCTCAGTACCCTCAAGGGGCAAGTCTCAGCGCTATCGGTATTTTTTCAGAAGCGCCTAGCACGACTTCCTCAGGTACGCACGTTCCTGCAAGGGGTCTGTCATATCGTCCCTCCTTACAAGCGGCCGTTAGAGCCCTGGGATCTGAACAGGGTTCTAATTGCTCTCCAGAAGCCGCCTTTCGAGCCTATGAGGGATGTTTCCCTTTCTCGCCTTTCACAGAAAGTGGCCTTTCTAGTAGCGATCACGTCTCTTCGACGAGTGTCCGAGCTAGCAGCGCTGTCATGCAAATCTCCCTTCCTGGTGATTCACCAGGACAAGGTGGTTTTGCGCCCTATTCCGGAGTTTCTCCCTAAGGTGGTATCCCCGTTTCATCTCAATCAGGATATCTCCTTGCCTTCCTTGTGCCCTCGTCCAGTTCATCAATGTGAAAAGGATTTGCATTTGTTGGATCTCGTGAGAGCGCTCAGGATCTACATTTCCCGCACGGCGCCCCTGCGCCGCTCGGATGCACTCTTTGTCCTTGTCGCTGGCCAGCGTAAAGGGTCGCAGGCTTCCAAGTCAACCTTGGCTCGGTGGATCAAGGAACCAATTCTTGAAGCCTACCGTTCTGCTGGGCTTCCGGTTCCCTCAGGGCTGAAGGCCCATTCTACCAGAGCCGTGGGTGCGTCCTGGACATTACGACACCAGGCTACGGCTCAGCGGGTGTGCCAGGCGGCTACCTGGTCGAGTCTGCACACTTTTACCAAACACTATCAAGTGCATACCTACGCTTCGGCGGACGCCAGCCTAGGTAGACAAGTCCTTCAGGCGGCGACTGCCCACCTGTAGGGTAGGGCTGTTTTTACGGTCCTATCACGAGGGGTTATTATACCCACCCAGGGACTGCTTTTGGACGTCCCAATTGTCTGGGTCTCCCAATGGAGCGCCAAAGAAGAAGGGAATTTTGTTTACTTACCGTAAATTCCTTTTCTTCTAGCTCCAATTGGGAGACCCAGCACCCGCCCTGTTTGCTTAGGGTTTTTTGTTTTTTCGGGTACACATGTTGTTCATGTTGAATGGTTTCGGTTCTCCGATGTTCCTTCGGATTGAATTTGTTCTTAAACCAGTTATTGGCTTTCCTCCTTCTTGCTTTGGCACTAAAACTGAGGAACCGTGATCCCACGGGGGGTGTATAGGCAGAAGGGGAGGGGCCTTACACTTTTAAGTGTAATGCTTTGTGTGGCCTCCGGAGGCAGTAGCTATACACCCAATTGTCTGGGTCTCCCAATAGGAGCTAGAAGAAAAGGAATTTACGGTAAGTAAACAAAATTCCCTTCTTTTCACGGGCATTCTGAACGCGACAATACCAAATTAATGTAATTAATTTTTTCTTTTCTTTGTCGCTCCATTGGGAGACCCAGACAATTGGGTGTATAGCTTCTGCCTCCGGAGGCCACACAAAGTATTACACTTAAAAAAGTGTAACCCCTCCCCTCTGCCTATACACCCTCCCGTGGATCACGGGCTCCTCAGTTTTATGCTTTGTGTGGAAGGAGGCACACATCCACTCATGCATTCCCATTTTAGTCATATCGGTTGGAAGAAAAGAAGGCCCCCACGGGGCCCCCGGCATGCTCCCTTCTCAACCCACTACGTCGGCGGTGCTGTTAAGGTTGAGGTACCCATTGCGGGTACAAAGGCCGGAGCCTCATGCCGTTTTCCTTCACCATCCCTTAGCGGCTCTGGGAGAAGTGGGATCCTGACCGGTCATCCATTTACTGGGACCGGGCTCCCTCCGCAGCCCCTGTGGGAATCTGTCGGACAGGAGTCTATGCATCCTCAGGGACCGGGCCCTGCATCTATAAGGTACTCTGTGTCCCCATGGGAACGGTGCAGGGAGCGCTTGTTTCCCGGACGCTGCAGCAGCTGCTGTTTTGTGAAGACCGGGACTTACGCGCCGACCAAGCCTGCTTGTCGGCCGCGGTCTTAAATTTAGTCCCCGGCTTCATTGCGGCCTAGTAGCATAACTCCCGCACCCGGGCCTGCCAGTCAGGGGTAAGGGCGGGACGGCCGACCTGACGTCGGTGGTGAGGGCTGGAGCATTCTGTATGTTTCCTCCCCCCTCACTGATCACTGTGGGGCCCCAGATTCCCGCACTTTTCATAGCGCCGCCCACGGCTCCCTCCTCCCCTGAGAGCTCCAGCAGCCATTTTTACTGCACATTCTGCCGGTGGAGGATTTTTCAGGAACGAGCTCTGCAGCTCTGGGAGACCTAAGGCAGGGAATCTGGAGGACACACACCCCGCTTTGGGCGGTCGGTAAGCCACGCCGGTCAACCCGGTGCTGGTCCCCCTAGGGTGCCGGAGTGTGTATATATGTATGTATATATATGTATGTATATATATATGTATATATATATGTATGTATATATATATGTATGTATATATATATATATATATATATATATATATATATATATATATATATATATATATATATATATATATATATATATATATATATATATATATATATAATATAATATATAATTTTCTGTTCGGCCGGGTTGTTTACCTTTTCCCATATACCCTCAGTGATCACTCTCCTAGGAGACAACAGCATGTCGTCCACAAGGAGCAAGGGCGCTAAGGCACAGGGTTTTTTTGCAACCTGTACCTCTTGTGGGGCTATGTTACCTGCGGGTTCCACCTACCCTCACTGTGAGCAATGCTCGACCCCTGTTTCGCTTGCTCAGCCGGAGCCTCGGTCACTAGTGGGCCCCTCGGCTCAGGCAGACCCCCCCTGCTTCCACTGTCCAGGCAGCAGGGACAGAGTTTGCAGTTTTTGCTGAGAAACTCTCTGAGTCACTTTCACAATCCATGGCTCAGTCTATGGAAAAATGGTCTGCCAAGCTGCTAGAAGCTTTGCAGTCCAGACCGGTCCTTACACAGGCCCCGGGCCCTGTTGGATCGTCGCCTCCAGGTGCCTCTCGGTCCGCGCCGCAGCGCGCTCCCGGGGTGGCCCCTAGGTCTCACGTGGAGGACTCCTGCAAACGTACACGTAGTGCGTTTTTCGATCACTCTAACTTCAGAGATGCTGTCCAGAAGCACAGAGCATTTCCGGACAAGCGCTTTACTAAGCGCCTTAATGACACACGTTACCCCTTCCCCTCTGATGTAGTTAAGGGTTGGGCTCAATGTCCCAAGGTGGATCCTCCAGTCTCTAGATTGGCGGCTAGATCTGTGGTATCAGTTGCAGATGGCTCATCGCTCAAGGATGCCACTGACAGGCAGATAGAGCTCCTGGTGAAATCCATCTATGAAGCCACAGGCGCGTCTTTTGCCCCGGCTTTTGCAGCCGTGTGGGCACTCCAAGCTATCTCAGCTTGTCTGTCTGAGATTAATGCGGTCACACGTGCCTCTGCTCCACAAGTTGCGTCTTTGACTTCTCAGGCGTCGGCTTTTTTGTCCTACGCCATGAATGCCGTCCTGGACTCTGCTAGCCGTACAGCGGTGGCATCCGCTAATTCTGTGGCAGTCCGCAGGGCCATGTGGCTGCGCGAATGGAAGGCAGACTCTGCTTCCAAGAAGTTCTTAACCGGTTTGCCGTTTTCTGGCGACCGATTGTTTGGCGAACGATTGGATGAAATTATTAAGGAATCCAAGGGAAAGGACTCTTCCTTACCCCAGTCCAAACCGAAGAGACCTCAGCAACGGAAAATACAACCGAGGTTTCGGTCCTTTCGGCCCTCAGCCAAGTCCCAATCCTCTTCGTCCAACAGGCCAGAGAAAGGCCAGAGGAACTCCTATGCGTGGCGGTCTAAGTCACGCCCCCAAAAAGCCGCCGGAGGCACTGCCTCCAAGGCGGCCTCCTCATGACTTTCGGCTTCCCCGAACCGCATCCTCGGTCGGTGGCAGGCTCTCCCGCTTTTGCGACGCCTGGTGGCCACATGTTCAAGACCGATGGGTGAGAGACATTCTGTCTCACGGTTACAGGATAGAGTTCAACTCTCGTCCTCCGACTCGTTTCTTCAGAACATCTCCGCCCCCCTCTCGGGCCGACGCTCTTTTTCAGGCGGTGGGCGTTCTGAAGACAGAAGGAGTTGTGATTCCCGTTCCCCCTCAGGAACATGGTCACGGCTTTTACTCCAACTTGTTCGTGGTGCCAAAGAAGGACGGATCATTCCGTCCCGTTCTGGACCTCAAACTACTCAACAGACATGTGAGCACCAGAAGGTTTCGGATGGAATCTCTCCGCTCGGTCATCGCTTCGATGTCACAAGGAGACTTCCTAGCATCGGTCGACATCAAGGATGCTTATCTCCATGTGCCGATCGCACCCGAACATCAACGCTTCCTGCGTTTCGCCATCGGGGACGAACACCTTCAGTTCGTGGCATTGCCTTTCGGCCTGGCGACAGCCCCACGGGTTTTCATCAGTCATGGCATCCGTTGTGGCGGTCCTACACTCTCAGGGCCACTCGGTGATCCCTTACTTAGACGATCTCCTAGTCAGGGCACCCTCCCGGGTGGCGTGTCAACACAGCCTGACCGTCGCTCTGGCGACTCTCCAGCAGTTCGGGTGGATCATCAACTTCCCGAAATCCAAGTTGACACCGACCCAATCACTGACTTACCTCGGGATGGAGTTTCATACACAGTCAGCGGTAGTCAAGCTACCGCGGGACAAACAGCTTTCTCTGCAGGCGGGGGTGCAATCTCTTCTTCGGGGTCAGTCACACCCCTTAAGGCGCCTCATGCACTTCCTGGGGAAGATGGTGGCAGCAATGGAGGCAGTGCCCTTCGCGCAGTTCCATCTGCGCCCACTCCAATGGGACATTCTCCGCAAATGGGACAGGAGGTCGACTTCCCTCGACAGGAACGTCTCTCTTTCCCTTGCAGCCAAAACGTCTCTTCAATGGTGGCTTCTCCCCACTTCTCTATCGCAGGGAAAATCCTTCCTGCCCCCGACCTGGGCTGTGGTCACCACGGACGCGAGCCTGTCAGGGTGGGGAGCGGTTTTTCTCCACCACAGGGCTCAGGGAACCTGGACTCCGATAGAGTCTTCCCTTCAGATCAATATTCTGGAGATAAGGGCAGTGTATCTAGCCCTATTGGCTTTCCATCGGTGGCTGGAGGGCAGACAGATCCGTATACAGTCGGACAACGCCACTGCCGTCGCATACATCAACCACCAGGGCGGCACGCGCAGTCGTCATGCCTTCCAGGAAGTCAGGCGGATTCTGCAGTGGGTGGAAGCAACAGCTTCCACGATCTCCGCAGTTCACATCCCGGGCGCAGAAAACTGGGAAGCAGACTTTCTCAGTCGTCAGGGCATGGACGCGGGGGAATGGTCTCTTCACCCAGACGTGTTTCGAGAGATCTGTCGCCGCTGGGGAACGCCGGACGTCGATCTCATGGCGTCACGGCACAACAACAAGGTCCCGGCCTTCATGGCACGGTCTCAAGATCACAGAGCTCTGGCGGCAGACGCGTTAGTTCAGCATTGGTCGCAGTTTCGACTTCCTTATGTATTTCCTCCTCTGGCGATGCTGCCCAGAGTGTTACGCAAGATCCGATCCGACTGTCGTCGCGCCATTCTCGTCGCTCCAGATTGGCCGAGGCGGTCGTGGTACCCGGATCTGTGGCATCTCACGGTGGGTCAGCCGTGGGCGCTTCCAGACCGCCCAGACTTGCTGTCACAAGGGCCGTTTTTCCATCTGAATTCTGCGGCCCTCAACCTGACTGTGTGGCCATTGAGTCCTGGCTCCTAGCGTCTTCAGGTTATCTCAGGATGTCATTGCCACTATGAGACAGGCCAGGAAACCAACGTCCGCCAAGATCTATTACAGGTCTTGGCGGATCTTCTTGTCCTGGTGCTCTGATAATGGTTTTTCTCCCTGGCCTTTTGCCTTACCCATTTTTCTTTCATTCCTTCAATCCGGAATGGACAAGGGTTTGTCACTGGGCTCTCTCAAGGGACAAGTATCGGCGCTCTCAGTATTTTTTCAAAAGCGCCTGGCAAGGCTTCCGCAGGTCCGCACGTTCCTGCAGGGAGTTTGCCACATAGTTCCACCCTACAAGCGTCCGCTGGAACCCTGGGACCTTAACAGGGTGCTAACGGCTCTTCAGAAACCACCTTTTGAGCCGCTGCGGGATGTCTCTCTATCACGTCTTTCGCAGAAGGTGGCATTTCTAGTGGCAGTTACATCACTCCGAAGAGTGTCGGAGCTTGCAGCGCTGTCATGCAAAGCCCCCTTCCTGGTTTTTCACCAGGATAAGGTGGTTCTGCGTCCTGTACCGGAATTTCTCCCAAAGGCGGTATCTCCTTTTCATCTCAATCAGGATATCTCCTTACCTTCATTTTGCCCGCATCAAGTTCACCAATGTGAAAAGGATTTGCATTCATTAGATCTAGTGAGAGCACTCCGGCTCTACGTGTCTCGCACGGCGCCCCTGCGCCGTTCAGATGCGCTCTTTGTCCTTGTCGCTGGCCAGCGTAAGGGTTCGCAGGCTTCCAAGTCAACCTTGGCTCGGTGGATCAAGGAACCGATTCTCGAAGCCTACCGTTCTTCTGGGCTTCCGCTTCCTTCAGGGCTGAAAGCCCATTCTACCAGAGCCGTGGGTGCGTCCTGGGCATTGCGGCACCGGGCTACGGCTCAGCAGGTGTGTCAGGCAGCTACGTGGTCTAGTCTGCACACTTTCACGAAGCACTATCGAGTGCATGCCTATGCTTCGGCTTCGGAGGGGGCCGTTTTCGGCTCTTTTTATCGAGGTATTCTTTTACCCACCCAGGGACTGCTTTTGGACGTCCCAATTGTCTGGGTCTCCCAATGGAGCGACAAAGAAGAAGGGAATTTTGTTTACTTACCGTAAATTCCTTTTCTTCTAGCTCCTATTGGGAGACCCAGCACCCGCCCCTGTTCCCTTCGGGCTGGTTGTTCTTTTGTGTACACATGTTGTTCATGTTGAATTGTTCTTTTGGTTCATGGTTTCAGTTCTCCGAACATCCTTCGGATTGAATTTACCCTAGACCAATTTATAAGTTTTCTCCTTCCTGCTTTTGCACCAAAACTGAGGAGCCCGTGATCCACGGGAGGGTGTATAGGCAGAGGGGAGGGGTTACACTTTTTTAAGTGTAATACTTTGTGTGGCCTCCGGAGGCAGAAGCTATACACCCAATTGTCTGGGTCTCCCAATAGGAGCTAGAAGAAAAGGAATTTACGGTAAGTAAACAAAATTCCCTTCTTTTTTTTTACCCTTTAATTTTCAATGGGGCGAATGGGGGGTGAGAAACTTTTAGGTATATATTTTTTTTTTAATTTTTTTTAAAAACTTTATTTTTTTTTTTATTCATCACTCTAGGGGACTATTAGGATCAGCAGTCTGATCTCTTTCAACGTTATTTGCTTGCGTCAAAATGACGCCAACCAGCGGATTCCGTTGCTTCCGTTAAAATTTATAATGGCTCCCTATGGTAGCGGATTCCGTTGCAAAGTGCTTTACAACGGAATCTGCTGCTGGATTCTGCTAATTTCTACTGAGCATGCCCAGAATGAAAAAAAATGAAGAAAAAACAAAATTTCGTTAGGCGGACGCCAAACGGATGCAACGGGTCCGTTATTTCACAGGAATCAGCTAACGGATTCCTGTGAAATAGCGGATCCGTTGCATCCGTTGACACCACAAAAATAACGGATGCGTCAAAACGACGCAGCAACGGACCCAGCGGATTTCGCCCAACGGAA
This sequence comes from Anomaloglossus baeobatrachus, assembly GCF_048569485.1. Classification (NCBI taxonomy): domain Eukaryota; kingdom Metazoa; phylum Chordata; class Amphibia; order Anura; family Aromobatidae; genus Anomaloglossus; species Anomaloglossus baeobatrachus. The sequence goes on along the minus strand of NC_134355.1, from coordinate 113,096,011 downwards.
GTGTGAAACTAGCTTTACCGTTACGTCCTCGATCATGAAGGGGTTAAAAGCATTCTACACTTTGAACGATTCCTTAGATATATCCCTGGAGTGTTAGGAGATCACAAAGTGTTCCCCTGCTTAAACCAACAGATTTGATATTCTGTGTAGAATCTGGCAGGATCCTCTCTAAGGAGCCATGCATACGTCCGTGCCAACCAGTCCAATTTTGCTTTGGAAATGCATGCGACTGGGGAGTGTCAGCTTTATATCTGTAATCTGTACAATGCTCTGTGGAGCTGCGTACAAATCTGTGCCTTCCGGTCAGTGTTCGGACTGATTTGTACTGATGTCTGCATGGGCCTTAACTCTGAATTTACCAATAAAGTTAGGAGCTTGTTCTGAACCTTCTTTTTTTTTTTTTTTTTTTTTTTTTAATAAAGCTCATTCGTGGTGAATGGCCTCCATCAATGAGGCAGTGTATTTCAGAACTGTTATTAGAGGATGGCCAATGCACTCCCATAGTCTAGAATAGAAATGTCAACGTGAGGCTTGTTTATGTGGACAAGGAGACGCATGTGTTTAATTTCTGCATATTCTCTCCTTTAGAATTTGAACACCCAGCCTCCTGGAGGAACAAAGAGAAAAGCCGAGGACAGTGACAGTGAGCCCGAGCCAGAAGATAATATCAGGTGAAGCCATTATTTTATGTATCACTTTGTTAGCAAATTGCTAAATTTGAGTAGAGTCTAATGAATGCCATTTAGCTTATGGCAGCGGTGCCTTTGGATAATTTTCTATGATCTTTTTATCCAGCAGTAATTAATATGGAGAGTAACAATATTCAGTAAATTCCAGAGAGATGAGTAAGCTAAAGCTGTTAAATCCAAGTATCTAGATTAGTATGCACGCTGGCTTTCTTTCTTTATGCCACTTTTCCCTTTGAGACCGGGTGCTGCATTGGCGAGACTTTGAATGATTTTGATTTGATTATGTGATCTGAATACCAGTGTTATTCCTGATGAATATTAACCCTTACGTTTAGTTGCTGTAAGTGTGGCACATTAGCGGTTTTCAATGGGGCGTCTGTTTAGCATTCCTATTGTGCCGCGTTTTGATCTTTTAGGCTGTAAAATTGTACTTCAGAAATATAATTGTGCAGGTGTCCTATTATCATCTAACACGTGACTCCTGTGGCCATTTTGGCTATATTTGAATGATTATTGCACTTTTGATGGGAATCAATAATAAAGTAAATGTGTGGATAAATCACTATTGCTTTTTGATTGACATTACATAACGCAGACCTTGTTCAGAATGGAATGTTTTTTATTTATTTATTTTTTTAAAATTTTTTATGGTGTGAAGTCTTGAGACTGTCCTGAATTTGAAATGGTGAAATCCGTCTGATTCTTATACACATATCGATGGTCATTGGCACAATAAAAAAATAAATAAAAACTCTTGCAATACAATACTTCTACTTGATCTGCTTTCCCTTCCCTGCTGACAACTTAATGACAACTTTTACAACAGGGAAAGTCTGAAATCTCCGCATTGAATCCACTTCTGATGATGATGATTGCATAGAGGTGCATCCCACCCACCCTCTTGATATTTAGAATAATTGATTTCCTATAAGAGTGCTTGCCTTAACCCCTTAAAGACCGCGGGCAGTAAAATTACGTCCTAAATGTCATAATGTTACTGCCCGCGGTCCTCCGGCGGCAGCATGCCGCGATCGGCGCACATCTCAGCTGATTTTCACAGCTGAGATGTGTGCCTGCTAGGCAAGAGCAGAATCGTTATCTGCTCGTGCCGATTAACCCCTTCAATGGCGCTGTCAATACGTGACAGCGCCATTATAAGCGCGATCGCGGTAAACTTTTACTTACCGCCCGATACCGGAAGTCACGTGACGCGATCACGTGACTTCCGATAGTTGTCATGGTAACACAGGCTCATGTGATGACTCCTGTACTACACATGACTTGCTTTCACTTTCGCTGTGCCAGCGGCACAGCAAAAGAGAGAGCGTATCTGCTGTTTACAGCTGTATATCTGTGATCAGCAGATAGTGCAGAGCGATCGGAATGCTGATCGCAATAGCCCCCTAGGGGGACTAGTAAAATAAAAAAAAAGTTTTAAAAAAACAAAAAAACCTAAAAGTTCAAATCACCCCCCATTCGCCCCATTGAAAATTAAAGGGTTAAAAACGTAAAAAAATATACACACTTTTGGTATCGCCGCGTTCAGAAACGCCCGATCTATCAAAATATAAAATCAATTAATCTGGTCAGTATACGGCGTAGCGGCAAAAAAAAATCCAAACGCCAAAACGACGTTTTTTTATCGCCACAACTTTTGCACAAAATGCAATAAGAGGCAATCAAAACGTAGCATCTGTGCAAAACTGGTACAGTTAAAAACGTCAGCTTGAGACGCAAAAAATAAGCCGTAATATAGTAATAATTCTGGCACACTGAAGATATTGAAGACATATGAGACGTTTCTTTAGAATGCTGAATCAATTTATTAGTGCAAAAAGTTGAGGATAATTTATCCAACGTTTCGACCGTATCTTATGGCCGTTGTCAAGGACAAAATTATCTATATCAACACTGTGAAGATATGCGTTCAATGTTAAATGGACATCGCCATTGGGTATAATGGGATAAAAAAAATCGATCCTCACGTACTATCAGTAAGATATAAGAGAGATGGCCAAGACCTTTATTGCAGGACTGGGAATAGCCCAAATTTTGTTGTTGTTTCTGGTTTATTGGATAGAAACCGTAACACAAGACACTAGTGGGAGTAGTGTGATTCCCACACTAAGTGTTTCTTAGCTACCTCCAAATGAGCAAATGCTTATTGTAGTGTTTCTGGACAATAATTATCTGGTACTGCTATCATGGGAAATAGGGAACACATGTCCCTTTAAGACTCTGGAAAGGTAAATAGGAGCTCAAAAGCAAAGAGTTGCTAGGTAGATTTGTGGGGGAACGAATCTTATAATACTGGTGTAGGGTATAGGTCCCTGGACAGTGTCCAGTGTCCAGGGACCTATACCCTACACCAGTATTATAAGATTCGTTCCCCCACAAATCTACCTAGCAACTCTTTGCTTTTGAGCTCCTATTTACCTTTCCAGAGTCTTAAAGGGACATGTGTTCCCTATTTCCCATGATAGCAGTACCAGATAATTATTGTCCAGAAACACTACAATAAGCATTTGCTCATTTGGAGGTAGCTAAGAAACACTTAGTGTGGGAATCACACTACTCCCACTAGTGTCTTGTGTTACGGTTTCTATCCAATAAACCAGAAACAACAACAAAATTTGGGCTATTCCCAGTCCTGCAATAAAGGTCTTGGCCATCTCTCTTATATCTTACTGATAGTACGTGAGGATCGATTTTTTTTTTTTTTAGATCCCATTATACCCAATGGCGATGTCCATTTAACATTGAACGCATATCTTCACAGTGTTGATATAGATAATTTTGTCCTTGACAACGGCCATAAGATACGGTCGAAACGTTGGATAAATTATCCTCAACTTTTTGCACTAATAAATTGATTCAGCATTCTAAAGAAACGTCTCATATGTCTTCAATATCTTCAGTGTGCCAGAATTATTACTATATTACTGACTACTATTTTCTTTTTCGCTCCTAATTGGGAGACCCAGACAGTGGGTGTATAGCTACTGCCTCTGGAGGCCGCACAAAGAACTACACTTAAAAGTGTAAGGCCCCTCCCCTTCTGGCTATACACCCTCCCGTAGGAGTACGGATTCCTCAGTTTTAGCTTTGTGCGCAAGGAGGTCAGACACGCACGCATAGCTCCATTGTTTTTAGTCAGCAGCAGCTGCTGACTATGTCGGATGGAAGAAAAGAGGGTCTATACAGACTCCCAGCATGCTCCCTTCTCACCCCACTTATGTCGGAGGTGTTTGTAAGGTTGAGGTACCCATTGCGGGTACGGCGGCAGGAGCCCACATGCTGATTCCTTCCCCATCCCTTTTTACAGGGCTCTGGGTGAAGTGGGATTTACCGGTCTCCAGGCACTGAGACCGTGCTCCATCTACAGCCCCTGGAGAAGATGCTGGATGGAGCGGAGTACATCAGGGACATGGCCCTGCTTCCTTAAGGTACTCTGTGTCCCCGTGCATTTGGCGCTCACACCGCAGCATGCTGGGTGTTGTAGTGCGCCGGGGGACATCAGCGCTGCGGCGCCTGTGCCATGGCCTCATTCAGCTTAGCTGAAGCAGGCACACTTATGGGAATCGGCCGCGCCGGCCGCTGGGACTGCGGCACGGCTGGCACTTGTAGTGCGCCGGGGACTTCAGCGCGGCCTGCGCTTTTACGGCGGCCGCGCTGATAACTACAGTCCCCGGCTTTTGCGGCCTGCTTCCGTTCGTTCCCGCCCCCAGACCTGCCAGTCAGGAGAGGGGCGGGACGCTGCCCACGTCTAGACTCGGTCGCGCCGGCCGCTGGAACAGCGGCGCGGCTGGCACTTGTAGTGCGCCGGGGACTTCAGCGCGGCCCGCGCTTTTACGGCGGCTGCGCTGATAACTCGAGTCCCCGGCTTTTGCGGCCTGCTTTCGTTCGTTCCCGCCCCCAGACCTGCCAGTCAGGAGAGGGGCGGGACGCTGGCCAGTGCATCAGCGCTGAGGGCTGGAGTCGTTTTTACATACTCCAGCCCTCACAGTCAGCACAGAGGGGACACTGTTCCCGCACTTTTGTTGGGGAACTCCCACGGACCGCCCCTCTCCACATAAGCCGGCAGCCATTCTTGCTGACACGCTGAGCTGCAGAGGGGAGCCGGGGAGACCCAGACAAGGCATTCTGCAGCCTCTTACCCGCTGTTCAGCGGGCGGTAAGCAGCCCTCAGGGCTCACCCCCTCTTGTGCTCGTAGTATTCTTAGTATTTTGTTGCTACAAATACTTGGTATTACATAGCGCTGGTCGCCCTTTGGCTATAGACTCTCTCACATGCAGAGAGCCAGCAGCATGTCGCCCGTAAAACGCAAGGGTGCCAAGGCACAGACATTATATGCTTCCTGCACCGCATGTGGGACTTTTCTACCGGCAGGCTCCACGGACCCCCATTGTGTGCAGTGCTCGGCCCCTGCGGCGCTTGCACAGTCGGGACCTCTGCTGGACGTGTCCCAGGGTGTACCACCTGTGAATGCTGTCCAGGTGACAGGAACTGAGTTTGCAGCTTTTGCTGACAGAATGTCTCTCACTATGTCACAAATTCTTGACACATTGCGAGCTAGGCCTGTACTTCAGACCACGGACACTGTGCATGTATTGCCCCCTGGTCCCCCTCAGCTCCTAGCTCCGGGACGGGCATCTACACCTCAGGGTGAAGACTCTGACTCGGACGATGGCCCCGGGCAGCCTAAGCGGGCTCGTTATGACGGGCCTTCACATTCATCTCAATGGTCTGGATCCCAGCGGGATGAATCTATGGGTGATGAGGCGGACGTAACTGATCAGGATTCTGATCCTGGGACCGCTCTCAATCTAGATACACCAGATGGTGACGCCATAGTTAATGATCTTATATTTAACATCAATAAGATGTTGAATATTTCCCCACCAGCTCCTCCTGTAGAGGAGTCAGCTTCGCAGCACGAGAGAATCCATTTCAGATACCCTAAGCGTACATTAAGCACTTTTCTGGACCACGCTGACTTCAGAGACGCAATCCAGAAACCCCACGCTTATCCTGAAAGGCGTTTTCCTAAACGACTTAAAGATACACGCTACCCTTTTCCCTCTGAAGTGGTCAAGGGTTGGACCCAGTGTCCAAAAGTGGATCCTCCAATTTCCAGGCTTGCAGCTAGATCCTTGGTTGCTGTTGAAGATGGAGCGGCACTTAAAGATGCCACTGACAGGCAGATGGAGCTCTGGCTGAAATCCATCTATGAAGCGATTGGAGCGTCATTAGCGCCTTCTTTTGCGGCCGTATGGGCACTCCAAGCTATCACGGCCGGGCTTGCGCGAGTCGACTCAGTCACACGTGCATTTGCCCCGCAGGTAGCACCATTGACCTCGCAAATGGCGGCATTCGCGTCGTACGCGATTAATGCTGTTCTGGACGCTACAAGCCGCACGGCAGTGGCGTCAGCCAACTCAGTTGTTTTGCGTAGGGCTCTGTGGTTGAGACATTGGAAAGCAGATTCTCATTCCAAGAAGTGCTTAACCAATTTGCCTTTTTCTCGTGACCGATTGTTTGGAGAGCGTTTGGATGAAATCATCAAACACTCCAAGGGTAAGGACTCTTCCTTACCGCAACACAGACAAAACAAGCCCCAACAGAGGAGGGGTCAGTCTGGTTATCGGTCCTTTCGAGGACAGGGCAGGTCCCAATTCGCCTCGTCAAAAAAGACTCAAAAGGACCAGAGACGTTCAAATTCTTGGAGGTCTCAGTCACGCCCAAAAAGACCAGCCGGAGGAACCGTTGCCAAAACGACGTCCTCCTGACTTGCGGTCTCCGATGCCCACACCCGCGGTCGGTGGGAGGCTGTCCCACTTTGGCGACATTTGGCTAGCAAACGTCAAGGACCGTTGGGTGAGAGATATTCTATCTCACGGGTACAGGATAGAGTTCAGTTCTCGTCCGCCAACTCGTTTCTTCCGAACTTCTCCACCACCAGACCGAGCCGATGCTCTGTTGCAGGCGGTGGCCGCTCTAAAGGCGGAAGGGGTGGTGACCTCCGTCCCTCTTCAGGAACAGGGTCACGGTTTTTACTCCAATCTGTTTGTGGTCCCAAAAAAGGACGGATCGTATCGTCCCGTCCTGGATCTGAAGTTGCTCAACAGACACGTAAAAGTCAGGAGGTTCCGGATGGAATCCCTACGCTCCGTCATAGCCTCAATGTCTCAGGGAGATTTTCTAGCATCAATAGACATCAAAGATGCGTATCTCCACGTGCCGATTGCACCAGAGCATCAGCGTTTCCTACGTTTCGTCATACACGACGAGCACCTACAGTTCGTAGCGTTACCCTTCGGTCTGGCAACAGCCCCCCGGGTCTTCACCAAAGTCATGGCAGCAGTAGTAGCTGTTCTGCACTCGCAGGGTCACTCGGTCATCCCGTATCTAGACGACCTGCTTATAAAGGCATCCTCTCAAGAAGCATGCCAACACAGTCTGAAGGTGGCGCTAGACACTCTCCAGACTTTCGGGTGGATTATCAACTTTCCAAAGTCTCATCTAACCCCGACCCAATCTCTGACTTATCTTGGCATGGAGTTTCATACTCTATCAGCGATAGTGAGGCTTCCACTGGACAAGCAGTGCTCGCTACGGACTGGAGTGCAATCTCTCCTTCAGAGCCAGTCGCACTCACTGAGGCGCCTCATGCATTTCCTAGGAAAGATGGTAGCAGCAATGGAGGCAGTCCCGTTCGCGCAGTTTCATCTGCGCCCTCTCCAATGGGACATTCTGCGCCAATGGGATGGGAAATCGACGTCCCTCGACAGGACTGTCTCCCTCTCTCAGACTGCCAAGGACTCTCTACGTTGGTGGCTTCTCCCCAACTCATTGTCACAGGGAAAGTCGTTCCTTCCCCCGTCCTGGGCAGTGGTCACGACAGATGCGAGCCTATCAGGGTGGGGAGCGGTGTTTCTCCACCACAGGGCTCAGGGGACGTGGACTCAGGAAGAGTCCACCTTGCAGATCAATGTTCTGGAAATCAGAGCAATCTATCTTGCCCTGCGAGCCTTCCAACAATGGCTGGAAGGCAAGCAGATTCGGATTCAGTCGGACAATTCCACGGCGGTGGCGTACATCAACCACCAAGGGGGAACACGCAGTCGCCAAGCTTTTCAAGAAGTCCAGCGGATTTTGACGTGGGTGGAAAGCAGAGCGTCCACCATATCTGCAGTTCACATCCCAGGCGTGGAAAACTGGGAAGCGGACTTTCTCAGTCGCCAGGGCATGGACGCAGGAGAATGGTCCCTTCACCCGGACGTGTTTCAACAGATCTGTTGCCGCTGGGGGTCGCCGGACGTCGATCTGATGGCGTCACGGCACAACAACAAGGTCCCAGTTTTCATGGCACGGTCTCACGATCACCGAGCGCTGGCGGCAGACGCCTTGGTTCAGGATTGGTCGCAATTCCGACTCCCCTATGTGTTCCCACCTCTAGCATTGTTACCCAGAGTTCTCCGGAAAATCAAGTCCGACTGCCAGCGAGCCATACTCGTCGCTCCAAATTGGCCAAGAAGGTCGTGGTACCCGGATCTGTGGCATCTCACGGTAGGCCAACCGTGGGCACTACCAGACCGTCCAGATCTGCTGTCTCAAGGGCCGTTTTTCCATCTGAATTCTGCGGCCCTGAACCTGACTGTGTGGACATTGAGTCCTGGATCCTAGCGGCCTCAGGTTTATCTCAGGGAGTTGTTGCCACAATGAGACAGGCTAGAAAACCATCCTCAGCTAAGATCTATCACAGAACGTGGAAGATATTCTTAGCGTGGTGCTTGGCTCAAGGGTTTTCTCCCTGGCCATTTGCATTGCCAATTTTTCTTTCCTTCCTGCAGTCTGGGTTGGAAAAAGGTTTGTCCCTTAGCTCGCTTAAGGGTCAAGTCTCCGCGTTATCCGTATTCTTTCAGAAGCGCTTGGCACAGCTTTCTAAAGTACGCACGTTTCTCCAAGGAGTTTGTCATATCGTTCCTCCTTACAGACGGCCATTGGAACCCTGGGATCTGAACAAGGTTCTCCTTGCTCTTCAAAAGCCGCCTTTCGAGCCCTTGAAAGAGGTTCCCCTTTCTCGGCTTTCACAAAAGGTAGTTTTTCTTGTAGCGGTCACATCTCTTCGAAGAGTGTCCGAGCTGGCGGCGTTATCTTGCAAATCTCCCTTCCTGGTGTTTCACCAAGACAAGGTAGTACTGCGTCCAATTCCAGAGTTTTCTCCCAAGGTGGTTTCTTCCTTTCATCTCAATCAGGATATCACTTTGCCATCTTTGTGTCCGCATCCAGTTCACCAATTTGAAAAGGGTTTACATCTGTTGGACCTGGTGAGAGCACTCAGGATTTACATTTCTCGCACGGCGCCTCTACGCCGTTCGGATGCGCTCTTTGTCCTAGTCGCTGGTCAGCATAAGGGATCGCAAGCTTCCAAATCCACCCTGGCGCGGTGGATCAAGGAACCAATTCTTCACACATACCGTTCTGCTGGGCTTCAGATTCCATCTGGACTGAAGGCCCATTCTACCAGAGCCGTTGGTGCGTCCTGGGCGTTGAGGCATCAGGCTACGGCTCAGCAAGTGTGCCAGGCGGCTACCTGGTCGAGTCTGCACACGTTTACCAAACACTATCAAGTGCATACCTACGCTTCGGCAGACGCCAGCCTAGGTAGACGGGTCCTTCAGGCGGCGGTGGCCCACCTGTAGGAAGAGGCTGTATGACAGCCCGTTCATGTGGTATCTTTTTACCCACCCAGGGACTGCTTTTGGACGTCCCACTGTCTGGGTCTCCCAATTAGGAGCGAAAAAGAAGAAGGGAATTTTGTTTACTTACCGTAAATTCCTTTTCTTCTAGCTCCAATTGGGAGACCCAGCACCCGCCCTATCTGTTTTTAGGGTTTCGTTTTTTCGGGTGCACATGTTGTTCACGTTGTTTCTTAAGTTCTCCGATCTAGTTATCGGATTGAATTTGTTTTTGAAACTGTTATTGGCTTTCCTCCTTCTTGCTTTGGTACTAAAACTGAGGAATCCGTACTCCTACGGGAGGGTGTATAGCCAGAAGGGGAGGGGCCTTACACTTTTAAGTGTAGTTCTTTGTGCGGCCTCCAGAGGCAGTAGCTATACACCCACTGTCTGGGTCTCCCAATTGGAGCTAGAAGAAAAGGAATTTACGGTAAGTAAACAAAATTCCCTTCTTTCTGGGCACCTAAACCGCGCAACTGTGAGCCAGACCTATTCGCTTGCAAAAAATAAGCCGTCACTGAGCCATAGATCCCGAAAAATGAGACTGCTACGGGTCATGGAATATGGCGTAAAACGTGCGCCACTTTTTTCGGACAAACTTCCGTTTTTTTTTTAACCCCTTATAAAAAAGTAAACCTATACATGTTTGGTGTCTACGAACTCGCACTGACCTGAGGCATCACACCCACACATCAGTTTTACCATATAGTGAACACAGTGCATAAAATTTCTCAAAAACCATAGTGCTATCGCACTTTTTTTGCAATTTTTCTGCATTTGGAATTTTTTTGCCGTTTTCCAGTACCCTATATGGTAAAAACTGATGGTTTCATTTAAAAGTACAGCTCGTTCCGCAAAAAATGAGCCCTCACATGACCATATTGACTGAAAAGTAAAAACGTTACGTCTCTCAGAAAAAGAATGGCGAAAAAAAAAAAACGGAAAGTGAAAAATCGGCCGGTCTTGAAGGGGTTAAGCTCCGCTCCAAGTCGGGATGTCCAAATCCTTTCATATGTTGAACAGGTACATGGCATTTTTTGCATGCTGCCATTTATACGGTTGGTACTGCTGGGTTGTATTTTGCTGCTGGAATGTCCTTATTAGTATGTTGTAAAATTGCATTACATTTTTGTTTTATGCTGTTGATTAGTTGTGTAATGCTGAATTGTGGTAGTTTTTGGGGTTTTTTTGGGGTTTTTTTTTTCCGAGGCTGGAGTTAAAGGGGTACTCTAGGGAGATAAATGATTCTACTGTCCCTGCCCTCATAAACTATAAGGATGAGGTCCATCCTCACAGTACCTGTAATTCACTGTGATGCTGGATCCACTCCCTGGTGCTCCCCCTCCCTTCTCGGAAGTAACAACCCACATCAGGGGGTGTGTCTTGCTCCATGCTGCCTAGTACCAGTCAATACCCCTGATATTTCCTTGCAGTCTAAAAACAGACATGGTGGGGTGTCATCAAACCCCTTATTTTTGGACTGCAGGAAAACAGATATTCTCAGGGAATTGGCTGCACTAGGACCATGCCCCCTGGTGTGTGATGTAACGTTCCCAGAAAGGAGGGAGAGCACCAAGGAGCCGCTCCAGCTCCAAAGTGAATTATAGGTACTGTGAGGATGGGAAACAGCGCTACGGATGTGATCTTTATAGTATAGTTTAAGGGCATGGCCATTAAAATAACTACCTGGAGTACCGCTAAACTTACCCTGTATTGTTATATTGCACCACCTAGGAGATATTACACACTGCATTATGGTGACCACGATTGGTGAGGCCTACTGTAAAAAGTTTGTGAAACCAACCCAGTTATAATTAACCTTGCTGTAGTCCAGGAGTCTCCAACTTGTGGCCTATGAGGCTGCTGACTGTGGGTCTGCAGGAGCACTGGCGCTTCCAGGACTTCCTCGGGACAGCAGATAAGAAGGAAGGGCGTGCCAGCGCTCCTTAATGACATCACGCTGGAGAACATTGTCTCTTTTCTGCACATGTGTAGCAGTGGTGGTCGACTAATATGGAGAGGATGATTTTTTTCTTTTAAAGGGAACCTGTCACCAGGTTTTTCCTTTTATGAGCTGTGGCCACCACCAGTGAGCCTATATAGACAGTATTCTAGAGTGCTGCATAGAAGTGCTCTGGATACACAGTATAACGTAAAAAACACTTTGATTATACTCCCCTAGTGGCAGTCTGGTCCGTTGGCTGTCTCTGGTGTGGGTCCGGTGCCCCCTCTATCTTGTGTGATCGCTGTCCTCCTTCTCAGCCCCGTGTGCATGACGTGTCCTGTGTCATGCAGAGAGAGGCCTCCACTGCGATCCTGTGCAGGTGCACTCTGATCTGCCCAGCTGAGGGCAGAGCAAAGTGCTGGAATGCGCAGACGAGAGAAAAGGTCAAAGTGCGCCTGCACAGGATCGCAATGGAGACCTCTCTGTGAATGACGTAGCATGCGATCAGGAGGACAGGGAACACACAATATGCAGGAGGCGCCTGACCGAGAGCTGTGACGCCCATTGGACCAGGCCGCCCCTAGGTGAGAATTATAAAGGTGTTTTTTACATTCTACAGAGAAGCCTGGGCTCTTTTATATACAATATTCTACAATACTATATATAAGAGCTCACTGGTGGTGGCCGCAGCTTCTGGTGACAGGTTCCCTTTAACTTTCTGCAACATGTATAATGTGATGGTGTCGGCACCATCCTCAGTGGACGTCAGCTATGTATCATTGTATCATAGCTGATGCCCTGCTGCAATAGCTATGATCGGTATTGCCACTGATCAAGGATGTTTAACCCCTTATACAATGTGGTCAATAGTGACAGCAGTATCTAAATGGTTATTTCAGGTAAGCAGATCCCTCTCTAAACTTATCAGCACTCCCCAATTGTATGGTGCCTGTAGTTTCCAAGGCAATCTAAAGTCAAGTAATGGCTTTTTAGTCAGCCGTCTATGGTGGCCTGTAAGGCCCTGCAATAATCAGTTTAAAAAGCAATGTGTCTGATGGCTCTAATATTCTGCAGGATTTTAGATCAGGCAAGTAATAGTTAAAGGGATGGTTCAACCAGATTTTTTATTTTCTAGATCTATATTATATTGAGAAACAATCTCAAATACCTTATGTTGGCAATAGTACCTGTGAGAGGCGCTATTGCGGATCGCTGTTCCCCATGCCTGATCCCCGGGCTCCGTGACCTCGGGTATCCGGTGTTGTCACGTCAAGTTCCTGATCATGTGACATCACTGCGGCTGGCCACAGTCTCCATGAGTGATTGGCTGTGGGCGGTGTTTCACTGCTCAGCACAGCCCATTAGCTCCCAACTCCCTCACAGCAGAGCACTGCAAGCAGGAGACACGCTGGGCTGTGACAAGCAGTGAAACACCGCCCACAGCCCTGTGACTCAGGAAGACTGCGGCCGACCGCAGTGATGTCAGGTTAACAGGAACTTGACATCACCGGATCCCAGAGGTCACACAGCCCAGTGGTCAGGCATGGGGAACAGCGGTCTGCAATAGCTCCTCAGAGGCACTATTGCCAACATAAGGTATTTGAGGGAAACATTGTTTCTCAACATATCGATCTAGAAAATAAAAAAATATGGGTCAACCACCCTTTTAACCCCTTCAGCCCCAAGCCTATTTTGACCCTAAAGACCAGGCCATTTTTTGCAATTTTGACCAGTGTCACTTTATGAGGTTATAACTCTGGAATGCTTCAGCGGATCCCGGTGATTCTGAGATTCTTTTTTCGTGACATATTGGACTTCATGTTAGTGGTAAATTTAGGCCGATATTTTTTGCGTTTCTTTGTGAAAAGAACGGAAATTTCGCAAAAATTTTGAAAATTTTGTAATTTTCAAACTTTTAATTTTTATGCTCTAAAACCAACGAGACATATGACACAAAATAATTAATAAATAACATTTCCCACATGTCTACTTTACATCAGAACAATTTGGGGGGGAAAAAAAAAAAATTTAAGGAAGTTCTAGGGGTTCAAAGTTTATGAGCAATTTCTCATTTTTACAACAAAATTTACAAAGCCACATTTTTTAGGGGCCACATCACATTTGAAGTGATTTTGAGAGGTCTACATGACACAGAACACCCAAAAGTGACACCATTCCAAAAACGGCACCCCTCAGGCTACTCAAAACCACATTCAAGAAGGTTATTAACCCTTCAGGTGCTTCACAGTAACTAAAGCAATGTGGAAGGAAAAAATGAACATTTTACTTTTTGCAACAAAAGTGTTAATTTAGCCTCAAATATTGCATATTCACAAGGGTAGTAGGATTAAATGAACCCCTAAAATTTGTTGGGCAATTTCTTCTGAGCACGCAGATACCTCATATGTGGCGAAAAAACACTGTTTGGGCGCACGGCAGGACTCGGAAGGGAAGGAGCGCCATTTGACTTTTTGAACAGAAAATTAGCTAGAATCGTTAGCCGCACCATGTTGCGTTTGGAGAGCCCCTGAGGTGCCGAAACAGTGGAGCTCCCCCATATGTGACCCCATTTTGGAAACTAGACACCTCATGGCATTTATCTAGATGTTTATTGAGCACTTTGAACCTCTGGGGGCTTCACAAAAGTTAATAGAGTTGAGCCGTGCAAATAAAAAAAATTTTTTTTACCACAAAATTGTTACTTCAACCAGGTAGCTTTTTATGTCACACGTGTATCAGGAAAAATTGCACCATAAAATGTATTGTGCAATTTCTCCTGAGTACACAGACACCTCATATGTGGTGGAAATAAAATGTTTGGGCGCACAGCGGGCTCGGAAGGCAAGGAGCGTCATTTGACGTTTCAAACGCAAAATTGTCTGGGATAATTAGCGTATTCCATGTTGTGTTTGGAGACTCCCTGAGGTGCCAAAACAGTGGAGCTCCCCCACATGTGACCCCATTTTGGAAACAAGGCCCCCATGGCATAGAAAAAAAAATAGGGTGCACGCACAAATGTTCTGCAAAAAGGGGGGGGGGAACTAGGTGGGATGGAAAAAAGAAGTCCTGTCCAAAGTGGAGTACGACTGCAGCACGATTGCTGATCAGGTACCTAATTGTACATGTTTTTGTTTTTTTTTATTTGGGGTGCACAAAAAAAAGCAAAAACTAGAGCAACAATTACGTACCTGATTAGCCAATCACGTAGCTGATCAGCACTTGGCGGCAGGCAGGTGGGGGAGGAGGGGGGGGGGGAGGGAGTGGAAGATGCGATTGGGGATAGTTAGAAAAGAGCCACGAACAATACTTACAGGATGGATCAGAACAGCGGCAGATTGGGGGGGGGGGGGGGCAGCGGCATATAAAGGGAGCATCTGTGAATGTGAGACGGCGGCTGGGATAGGGTGGGGGCGGATGGGAGAGGGCGCAGTGGATGCAGGAGCGGCGGAGGATGGGGGGGAAGGGGGATGGCAGGGAAGGGGAGTGGGAGGTGAGATTGGGGATAGTTACCCTACAGGATGGATCAAGGCAGCAGGATCACAGGAGATGAAGGAGGCAGCAGATCAGGGAGGGTGAGAGGTGGGAGAGGGAGCGCAGTGCAGATCACGGGGGAGACAGGTGAGCAGAGCACAGATCATGGGGTGAGAGGTGAGCAGAGCACAGATCACGGGGTGAGAGGTGAGCAGAGCACAGATCACGGGGTGAGAGGTGAGCAGAGCGCAGATCACGGGGGTGACAGGTGAGGGAGCACAGATCACGGGGGTGACAGGTGAGGGAGCACAGATCACGGGGGTGACAGGTGAGGGAGCACAGATCATGGGGGTGACAGGTGAGGGAGCACAGATCATGGGGGTGACAGGTGAGGGAGCACACATCACGGGGGTGACAGGTGAGGGAGCACACATCACGGGGGTGACAGGGGAGGGAGCACACATCACGGGGGTGACAGGGGAGGGAGCACACATCACGGGGGTGACAGGGGAGGGAGCACACATCACGGCGGTGACAGGTGAGGGAGCACACATCACGGGGGTGACAGGTGAGGGAGCACACATCACGGGGGTGACAGGTGAGGGAGCACACATCACGGCGGTGACAGGGGAGGGAGCACACATCACGGCGGTGACAGGGGAGGGAGCACACATCACGGCGGTGACAGGGGAGGGAGCACACATCACGGCGGTGACAGGGGAGGGAGCACACATCACGGCGGTGACAGGGGAGGGAGCACACATCACGGCGGTGACAGGGGAGGGAGCACACATCACGGCGGTGACAGGGGAGGGAGCACACATCACGGGGGTGACAGGGGAGGGGGCGGGTAGCTGACCAGGGGGGTGAGAGGTGGGGGGAGCGTGCAGCACATCACGGAGGGGAGGGGGCGAGCAGCCCATCACGGAGGGGAGGGGGCGAGCAGCCCATCACGGAGGGGAGGGGGCGAGCAGCCCATCACGGAGGGGAGGGGGCGAGCAGCCCATCACGGAGGGGAGGGGGCGAGCAGCCCATCACGGAGGGGAGGGGGCGAGCAGCCCATCACGGAGGGGAGGGGGCGAGCAGCCCATCACGGAGGGGAGGGGGCGAGCAGCCCATCACGGAGGGGAGGGGGCGAGCAGCCCATCACGGAGGGGAGGGGGCGAGCAGCCCATCACGGAGGGGAGGGGGCGAGCAGCCCATCACGGAGGGGAGGGGGCGAGCAGCCCATCACGGAGGGGAGGGGGCGAGCAGCCCATCACGGAGGGGAGGGGGCGAGCAGCCCATCACGGAGGGGAGGGGGCGAGCAGCCAATCACGGAGGGGAGGGGGCGAGCAGCCAATCACGGAGGGGAGGGGGCGAGCAGCCCATCACGGAGGGGAGGGGGCGAGCAGCCCATCACGGAGGGGAGGGGGCGAGCAGCCCATCACGGAGGGGAGGGGGCGAGCAGCCCATCACGGAGGGGAGGGGGCGAGCAGCCCATCACGGAGGGGAGGGGGCGAGCAGCCCATCACGGAGGGGAGGGGGCGAGCAGCCCATCACGGAGGGGAGGGGGCGAGCAGCCCATCACGGAGGGGAGGGGGCGAGCAGCCCATCACGGAGGGGAGGGGGCGAGCAGCCCATCACGGAGGGGAGGGGGCGAGCAGCCCATCACGGAGGGGAGGGGGCGAGCAGCCCATCACGGAGGGGAGGGGGCGAGCAGCCCATCACGGAGGGGAGGGGGCGAGCAGCCCATCACGGAGGGGAGGGGGCGAGCAGCCCATCACGGAGGGGAGGGGGCGAGCAGCCCATCACGGAGGGGAGGGGGCGAGCAGCCCATCACGGAGGGGAGGGGGCGAGCAGCCCATCACGAGGGGGAGGGGCGGGGCAGCAGATCGGAGGGAGCGGTGGCACTGACAGATGGAGGAGGACAGGGATCGCGCAGCACATCACATCACGGAGGTGAGGGGGCGGGCACCGATCACGAGGGGGAGGGGCTGGGCAGCAGATCGGAGGGAGCGGTGGCACTGTGGCAGATGGAGGGCGGCAGCGGATCGGGAGGTGTGGGGATGAGGGTGCGGGCAGCAGATACAAGGGGTGGGGGTGCAGGCAGGAGATCGGGGAGACAGGTGGCAGATCGCGGAGGGCGGCGGATCGGGAGGCTTTTCGCCGGTTTCATACAGTGCAATGGCAGCGCGGCAACTTCCGGGTCCTATACTCCGGTCTCATAACAGCATGGGACCGGAGCTTGTCGCCCTGCCATTGCACTGTATACACTCACTGTGCTGGCATGCTGCAGGGACGACAAGTGAAGCTGATGGGGCGGTCACCGGTAACACGTCCACTGTGATTGGAGAAATCGGTCACAAGGCCGATCTCTCCAATCAGAGCTACTGGAGCTGGGGGAGGGTGATCCAGTGAGGTCACCCATCTCCAGCCAATGGCCAGTGCTACAGCTGCACTGGCCAGGGCTGGATTTCAATGTTTCAGTCATTTTAAATGGCTGGAACATTACAGTGGCTGTGATTGGTTGAGCGGCGTTCGTCAGCCAATCACAGCCTCCGTAGGTCCGGGGAGGAGGCACCACCCCTCCTGAGGTCAGGAACAGGTCCCCTCCTCCCCGAATCTGCGGTTTATGTTAACATATTGCAGTCACCGGAGGCTCCGGTGCCGCGATTCCGCCATGACGGAAAGATCCATCCTTGGTCGTTAAGGCCCAGGGCACAAGGACGGATCTTTCCGTCCATGGTCGTGAAGGGGTTAAAGTCCCAAATAAAGATTAAGTAGAAAAAAAACAAAAGTTGTAAAAATTCAAAGTAGTGTGGGGGGAAAAAAAGAAACAATTTTTTTTTTTTGCCAGTAAAAATGCTTTTGTATTTAAAAACTAAAATAAACAAAGTACACGTTTGGAATTTGCCACATAGTTAATGACCCAAGCTATACAAGTGTACCATAACCCATATCATGGATAGAAATATATATATATATATATATATATGGAGAGAGAGATATCTCACATATATATGCTCCTGTTTTTAAATATCAAAAGTCCCAAAAAATACCAAACTTTTGTCCTTGCTGTGTTAGTACATGTGACTATACATATGGCTGCTTTGTTTCGCTGGGAGTGATGAGGTTTCCTGCGACAATGTTCCTTCAGTGCTCCACAGCTCTGAACGAGGCAACCTAATGGTCCATCCCCAGTTTGTCATGCAGGGTTTGGATCATTGTCTGCCACCATATTTTTGGATTTCAGGAGTTTTTTTTTTTTTTTTTGTTGTTTTTTTTTCCCTACCGGTCTGTAATGTGTCCAGAGTCTGACGGCTTGTTACTTTTGCAGGTTATGGGAAGATGGATGGAAACAGCGTTATTATAAAAAAAAATTTGACGTGGATTCCACTGATGACAAGTTTCGCCGGAAGGTTGTGCAGTCCTACGTTGAGGGTCTGTGCTGGGTGCTCCGATATTATTACCAGGTGCGTGTTGATGCTATTGTATGTAGCAGCTTGTCAGGCTGCTCGGCTTCGTTGGGAATCTAGTTTGGAAACATGGCTGTCTGCAGGCTCGGCACACATCAGCTCCTCTCCGCATGTCAGTAGGGTGAACAGACAAAATTGCAAAGAATTACAATTATTTAATAAGTGCTGGCAAGCTGTCAAAGGAACAGTCAGCCGCTCGGCCTGCAATATTGTGATGTTACATGAAGTGCAGTGTAATTGAAGTGATCAGCGTCTGATGAAAATCTTTTTATAATTGAAATGTTATGCAAAAGATTAGTTAGAAATACAGAGCGATTGTACAAGGCTGTCTAATGGGGAATTGTATGCCTGGGGAGAATGCTAGGTGCATAATAGATCCGCTGGAGGTAAGCTAAAGTTTACCTGCTAAGCAATGGTTGTCACATTTATTCGCTGTGTGTATAAAGTTTTACTATCATTTTGCATTAGACGTGCTGTGTTCATGTCATTATTGTCAAAATGATATTTTCCAATACTCTTGCCAAGCTTTTCACGCTGAGGCCTGAATAATGACATAAAACTATAAGATGATGGATAATCATGCCACTCAACTATTATTGCTACTCAGCAGCGGACAGCAAATATTCATAGTGTCCCTGCGCAGGATCCATGCACACAGAAAGCTTAGTCCAGGCAATCTAAGGACGCGCGCATGGTATTCTCTACGCTGCTTGTCATCGGATCCTTGGTAATTTCATATATTGCCCGTGTGTATGTTTGCATTGCTTTGTACAATTGTGATCCTTTATGTATACACTGTTGCAACAATACAGAGAGATGATCACTTTGGGCCTGGTAGTTGAAACTCTGATCTGTTGTGATTGTTAGGACAAGTGTAATACAGAAAGCTCTTCAAATGGTGATGCCAAGTCCTCCAGAGAAGAAAACACTTCTTAGGCTACATGCGCACACTGCGTTTTTGTCACTTTTTGTGGTGCAGTTTTGTCAGAACTTTCTGACATTTGACTTCCCAGCAAAGTCTATGAGAAGTCAATTTGCTGTGCACACAATGCAGTTTGTCCGCGCTTTGTTTGACAAAAGTTTGTGACAAAAAATAAGCAGCATGTTCATTCTTGCGTTTTTGTCCACATTTGTCATCCATTGAAATCAATGAGGCCATCATAAACGCAAGGAAAAAACACATGCTATCAAATTGGTGCGTTTGGCATGTATTTTGCATAAATTTTACCCACGGTTTTGTTAACAAACGCAGCTCACCAACGTCCAGAATTACAAAATCTGTGCTGGAGTGATTTTGGCAGGTCTGTGTCGGTGTGTCCCTCTCTCTCTTTTTCGCTTTCTCTCTCTCCAAGCACTACATACTCACCGATCACCGGCTGCCACACTGCTCCCGCGTCCTCTCATCTTCTTCTGGACCCGCTCATTAGTCTCCTATATATTCACTCCTCACCCGTCTGTGATTGGTTGCAGTCAGACATGCCCCCATGCTGAGTGACAGCTGTCTGACTGCAACCAATCACAGCCGCTGGTGGGCGTGTCTACATTGTACACTTCAGTAGCGGCCTGACCCGTGACGTCACTGCTGTGACACATATCGTACTGCGGGACCCGTAGCTGTAACGTCAGGGGTTCACCCCAGTTCATTCTGATCACTGCAGCTCTGTCTGCACTCAGTCATGCTGTATGGCCGCTCGCTGTGACAGGACAGGGATGTAGCAGAGCTGAATCGCCATGGGACCTTGTGTGGTTTACTTCGGACCTGGATGGGGTGTTTGGGGGTTAATAAAGTGGTGAAAGAGAGGGCTTTTTATTTTATGTCAAATAAAGGATTTTTTGGCTGTTTGTGGTTATTTACCTTCACTTACAGATTAGTGATGTAAGGTGTCTCATAGATGCCTGACAACACTAACCTAGGGCCTAGTGGCAGCTATGGGTTGCCTTTAACCACTTATTACCCTGATTGCCACCGCACCAGGGCAATCGGGAAGAGCTGGGTCCAGGGCCAGAATTGGCTCATCTTATGGAAGCGCCACTTCTGGGGCAGCTGTGGCCTGCTATTGTTAGGCTGGAAAGGGCCAAATAACGATAACTCTTCCCACCCTAATAATGTCAGCCCCCAGTGGTCTGTTGCACCATGGCTGGTATTAAAAAAATGGGGGACCCCATAATATATATATTTTTTTAATAAATCAAATAATTAAAAAGAAAGTGTGGAATTCCCCTCTATTTTCATAACCAGCCAAGATACAGCAGACAGCTGGGGGTTGTAGCCTGCAGCTGCTGCTGTTCCTCTGCTGGATATGAAAAAGTGGGGGGGACACCACGTCATTTATTTTATCCCCCTCCCCCCCAAACAAATAAAAATAAACAGCTAGCCAAGCTGGCTATCCCTCTTCAAGCTATTTTATCTGTCCTTCCTTATTATCTAATCTGTTATTATCTATTTATTTATCTATCTATCCAGCCATTCTTTCTATCTTTTTCTATCTATCTATCTATTCTAGCTAGCTATCCATTCTTATCCTATCCGATCATATTTTGTTTCACCTTTTAAAAAAAACTTTTCCAGGGTCTTTGACAAAGAGCAGTTTTGGTTACAGTTTGTGTGCAGAAAAACTGCAGCTTGCGCATGTAGCATTACAACAATTTAAGCTTAAAAGGCATATGGAGCGGGGGTTCTTC
The DNA here is from genome assembly GCF_048569485.1 of Anomaloglossus baeobatrachus. Lineage (NCBI taxonomy): Eukaryota > Metazoa > Chordata > Amphibia > Anura > Aromobatidae > Anomaloglossus > Anomaloglossus baeobatrachus. Next base: position 113,075,024 of record NC_134355.1, on the reverse strand, counting down.
TGGTTAGGCAATCACTGCCAATGTCAAGACTCTGAACTTCAGTATTATGAGCCCATGGGCAGTCTTGTTCTCAACTCAATGTTTAACCTTTTGGTTATGAAGTCAAAATAATCTGTCACTAAGCCCCATTTTTTTTTTTTCATTTTTTTCTAAATCTGACTCTTGTCACTGTAACAACTGGAATGCTTCTACATATCAATGTTAGTAGTTTTATTTCGTTTTTTTTCCCTATTTAAATGTTGTTAGCCTTAAAGGGGTGGTTCACTACTCAGCATTAGTGGCCACATCGTTGTAAAACTCATAGGGAATGCTTTTCTCGGGCTCCGTAACTTTGGAGACGGTGATGCCACTTCAGCTTCCAGTTGACCCGACATCACCGAGCCGGCCCCCGTTCTTTGAGTGACTTGGCTGTAAGTGGAGTTTCACCGCTCGTCGTAGCCCAGCATCACTCCTGCTTGCGGCGTTCTGCAGCGAAAGAGAGACCGCACGAGATGCTAGGCTGTGATGTTGACGAGACCTGACCGGATCTGAGGTCATGGAGCCCGGGGGTCACTTGATGGGGATGAGCGGACCGCAATAGCGCGCTTCAGAGGCAGATTATACTACACAAGTTATTTGAGTAAAGCCTTCCCTATGGGTTTTACAGGGATGTGGCCACCAATGCTGAGTAGTAAACCACCCCTTTAAATTTATCATTTTCACAAGTGATATCAGGAGGAAATACATAAATTTGCTACAAACTTTCTCCGTAACCAAAAAAAACAACCCACCCCACCCCTCCCAAAGCTCATGCACGCGTACTCTATTTTAGAAACTACACCCCTAGAGCATGTTTTTTCTAAATTTTTCATTTTCTTAGGGGGTGATAGAAGTGAATGGACCCCAAAATTTGTTATACAATTTCTACCCAAGTCCGCAAAAAGGAAGGAGCAATATATGGCTTTTTGAACGTAAAATGTGTTTGCATAGGTTGAATTTGCTGCTTCGAAGTTCTTTAGAAGCCACAATTGCAAAAAAACTAATTTAAAAATTACCCAATTTTGCAAACTTCGCTGCTCAAAGAATTTAATTTAGGGGTGTAGATTAGTATTTCTCATTCACTTCATTGGGGACACTGGAAACCATGGGTATGTGCTGCTGACACTAAACAATAAAATGTTAACCCTTCCTCACCAGGGTACACCCACCAACTGGCCGGCCAGTCAGTCGCTTAGGCTTCCCTTGCTTGCGCCGTCTTCTAGCCACCAACGTCCAAAGTTAGGGGCGGAGAACCTATGCTTAATCCTAGGGAAACCCGCTAATGCACTTCTCTTATTATCCTTCACTTTACCTGCTCCTCCTGTAATAAAAAAATGCCCTCAGGTCAAATCACGACCCTCTTCCAGACTGGAGTACCTCCAAAAAACAGCTCCCCTTACCCCCGAGTGTGCCGCAGCTCGTTGCAGTCAGTTACCCAAGATCTGGTCTGTCATATAGCATCTGCCTAACCCATCAGCCACCTCCGGTGCTCTGGTCGCTTACGGATCAGATTCACCTTTTAATGCATACCAGCAAGGCTGATTGCATAGAGGATCCAAGATGCGGGCTCACTCTAGCTCCTTTTCCGGATCCCCCCTTCATCTACATACTCCAGTATGGCCTCCACCTCATGCTTTTTGTCATCGGAACTCCATTCCACACAGAATTCTGACCTATGCTCCGAATCGGATTGCGACCAGGCCTCCAAGTTCCAAAACATGATGAACAGCCTGATCCTGGCAGGATTTTTTTTTTTTTTTTTTTTTGTGTTTTCTTAGTCCAAATCGGACTGAGAAAAAAAATCATGCTGCTTTTTTGCGAGTTTCTACTGCGAGTCTCCAATGCAAGTCTATGGGAGCGTGTAAAAAATCGGATGTCACGGGACGGCACTCACACCATCCTAGTGACATCAGATTTTCTAAATACATTTCTCGCATGTTTCCTAAAACACTGGAAACGAGTGATTACTCAATGTCTGTCAATCACTATTCTCTGTCAGTCGGTCTCTCCCTCTCGCCCTCTATTCGCTCTGTCGGTCGGTCACTATCTCTGTCCCTCTCTCTCTGTCCATATCGGTCTATCCCTCTCCCCCTCCTCCCCCCTCTCTCATACTCACTGATCCCCGATCACCAGCGCGGCGCTGCACGGCGTTCACACTGCTCCGGCGGCTTCTCCTCTTTTGAAAAAGCCGGCCGCTCATTATTCAATCTCGTATTCCCTGTTTTACCCGCCCACTGGCACCTATGATTGGTTGCAGTCAGACACGCCGCCACGCTGAGTGACAGCTGTCTCACTGCAAGCAATCACAGCAGCCGGTGGGCGTGTCTATGCTGAGCAGTAAAATAAATTAAACTGGCGTGCGGTCCCCCCCAATTTTAATACCAGCTAGATAAAGCCATACGGCTGAAGGCTGGTATTCTCAGGATGGGGAGCTCCACATTATGGGGAGCCCCCCAGCCTAACACTATCAGTCAGCAGCCACCCATAATTGCCGCATACATTATATGCGACAGTTCTGGGACTGTACCCGGCTCTTCCCGATTTGCCCTGGTGCGTTGGCAATCGGGGTAATAAGGAGTTAATGGCAGCCCATAACTGCCACTAAATCCCAGATTAATCATTGCAGGCATCTGAGACACCCCCAATGATTAACCTGTAAATTAAAGTTAATAAACACACACAGTGAAAAAATCCTTTATTTGAAATAATAAACAATAACAAAGACCCTCGTTCATCACTTTATTAAGTACCCAAAAAACCCATCCTTGTCCGACGTAATCCACGGAGGTCCCTCGACGCTCTCAGCTCTGCTACATGAAGGTGACAGGAGCTGCAGAAGACACCGCCGCTCCTGTCACCTCAGCGCAGCAACTGAGGTGAGTATCGCGATCAGCTGATGTCAGTCAGGTTACTCACTTCCACCGCTGGATCCTCCAACAGTGACAGCAAGTCGCCCGAGTGACAGCGATGAAGTCACAGGTGAGTTGCGGTCACGGGGGGAAAATCCAGCTGGCCGTGGGTAACCTAAGTGACGGCAGCGCTAATCACGCTGCTCAATTCAGTCACTCAGGGGGATTAGTGGTCACCGGTGAGTCCTTCACGGGTGACCGCTAAATAGGACGCGACACAGACAGAGCCGCGGCATGACAATGAAGTCGGGTGAAGTTCACCCGAGTTCATTCTGATCGTGCGGCTCTGTCTGTGTCTGCTGTCATCTGCCATTCAGCTCGGCTACATGGCTGCTGTCAGCGGCCATGTAGCAGAGCTGAATGGCAGATGACAGCTGCTGAGAAAAAAAAGGATCACACACGCACTGCAATCATGAGAAAAATCTCAGGATCGCAGTGCAGTTGCATTGCACTCTGACCTAACGTGAACTAAAATCAGCCGAGTTTTTTTCAGCTAACTCGGACTGATTTTACTCGCATAGATGTGTTTCCAGCCTTACTTGGACAATCTTCTGATCAAGGCACCTTACTATCAAGCCTGCTGCTCAAGTCTTTAGATCACTCTTGACATGCTGTCTCGAATGGGCTACATCACAAACATGGCAAAGTAATCTCTGTTCTTTGCCCAGTGCCTAATTTTGCAAGTTATCTGGTTTGATACCACACAGCAGAGGTTTTTTTTCTTTATGAAGAAAAGATTTCCGCCCTACTATTTGGCATTCGCTCTCTGACGCCCATTGCACTAGCCCCCTTCGGCGCTGCATGGGGATGTTGAAGAAAAAAAATAAAGGCCGTTCCTTATGCGCATTTCCACACTTGCACCCTCCAGCTTGCTCTGCTATTTCGCTGAGACTGGATCACCTCCCCTCTAGCGTATCCCAACATCTTCTCCCCACAGGTGAAACAGTCCCTGGTTTGGAAACAACTCTCTCCCCTCATTCACAAAGGCAGATCGTTTCGCCCATGGAATTGGCTGATCAAGATAACGAACACTAGCACCTCGAATGGTGTGCTGTTTATCCAGCTCACAGTGCAGGGACGCTGGAACTCTCCAGGAGTTTCACCTTCCAATCAACATTTTAGAGCTCTGGACCATTTACCTCAGCAAAAGGACCTTCTGTCAGGCTGTCCAGTACTCTTCCAGTCTGGCAACATCCCTGGCATAAATCAATCACCAGGGCGGATATCGAATGAAGGTTTCCTGTATCTGGTCATGTCTAAACAGCGGATACCTGCGATCTCTGCATTGCACATTGCCGGCATAGACAACAGTGTCGCCAACTTCCTAAGCCAGAAAGGTGTTTCTTCAGGTAAATGGTCTCTGAATCCAGAGGTCTTCAATCAAATCTGTCAAAGGGGGACCCCTGACATCAAACTGATGGCTTCCAGAGTGAACAGCAAGACTCCTCAAGTTGTTTCAAGGTCTTGTGATTTCCTTGCAATCAGCTCTGATGCTTTAGTCCTCCCATGGTCTCAATTCGACGTCCTATATCTGTTTCCAACTCTGCAGCAGATACCTAGACTGGTTACTTCTAATTAAGGCAGAAGGGATACTGATCATCCTTGTGGCACCAGACTAGCCCAAAGAGCATGGTACCCACCAAAATTCAGTGTCTCCCAATTTAACGGTATGGCTGTTTTGCAGTTATGAAATGCAGGTCTCACACCAGATTATCCAGACAATGATCAAAACCAGAATACTCTTATCTTCCTGAGTCTACCGCTGGACTTGGAAGGCCTCTTTTTTTTTTTTTTTTTTTTTTTGTGCTGGTTCCAGTCCCTTAGCTCCCTCAAGGGACAGATTTTGGCCCTGTTCATCCTGTTCCAAAGGAATCTAGCTTCCCACAAAAAAGTAAAGACTTTCATACAAGGGCTTGCTCATTCTGTCCCTCCATAACGGCCCCTGTGGAGCCCTGGGATCTCAATCTGGTGTTGATCGCCCTTCATTGCTCCCCCTTTAAACTCATTTGAGACATCGCTCTCTCTCCTCTCTTGGAAGGTTGCCTTTTTGGTAGCAGTCACCTCCATCAGGCATGTCTCCTGTTGCTCCCCTTCCTGGTATTCAATCAGGACAAGGTGGTTCTACACCCGGTTCCTTCCTTACTACACCAAGGTGTTCTCTTCCTTTAACCTCAATGAGGACTTAATTTTTCCATCCTCTGTCCCCGTCTCATCCTTGGGAGTGATCCCAGGACAGCACTGCTCAGACGTTCCAATTCCTCGTTTGTGATTCAAGAAGGCCTTCGCAGAGCACTTCCAGCTTTTAAAGGGCCACTAACCCTCGCTGTATGGGCTTTGCCGTTTTTGAATCTGGGAAAGGACAAGCCGCTCCCACTGAGGTCAAAGCTCTCTACCCATGTAGGTGCTTACTGGGTAGTACAGCATCAAGCTTCTATGTCACAGGTTTGTATGGCAGCTACCTTCTTGTTTATATAACTTGGAGAAGGTATTAACAGAGTGCACACCTACTCCTCGGCAGATGCACGCTTTGGAAGGAAAGTTCTGCACACGGCAGTAGCACAGACTTCGACTTTATCAAGGCATTAGTCTTGTTTTCTTATCCCACCCTTGGGATTGTTTTGTCCCCCAATGAAGCAAATGAGAAAAGAGAAGTATAACATTTTTTTACTTTTTCTGTTTAAAACTTAGTGCTTGTCTTTTAACCTATTCCTCAGTCCATGAAATTAAATTTTGACAATCATTAACTACATCTAGACTGCTCATTGACAATAAGGGTCATTGATGATGATGATCGGAGGTCATTTAATAGCTAGTTTACACAGGCAGAACAAAGTAAATGACTAATTCTGAGGAATCTGATAGGTTGTGAGGTGCATATAGGCCACGATAGTTCTCTTCAGTCACGTGTTTTGTTTACACAGGACAATCTATCTCCAAGAACCATGAGATTTTCCACGGCACAAAAGATTACTTCACCCGATATGAACGAGTATACCCAATGAATTTAACGTTTCTTGTTGATAGCCAATCAATACAAAAAATAGTGGTGGCTAAACCCTTTTAATCCCTATGTTCTGAAGAAAAATTGGCAAAAATGATTTGAATATTTGAACAAGAAAACTATCGCTGTTAACCTCTTCACGACACTTGTGGTACTGGGTACGTCATTGATCGTGTCAGGTTAAGGCCTGCCTGCTACCGCCGGCAGCGATCGCTGCACATGTCAGCTGATTTGAACAGCTATCAAGCACGAGTGGATTCACTCCCCACTCATGCCGGTTAACCCCTTACAGCACGCTGTGAAAATGTCATAGTGCGTTGTAAGTGGGCCGCTACCCGGCTCCATCAGAAGTCACATGATTTGATTACGTAGATCCGATGGTAGCACAGGGCCATGTGATGACTCCTGTAGCTATCACGAGTCACTTCCTCTTACACACACAAGACTGCCGTTTGTAATAGGAGAGCTGCTTTTCTACAGATCTCATCTGTGTAGCTGTGATCTGGAGAAAAGAGTGATAGCTGATCGTGATTGTGATAGGGGTACTAGTAAAATAACAGTTAAAAAAAAGTTTTTTTTTTAAAAAAAAACCCCTAAAAGTTCAAATCACCCCCCCCCCCCCATTCGCCCCTTTGAAAATGAAAGGGTTAAAAAAATATACACATTTGGTATCGCCGCCTTCAAAAATGCCCGATCTATCAAAATCTAAAATCAATTAATCCAATCCACAAATGGCGTAGCGGCAAAAAATTCCTAATGCCAAAATTACGTTTTTTTGGTTGCGTATTTTTGCGCAAAAATATGATAACAGGTGATCAAAATAATACTGCTGAACACATCAGTTCAAGACGCAAAAAAAAAAGCCATTACTGAGCCATAGATCCCGAAAAATTAGAACGCTATGGATCACGAAAAATGGCACAAAAAGGCAATAACTTTTGTTCCAAAAAAAAAATTAATTTCTGAATTTTTTAACCCCTTAGATAAAAGTAAACCTATACATGTTTGGTGTCTACGAATTCTTACTGACCTGAGACATCACACCGACACATCAGTTTTACCATATAGTGAACACTGAATAAAATATCCCAATAACAATTTTTTTTGCACTTGACATTTTTTTTCGGTTTGCAGGACACTATATGGTAAAACTTATGGTATTAAACTTAGAACTTATGGTATTAAAAGTAGAACTCGTCCCGCAAAAAATAGACCTTCATATGGCAAGATTGACAGAAAAATAAGTGTTACAGCTCTCGGAAGAAGGGGAGCGAAAAAAAAACCCCGGAAAATTGCCCAGGGGTTAAGAGAATGAATGATAAAATCCAAAAATGCTTGGTCATAAAGTGTGGAGGGGGTGTAGGATGACCCGGTCATGAGCTGGTTACGGTACAAGATAAGTAACTTTATACTATGCCCAGATATGATGTTCGCCACTTCTCACATTAGTAATAAGTAGACTATCAAGGTGTTGGAAGAATCTACCATATTTGTGTTTATAGATGGTGGTTTCACATCAGGAAAAATCCGACTCCTGTCTTTACCTTATGAAGTGGCTGCCACATCCAGTCAGATAATTCATGGTTATTTGGCTACACGTTTGTCTTTTTTCTTTTCTAAACTTTAGTGTTTTGGGGGGTTTTTTTTGGGTTTTTTTTTCATTACATTGAACTTTAACATGTTGGAGTTTACATCATACGTAATGTTGCTCTGATCCAGTGCAGTGAACTTTTTAGTTTACCTTTTTATATTGTAATAACCAGTAACTGTGATAAGCTTCACCGACGCATCTCGACCACTATTAAAGAGGTTGTATCACTGCACACTGCGGCGCCATTCATTCTTAATTGGAATGACGATCGGCCATCTCTTGTGGTTCCATTAAAATTAATGGCACATACAGTATGTGAGCTCAGTTCTCAGGATAGGTGGGGGTCCCAATAGTAGGACCCCAAGCGATCGGGAGGTTATTCCGGGGATAGGGAATAGCTTCCAAACTTGACAATACCCATTTTTAAGTCAGTGAAAAAAAATGTAGTAGATTCTGTGGGAAAAAGTACAGAAAGCTAGTGATCTGTCTTTATTAGGCATGTATTCATTTGTATGACGGTTATCCCCCACCTCCACTCAAGAAAGCATATCTCCACTGTGGTGAACGCTACATTTACACGTATCTGTTGTAATCCACTAAGCATTACTAAAATATATGAATGACCTTCTTAACCTGCTCATGTTTGATTCAGGGCTGTGCTTCATGGAAATGGTTCTTCCCCTTCCACTACGCTCCTTTTGCGTCTGATTTTGAAGATATCACTGAGCTATTCCAAGAATTTGAGAAGAACACCATGCCGGTAAGTTCCCTAAAAAAATAAGAAAAAAAATCTGCAGTAAGCTGGGTTTTAGTACGGTTGTAACTAAAATCCCAGTGGCTAGAAGAACCTTGGGTGTGACCGGCTTGGTTAGTAGGTGTGACTGGCTTAGTTAGTGGACGTGATCAGTTTGTTTAGTGAGCGGGGTGATGTTTCCTCCCATTCGCTATAATGATGCAAGGAGGGCCTTCACCTCCCTCCCTGATCTAGTCAACTGCGGGAGATTCAAAGCAGCGCGCAGATCAATGGTGCCCTCTGCTGCCACGACACCCGCGAGCCTACAATATTGCCGACACTGCGCCACCACTGCCGCCCCGGTAAGCCATATGCGGTTTGTAAGATGCACCCCCATTTTTCACCCAAAAAAGTGCGCCTTACAAACCAGAAAATACGGTATTTTTTTATTAAAGATTTGTTTGCGAGCCAGTTACAGCCATTAAAAGAGCCACATCTGGCTCGCGAGCCATAGGTTCCCGACCCCTGTCCTATATGGTATAGCTTATCTTGACAATTATCCTTTGTAAGGAAATTAATATTACATGCTGATCATTCAACCATATAATACATGGGCAGGGCTGAGTCTATAAGAAGGGAGCCATTTTATTTATAACAGGCTCTCTGCTCGGGCTGTGACTTCTTTATACTCTAAATGGAAAAAGGTTAGGTATTAGTGACCCATACACTTCAATGTATTTTACAGCCCCTAAGCATGAATAGAACATGACCACTATTAGCACGGTGACTCACTTCCCCACCCTAGTCCTCCTCCAGCAGGCAGTGCATGGAAGTCTTGCTGTACAGAGGGGAATGCTTTATAAATTGCATACATTTTATGTTTTACAGCTTTCTACTTTTTTTTAAAGTAGTAATTTATCTATTATTGTGTTTTAGAATAGAAAACTTTTGTAAACTTTTTTTTTTTTCCATTTACAATGCTTGAATTGATAGTTATTTTTTTTTTATAGAATAAATTAAATTACTTTATTTTGCTTTTTCTCCCTTGTTGCTGTGCTGTTTCACATGGCCAGGTTCATTGTCCTTTAAAACTGCTTTCAGCTGCTGCTCAGACAAGATCACAATGTTCTTTCTATGTGTGGGAATTACCCTGTCTGAGCCTCTGTCTCACCACCCCTACATTCAGACAGGAACAGTCCCACACAGACTGAATACTGTGTACCAAACTTGGCTGAGCAGCAGATAAAAGTATAAACATTTTCATTGAATAGACTGTTCTGCAGTTCCAGAGAGCGGCCACTACACATTGTGACTAAACAGTGGTGGTCCGCTGTGTACGCCCGTTGACATCTGGCTGCCCCTGGAGCAGCAAGCAGCGGCTTGGTGGTGGTGCCAGATGTGTGCCCCCTCCATCGAGCTCATACAATGTCAGAAGGAAAAAGGGTAACTTTTTGTAAATGGTTTAAAATTTCCTTTCTAACCTACACATTTTTAAAAGAATTGTAATCGCGCATTGTCTTTTGTGTCATACCTTTTGTAATGTTCTCTTCTTAGTTCAAACCACTTGAACAGCTGATGGGGGTGTTTCCTGCTGCCAGCGGTAACTTCCTACCGGTCACGTGGAGACGACTGATGTCAGACCCAGTAGGTTTTTGCTAATTTTATGTTCTATGTTCATTCATGAAACTGGGGATTGCTTGATAATGGATAAGTATGCTTTTCTTATTTAATATGCTGGGCTATAAAAATGAACCTCTTATAGCCATGTTCCTAATTATGGATTTATTTTACCAGGATTCAAGTATCATTGACTTCTATCCTGATGACTTTGCTATCGATTTAAACGGGAAGAAGTTTGCCTGGCAAGGTAATGGACAATAATACTGGATGTGTCTCTATTTTTTGTGTATTTCACTAAAAGTAAATGCTGAGCAAATGATATCCAACACAAATCCTAATGGATTGCTTTCATCTTCTTTTTGTTTGTCATACTCTGCCATAGTGTTTGCGTCAAACATGCTTGGCTGACCCGTGCCTGATGCATGCTGCCCGCAGACCGTGCAGCATGTATAATCTGTCTGGTCTGCTGTAAGCTCTCACGATTAAGAGTCTTTGGTGGGTTATTGACACGACATATTTTTGCTCCCCCCCCCCCCTCAAGAAGAAAAAATGCAACCTCTCACAGTTTCAGTAAAGTGGACATGATTTATCGCATACCCACTGTGTTTTTCTTTATTTTCTGTGCTGCTTACAATGACCTAAAATTACAGGGTGTTTGTGTTTTTTGTTTTTTTTTTGTTTGGGTTTTTTTTAATCTGCAATATGTCCATTTTCTTTTAATATCAAAAAAACTGATCAGCACCTCCAAGAATGAGACAAGTGTGAGCAGGTGCATGCTAAAACTGAAGGCCTAGGCTATGATTTGTTTGTCCTGTGTAATATGATCTGTCCTTTGAATGCTTTGTGTTGCTTCTCCACATATACCTAATTGAAATATTAATGGAATGAATAAACAAAACAAATTGTGATTAAGGCTAAGTAGAATAAGATTGTAGTTTCATGAATAAGTAACTGACATTCTTAAATAGAACAGATACTCATATGTAGTTTCATGACTAAGTAACTGACATTGTTCTATCCATAGACTCTCGTCTATGCCCAGAAACAGCTGAATGCTTTACTAAGGAATGTTGATGTTTGGAAAGACTGTCCAAATAAGGGAATGAGCTAGCTAATTGGTTGGTTGAGAGACCATGCAGAAAAACTCTATAAGAATGCTATGCTTTAAATGCAAGGGTTAGAAGACCTCTACTGTGCTTCTTCCAAATAGAGATAAGTCTGTGTGGTCATTTTCCTGATTCATATACATCTGTGCTGTTCTGATCTGGAATCCTTCTCCGAGACCCTGAGAGACCTGGAGATCTCACCCCACAAAACTAGTTTAATAGAATATAGTTGTACTCTGAAATGTCATAATATGTAACCATTGAATATATGAAATTGTAATTGCATTACTTCTTTAGGAACTATGCTAGCCTAGTTACTTAGTCCACAAATTGGTCAATAGTAGTGCCCAACATTCAGCGACAAGGCGCACCCATTTGTTGGAACACTAACCTTTACATGTCCCGCCAACTGTAAGCCTACAATTTTAAGGGTAAGCAGTATCCACCTATAATTAAAAATGCCCCAGTCTAATGGGTGGAGTGCTCAGTCAGAAGAAAGTATGCTACAAATATCAAAAACTGACCAGCACCTCTGAGGAGACAAGTGTGAACAGATGCAAGCTAAAGGATGCAATTTCAACTGAAATTAAGTGCTCACGTTGGAGGTTTCAAGTGGTCTACTGTGCCTGTGGGCATCATGAAGCAGTGTCAGTAGCTGTGTGTTTGAGACCCCTGCACTATGTCCATGCAAGAGAAGAGAGGAAAAGGAGTTTTTGACTAGACAAGGATATTCAGGACTATTAACTTAAAAGCCTGTAGGAGAGCTTCAATTCCATTTCTGTATGAATGCATTGTATTTTCCCAGAAAGGGAATCTGTCAGTAGCATTTTGTTATGGAATCTGAGTGCAGCATAAAGTATCACATCCTGGGCTACTTAGTGCAATTTTGATAGAATCCCTGTTTTCTTTGTTAAAAATGTAGCCGTGCTCAGAAGTGCTGAGCTGTGTCTACCCCCGTCCACATGCCTGATTGGATGTACACTGTACATTGTGAGCAAGCGGCCAATCAATGATGGGGGTGGGATTACACAGACTAGCAGTACTGCTTACATGTGAAGCCTAGTCCTGCAGTGATGAGCTCCTGCTGATAAAACACTTGATTGTATGAAAACTACAATAAACAGCCTAATAAGTGACTCATCACAGGAATCAGGATCTCTGCCCCTACAGATTAAATAGCAGAAACTTGCTGATAGATTATTTTTAAAAACAGAATTGAGTGTAAAGTATACCTTGGTCGAATACATATTAAATGTGATAAAAATAAAGCTAAAGTTAATAGAAGAAAAGTTGACTCTTCGCCCATGCGGAGACTTTGTGAAGTTGGCCTGTATTGTTTCAGGCTCATTAGGCGTCTTGCGATTCTCCTCGCCTTCTTTAGTTAATTGATTGCTTCCTTTCCCCTTCAGGTGTTGCTCTGTTGCCATTTGTTGATGAGCGGCGTCTAAGAGCTGCTTTGGAAGAGGTTTACCCTGACCTCACTCCTGATGAAAGTAAGATTATGATATTCGTCGGTGTTGTGTGTGTAATCACGAAGGTTTTTTGCATTAGCGTACTTGTCGCTTATGCTCTGCTAGCCTGCAAATGAACAAGATATAATGGATGGCTGCTATTGATTGCCTTTAAACAAATCTGTAACCTTTTGCTTCATAGATGATTTAATTGCAGTAAATTGAATGATCCTTGATGCAAAAATGGAGCCTTAGCGGGTACAAAGTAGAATAGAGCCACCTTGCATTAAAACTTGTTAATTAAACTCTCATTTGCAGGTTTCTTGTGTGACTTAAATGATCTGTTTTCACAGGAAAGCCTTTTTATGAGTATCTGTTAAAACCACAACCACCAAACAATTAGAAAAAGTGGGAATTTTAGCTGTGTAATTAAGTTTTTAAATTGCTTTATGAAAGCAGAAATCATCCGCAGGAATGAATTAGCTTGTGTTTGGATTATACGTTAATGAACTTAATGGCGGCTGTTGAAGATACTCAGAATAAGGAACGGTTTGCGCTGAGCGGTGTTCTCTCCTTTCTTTGTTTTAGAAAGAAGAAATAGCCTTGGTGGTGATCATCTGTTTGTCGGGAAACACCATCTCCTGAACGACTTCATATTTGAGCTCTACAAGACCAATGCCAGAGAGGTAGATGTGAATCCTAACAATATGCCATAGTAACTGCAGGTTATTATTGTTCATTTTGGTAGGTGGTATTTAAACTGGCATTCAATCTTGATGCTTTGCTGAAATACCATTGGCACGGTTATGCAAAACCAATTGAAGAAAATTATTTGTGTACACAGATGAAGCAAAGGCAATATACCGTATTTTTCGGATTAAAAGACACACTTTTCCACCCAAAAATTTGGAAGGAAAATGAGGGGTGCGTTTTATAATCCAAGTGTTGCTAGCCGGGGGTGGAGAGGGGTCGCAGGAGCAATGCCGCAGGCGCCGTGATGAACCTGCTCTGGGCTGAGGGCACTTTTTTGTGCCAGGGATACGGGCAATGTGCTGGAGCTGCAGGCCGAAATTACGATTGTGCAGACTTCAAAATAATGGTGCCCGGAGTCTGTGTGCAAACAGAGCTCTCGGCTCAAGATCTCATCTGTGCACATGCCACTTCCAGGCACCATTTTGCTTAAGTCCGCAGCTGGGAGATCAATGAGTCAGACGCGGGCCGTGCGCAGATGAGCTCTTGAGCTGAGAGCTCCATATGCGCATGCGCTGACTCAGAGCACCATTATTTGAAGTCTGCACCACCAACATTTTCAGGATGGCACCAACAGCCACAGCCCCTGCAGCATCCCCTATTCCACCACAGCCCCTGCAGCATCGCCCTATTCCACCACAGCCCCTGCAGCATCGCCCTATTCCATCGCAGCCCCTGCAGCATCGCCCTATTCCATCGCAGCCTCTGCAGCATCGCCCTGTTCCATCGCAGCCTCTGCAGCATCGCCCTGTTCCATCGCAGCCTCTGCAGCATCGCCCTGTTCCATCGCAGCCTCTGCAGCATCGCCCTGTTCCATCGCAGCCTCTGCAGCATCGCCCTGTTCCATCGCAGCCTCTGCAGCATCGCCCTGTTCCATCGCAGCCTCTGCAGCATCGCCCTGTTCCATCGCAGCCTCTGCAGCATCGCCCTGTTCCATCGCAGCCTCTGCAGCATCGCCCTGTTCCATCGCAGCCTCTGCAGCATCGCCCTGTTCCATCGCAGCCTCTGCAGCATCGCCCTGTTCCATCGCAGCCTCTGCAGCATCGCCCTGTTCCATCGCAGCCTCTGCAGCATCGCCCTGTTCCATCGCAGCCTCTGCAGCATCGCCCTGTTCCATCGCAGCCTCTGCAGCATCGCCCTATTCCACCTGTGACCCCGCTCCACCACTGCTGCTCGCTCACTGTAAAACGGCACCCTTTTTATACTTTTTTTTTTTCCCCTTCTAAATTTGGGGTGCATCTTATAATCCGGTGCGTCTTATAAACCGAAAAATACAGTACTTCAATGTAGTGCACATGCATATGAAGCGAGATTTGACAGTATTTGCTGTTTTCAGTAATGAATTTGTGAAATTGGACGCCACAATGGGTGTGATTGTATCCTGTACTGCACCACCTCTATGACTAGTAAAGGGTATTTGGCTTACATCACATGAGCCTACTTTTAATAGCAAAAAATACTGTGTTTAGCTGCTCAGATTTTACCAAAATCCCAATCACACGTCTCCCTGCATAGTGATGGCTAATGATGTCCTGCTCCAGGGGCAAGATCATTAGGGTTTTAACCCAATGACTATTACTCCACAGGATGTACCGAAAGCCTTCCTGATCAGGTCGTCCTATATCTATGTCCTGAAGAGGTTAATATATTGCTATATTCAATAAGATTACTTTAGAATGATAATAAAGCTATTAAACTGCCGGTAATATGGGTGATTGGAGTAACACCAGCTGATGGCTTTCCTTTAGAGCAGAGGCGGCAGTAACTCAGAAGTGTATGTCACTATTGTGAAGGGTTTGGAGTTGTATAATTATTAAAGGGAATATTTGCTGATCACCTGGCATCCGACCAGAGAGTCCTCCCCCACTGATCCTGAGAATTGGGCTCTGAAATATCCTTTGTTAAAGATTCAGCAGCTCATGTGCCTTGCTAACAGCCAAGCAGACATCATTGTAGGTCTCTGCACAGCTGGCGGCCAGGAGAGTGGTTAAGTAAGGAGAGGCGGGGCTTCAAGGGACCGTCCACACTGGACTGAAGTGACTCTATTTCACATAATGTTTCTGGTATAGGCCGAGTGCAGTGATTAGTGTAAACCACACCTTTTCTTGTGTTGTGTGATTGGAAAGATAAAGAAGGCGTCTTATAGACTTTCCACTATACTGACACACCGGCAGACATCTTTTGAAATAGGAGGAAAGGAAAAAATCTGAATGGAGGAGGCAAACAGAGGGCACCAGGTAGGGTATGTCAGATCTGTATAGTCGCTTTTCAGTCCCAAGAAGGAAGATGGCATTAACTAGAGCTCCTGCTACTTCATTCTAATAATCTTGCAGGTTTTTGTAATCCTATCCCTATTCTAATGAATACGTCAGATGCACATTACCTGCGGATCGTGCGTGTCTCAGCAGGTTTGTGCAGATGTGACCTCATCATACCACTCTCTTCCTGATGCAAAAGTGAGCGTTTGCAAGACAACCCTTATAAAATGGGCCTCCACCATCAAAGTACTTTTTAATTAATGGATCTTAAGGTACCGTCACAGTAAGCAACATCGCTAGCAACATCGCTGCTGAGGCACAACTTGCTAGCGATGTTGCTGTGTGTGACATCCAGCAACAACCTGGCCCCTGCTGTGAGGTCGTTGGTTGTTGCTGAATGTCCTGGACCATTTTTTAGTTGTTGCTCTCCCGCTGTGAAGCACAGATCGCTGTGTGTGACAGCGACAGAGCAACAACTAAATGTGCAGGCAGCAGGAGCCGGCTTCTGCGGACGCTGGTAACCACGGTAAACGTCGGGTAACAAAGAAGCCCTTTCCTTGGTTACCCAATATTTACCTTCGTTACCAGCGTCCACCGCTCTCACACTGCCAGTGCCGGCTCCCTGCTCTCTGCACACGTAGCCGGACTACACATAGGGTAATTAACCCGATGTGTACTGTGGCTAGGAGTGCAGGGAACAGGGAGCCGGCACTGGCAGTGTGAGAGCGGCGGACGCTGGTAACGAAGGTAAATATCGGGTAACCAAGGGAAGGGCTTCTTGGTTACCTGATGTTTACCGTGGTTACCAGCGTCCGCAGAAGCCTGCTGCCTGCACACGTAGCAGAGTACACATCGGGTAATTAACCCGATGTGTACTGTGGCTAGGTGTGCAGGGAGTCAGCGGTGTGCGCTGGTAACCAAGGTAAATATCGGGTTCGTTACCCGATATTTACCTTAGTTATCAAGCACAGCATGCTTCTACGTGTAGCAACGCTCCAGCGATCCCTGCCAGGTCAGGTTGCTGGTGGGATCGCTGGAGTGTCGCTTAGTGTGACCTCTAACCAGCGACCTTCTAGCAACTTACCAGCGATCCCTATCAGGTTGTATCGTTGTTGGGATCGCTGGTAAGTTGTTTAGTGTGACTGGGCCTTTAGAATAAGAAGAAGTTCCACAATTGGATGTGATTTAAAAAACAAAAATAAAAACAGTTTCTGTCCTGAGAATCTTGTATAAATGCGCCCTGTGTCTCACCGTACAGGGGCATAGTCTGATCATACCACAGCTTCTGGGCCGGGGAGGACACACAAGAGTATAAAAACATTACAGTATGGGATCACAGCTGGTGATTTTTGAGAGGTTGAACAAGTTTTAACCCCTTCATGACTTTGGACGGATATGTCATGGAGCGTGTGAGGTTAAGCCCCGCCCCCTGCCGCAGGCAGGATGCGGCGATCCGCGCACATATCAGCTTTTTTTTTTTTAACAGCTGACGTGTGCCTGCATGTTCCGAGTGGAATCGCATTCCACCCAAAACATTTAACCCCTTACATAAAGTCTGGCAGTGAGATGTATATGCGCACGGCCATGATTTTCACTTGCCGCCGGCCCCACCGGAAGTAACGTGTGTGACTTTCGGTGGTTGCCATGGTAGCACAGGGTCATGTGATAACGCCTGTAGCTAACATGAGTCACTTCCTTTCAATGCCAGAATACAGCCGGCATTGAAAGTAAAGCACCGTATCTGCAGTTCTCAGTTCTTTAGCTGAGATCTGCAGATAGGGCAGAGCGATCGGATTGCTGATCAATATAGCCCCTAGGGGCACTAGTAAAATAAAAAAGTGAGAAAAAGTTTTAAAAAATAAAAAAAACCTAAGTTCAAATTACCCTCCTTTCGCCCCATTGAAAATTAAAGAGTTAAAAAAATAAAAAAATATACACACACTTTGTATCGCCGCTTTGAGAAATGCCCGATCTATCAAAATATAAAATCAATTAATCTGATCAGTACACGGCGTAGCGGCAAAAAAATTCCAAACGGCAAAATTACGTTTTTTGGTCGCCGCAAGTTTTGCGCAAAATGCAATAACAGGCGATCAAAACGTAGCATCTGCGCAAAATTTGTTCCATTAAAAACGTCAGATCGAGACGCAAAAAATAAGCAGTCACTGATTCATAGATCCCAAAAAATGAGAACGCTACGGGTTTCAGAAAATGGCGTAAAGCGTGCACCTTTTATTGGACAATCTTGTGATTTTATTTTTATTAACCCCTTAGATACAAGTAAACCTATACATGCTTGGTGTCTACAATCTCGCACCGACCTCAGGCATCACAATGACACATCAGTTTTACCATATAGTGAATAAAATATCCCAAAAACTATTGTGCGATCACACCTTTTTTTTTGCAGTTTTTTCACACTTGGAATTTTTTTGCTGTTTTCCAGTACACTATATGGTAAAACTTTTGGTTTCATTTAAAAGTACAACTCGTCCCGCAAAAAACAAACCCTCATATGGCAAGATTGACGGAAAAATAAAAAAAGTTACGGCTCTCGGAAGAAGGGGAGCAAAAAACAAAAACGTAAAAATGGAAAGTGCCCGGGGGCTGAAGGGGTTAAACAGGCAGAGAAATGTTTTTTCTTCCAGAAGGCAGCAGCTATGATCCGGTGCTGTAATGTCTGTATACTCTGTGTAGCATGTAAATATATCTTTATTTCAGCAATCTTTGGCAAGTTGATAAGTTTTTATCGGTGCAGTGCTGCTACTGTTCTCTGGATTGACGGGATTGCAGTAAGGACTGTGCACTTTTTTCCTCTCTTAAAGGGGCTTTACACTCTACGATATCGTTAATGTTTTATCGTCGGGGTCACGTCGTTAGTGACGTACATCCGGCGTCATTAACGGTATTGCAGCGTATAACACTTACCAGCGACCTTAAACGTCCTCCAAAGTGGTGAAAATCGTTCACCATGGAGAGGTCATCCCAAAACCAAAAATTGTTAATGGTTGTTTATAGATGTTGTTCCTGTGGCAGCACACATCGCTGTGTGTGACACCGCAGGAACGAGGAACGTCTCCTTACCTGCGTCCCGCCCGCAATGAGGAAGGAAAGAGGTGGGCGAGATGTTACGTCCCGCTCATCTCCGCCCCTCCGCTTTGATTGGCCGGCCGCTTAGTAACGTCGCGGTGACGACGCCGAACGCACCTCCCCCTTGAGGGGACGGATTGTTCGGCGGTCACAGCACCGCCGCCGACCAGGTAAGTCAGTGTGACGCTGCCGTAGCGATAATATTCGCTGCGGCAGCGTTCACACGATATCGCATGCACGACAGGGGCGGGTGCTTTTGCGTACGATATCGTTAGCAATTGCTAGAAATATCGTAGCGTGTAAAGCCCGCTTTAGGCCGGGTATACATATCCAGCTTCTCGCCGGTTTGACATATGCGGCGCACGCCAGTACAGTGTATACAGTACACAGGCAGCGCAGCAAGCGCCGGTCACATGCTGTTATGTGATCGGAGCATGTGACCCGGAAGTTGTGGCGCTGCCATTGTACCGTATCATACTGTACTGGCGTGCGCCGCATCAGTCAAACCGGCGAAAAGCCGGATATGTGTACCCGGCATTACTGATCGTAGAATAGTGTGAGGGTATGTGCGCACGTTGCTTTTTACCTGCTTTTTACCTGCTTTTTTGCTGCTTTTTCTTCTGCGCTGTTTAATGCCAAAATGGATGTGTTCTTCTATTCAAGCAAAGTCTATGGGAATTTGGGTTTCTTGTTCACACTATGTTGTTCAAAATGCTGCCTTTTTGTGGCAGAACTTTGGTCAAAAACTCAGCTTTTCAAAGAAGCAACATGTCAATTGTTTTTGCCATTTTTGTTTTGCACTGCAAAGCTGAGTTTTTGACCAAAGTTCTGCCTCAAAATGGCAGCATTTTGAACAACATAGTGTGAACAAGAAACCCAAATTCCCATAGACTTTGCTTGAATAGAAGAACACAACCATTTTGGCATTAAACAGCGCAGACGAAAAAGCAGCAAAAAAGCAGGTAAAAAGCAGGTAAAAAGCAACGTGCGCACATACCCTTAGATAAGTTCTAGACTTGGATGACTAGGCTCATACCCTACAGCTCACCGGGGCCCAGAGTGTTCTAGAAAATCAATCAGTAAAATGGATTCTTAAAGGGAGTTCTCGGGGCAAAATAAGTTTCTTTGTCGCTCCATTGGGAGACCCAGACAATTGGGTGTATAGCTATTGCCTCTGGAGGCCACACAAAGTATTACACTTAAAAGTGTAAGGCCCCTCCCCTTCTGGCTATACACCCCCAGTGGGATCACTGGCTCACCAGTTTTGTGCTTTGTGCGAAGGAGGCAACACATCCACGCATAGCTCCACTTTTTAGTCAGCAGCAGCTGCTGACTATGTCGGATGGAAGAAAAGAGGACACATATAGTGTCCCCAGCATGCTCCCTTCTCACCCCACTGTATGTCGGAGGTGTTTGTAAGGTTGAGGTACCCATTGCGGGTACGGCGGCAGGAGCCCACATGCTGATTCCTTCCCCATCCCTTTTTACAGGGCTCTGGGTGAAGTGGGATTTACCGGTCTCCAGGCACTGAGACCGTGCTCCATCTACAGCCCCTGGAGAAGATGCTGGATGGAGCGGAGTACATCAGGGACATGGCCCTGCTTCCTCAAGGTACTCTGTGTCCCCGTGCATTTGGCGCTCACACCGCAGCATGCTGGGTGTTGTAGTGCGCCGGGGGACATCAGCGCTGCGGCGCCTGTGCCATGGCCTCATTCAGCTTTGCTGAAGCAGGCTCACTTATGGGAATTGGTCGCGCCGGCCGCTGGGACTGCGGCGCGGCTGGCACTTGTAGTGCGCCGGGGACTTCAGCGCGGCCTGCGCTTTTACGGCGGCCGCGCTGATAACTAGAGTCCCCGGCTTTTGCGGCCTGCTTCCGTTCGTTCCCGCCCCCAGACCTGCCAGTCAGGAGAGGGGCGGGACGCTGGCCACTTCCAGGAATCGGTCGCGCCGGCCGCTGGCAGCGGCGCGGCTGGCACTTGTGGTGCGCCGGGGACTTCAGCGCGGCCCGCGCTTTTACGGCGGCCGCGCTGATAACTAGAGTCCCCGGCTTTTGCGGCCTGCTTCCGTTCGTTCCCGCCCCCAGACCTGCCAGTCAGGAGAGGGGCGGGACGCTGGCCACTTCTATGAATCGGTCGCGCCGGCCGCTGGAACTGCGGCGCGGCTGGCACTTGTGGTGCGCCGGGGACTTCAGCGCGGCCCGCGCTTTTACGGCGGCCGCGCTGTTAACTCGAGTCCCCGGCTTCTGGGCCTAGTCTCCCTTCGTTACCGCCCACAGCCCTGACAGTCAGGGTAGGGGCGTGACGCTGCATAGAGCAGAGCTGAGAGCTGGAGTATGTTTTGCATACTCCACCCCTCTCACTGTGTGCACTGTGAATCCGGATTCCCGCACTTTCTCAGGCACGCCCACGGCTTCCTTCTCTACAAGGACACCGGCAGCCATTAGTGTCAGTTTCTGTACGATACAGAGACAAGTGTGGAAGTCCCTGGCATTCTGATAGTCACACAATCGCTGTAACAGGCGTTAAGCAGCACCTGTGGTGCTAACCCCACTAGTGCAGAAGTGCACTTATAGATATGCTTGTACTATATACATTGCACTGTTTGGTCGCACGTTGTATATACCCTCCTGGATTATGCGGAGGAGTTATCAGCATATTCTCTGTGTAAAACAAAGGTGCAGAACCACATGTTTTTCTATACAGCTGGTACAGCATGTACGGCTATACGGCCGGCAGGTACATAGACTCCCATTGTATGCACTAATGGCCAGGGGATGAGGACGGTGTCTGCAGTATTTACTGACAGTTTTTCTGAGACTATGGCTATGATATTAGAAGCCTAGCAGTCCGGACATGTCTCTCACAATATGGGCACTGTTGAATCATTGATCCATGGCCCCCCTCAGTGTGAATAACTAACAGCTCCGGGAATGTCACACGCATCCCAGAGTCACGGCTCTGCACGGACGTCAGTCCCAGACAGCCTAAGTGGGCTCGCTATGAGCGGCCTCGGTTTCATCAGGGTCCTAACAGAAGGACTCGCTGTGTAATGAGGCGGAAGTAGCGGCTCAGGATTCTGATCCTGAGACCGCTCTCAATCTGGATACACCTGATTGTGACGCCATAGTAAATAATCTTATAGCGTCCATCTATAGAATGTGGGTTATTTCTCACAGCTCCTCCAGTGGAGGAGTCAGCTTCACGTATTTTTCTGGACCACTCTGCCTTCAGAGAGGCAGTCCAGGAACACCACGCTTATCCAGATATGCGCTTCTCCAAACGGCTTAGGATACACGTTATCCCTGTCCCCTGACTTGGTCAAGGACTGGACCCAATGTCCCGAGCGGCATCCTCCAATCTCCAGGCTTGTAGCTAGATCCATAGTTGCAGTGGGAGATGGAACTGCAAACTCAAAGATGCCACTGACAGACAGATGGATCTCTGGTCAAAAGCCATCTATGAGGCTGTCGGCGCACCGTTGGCTCCGGCATTCTCTCCCTTGGGGCACTCCAAGCTATTTCAGCTTGTCTTACACAGATTGACACGGTTACACGTACATCTGTGCCGCAGGTGGCATCCTTAACCTCTCAAATGTCTGCATTTGTTTCTTACGCGATTCAGGTTGTCCTGGACTCTGCGAACCGTGCGGCGGTAGCCTCCGCTACTCCGTGTTTTTAAGCAGAGCCTGGTCTGCTCGTTAAGTGAATGGAAGGCAGATTCTGCTTCCAAAAAAGGTTGCCTAACCAGTTGCCTTTTTCTGCTGACCGACTGTTTGGTGAGCGTTGGATGTAACCATCAAACAGTCCAGGGGTAAGGATTCATCCTTTCCTCAGCCCGGACACAACAAACCCCAACAGAGCAAGAGGCAGTCGGGGTTTTCGGCCTTTTCGAGGCTCGGGCAGGTCCCATTTTTCCTCGTCCAATGTGGACTCAAAAGGATCAGAGGAGCTAAGATTCTTAGCGGGCTCAGTCTCGCCCAAAAAAGCGACAGTCTGAAAACCCGCTTCCAAGGCGGCTTCCTCATGACTTGCGGCCTCGGTCGGTAGCAGGCTCTCCCGCCTTGGCGATATTTAGCTGCCATAGGTCAATGACCATTGAGTGTGAGACATTCTGTCTCACGGGTACAGGATAGAGCTCACTTCTCGTCCTCCAACTCGATTCTTCAGAATTTCTCCACCTCCCGGCCGGGCCGCTGCTCTTCTGCAAACAGGGTGCACTCTATAGGCAGAAAGAGTGATGACCCCCGTTCCTCTTCAGGAACAAGGTCACGGTTTTTACCCCAAATTCTTTGCGGTACCTATAACAACGGGCCGTTCCGTCCCGTTCTGGATCTAAAAATGCTCAGCAAGCTCGTGGACACCAGGCGGTTCCGGATGGAATCCCTCCGCCATGTCATCGCCTCAAGGTCCCAAGGATATTTCCTAGCATCATTAGGCATCAAGGATGCTTATCCACACGTGCCGATTGATCCAGAGCACTAGCGTTTCTACGCTTCGTTATAGGAGACGAACACCCTCTGTTCGTAGCTCTACCTTCCGGCTAGCGACAGTCCAACTGGTCTTCGCCAAGGTCAGGGCAGCAGTAGTCACAGTCCTGCACTCTCAGGGTCACTCTGTGGTCCCGTATTTAGACGATCTACTTGTCAAGGCACTCTCTTAGGAAACATGCCAACACTGCCCGAACGTTGCGCTGGAGACTCTCTAGAGTTTTGGGTGGATCATCAACTTTTTAAAGTCAGATCCGACCCCGACCCTATCGATAACATATCTAGGCATAGAGTTTCTTACTCTCTCAGCGATAGTGAAGCTGCCGCTAGACAAACAGCATTCACTACGGGCTGCAAGCTCTTCTTTAAGAACCAGTCGCACACATTGAGACGCCTCATGCACTTCCTACGTAAGATGGTAGCAATGGAGGCAGTTCCTTTCGCGCAGTTTTACTGCGTCCACTACAATGGGACATTCTCCGCCAATGGGACGAGGAGTCGACGTCCCTCAACAGAGTCGTCGTTCTTTCTCAGGCGGCCAAGGAATCTCTACGGTGGTGGCTTCTTCTCACCTCTTGGTCAAAAAGAAGGTCCTTCCTATCCCCGTCCTGGGCGATAGTTACGACAGACGCGAGTCTATCAGGGTGGGGAGCAGTTTTTCTCCACTACAGCGCTCAGGGTACGTGGACTCAGCAAGAGTCCACTCTTCAGATCAATGTTCTTGAACACAGAGCAGTGTATCTTGCCCTACAATCCTTCCAACAGCGGCTGGAAAGCAAGCATATCCGACTTCAGTCGGACAGCTCCACAGCGGTGGCATACATCAACCACCAAGGAAGAACGCGCAACCGGCAAGCCTTCCAGGAAGTCCGGCAGGTTCTGATGTGGGTGGAAGACACGGCATCCACCATATCCACAATTCACATCCCAAGTGTGGAAACTAGGAAGCTGACTTCCTAAGTCGCTGAGGTGTGGCCGAAAGAGTATGGTCTCCTCACCCGGACGGGTTTCAGGAGATCTGGCGCCGCTGACAGAGGCCGGACGTCGATCTAATGGCGTCACGGCACAACAACAATGTGCCAGCTTCATGGCACGGTTTCACAATCATCGAGCTCTGGCGGCAAACGCCTTAGTTCAGCATTGGTCGCAGTTCCAGCTACCTTAGGTGCCACCTCTGGCATTGTTGCCCAGAGTACTGCGCTAGATCAAGACCGACTGCGGCCGCGCCATCCTCGTCGCTACAAATTGGCCGAGGATGTTGTGGTACTCGGTTCTGTGGTGCCTCACGGTAGGCTAACCGGGGGCACTACCAGACCAATCAGACTGGCTGTCTCAAGGGCCATTCTTCCATTTGAATTCTACGGCCCTCAACCGGATGGTGTGGCATTGAGTCCTGGAACCTAGTGTCGTCAGGATTACCTCAGGACGTGGTTGCCACCATGAGACAGGCTAGCATACCAACGTCCGCCAAGATTGACCACAGGACGTGGAAGATGTTCTTATCTCGGTGCTCGGCGCAGGGTGTTTCTCCCTGGCCGGTTGCATCGTCTATGTTTCCTTCCTTCCTGCAATCTAGGTAGGAAAATGGGTTGTCGCTCAGTTCCCTTTAGGGACAAGTCTCAGCGCTATCTGTATTTTTTCAGAAACGACGACTTCCTCAGGTACACACGTTCCTACGGGGAGTTTGTCTTCTCAGCACTCCGTACAAGCGGCCGTTAGAGCCCTGAGATCTGAACAAGGTTCTAATTGCTCTCCAGATGCCGCCTTTCGAGCCTTTGAAGGATGTCTCCCTTCCCGTTTTTCACGGGAAGTGGCCTTCTAGTAACGGTCTCGTCTCTTAGGAGAGTTTCCGAGCTAGCAACGCTCTCATACAAACTCCCTTCCTGGTCCTTCACCAGGACAGGGTAGTTCTGCGTCCGGTTCCGGAATTTCTCCCTAAGGTGGTATCCCATTTTCATATCAATCAGGATATCACCTCACCTTCTTTGTGTCCTCGTCCAGTCCATCAATTTCAGAAAGATTTGCATCTGTTGGTTCTGGTGAGAGCACTCAGGTTCTACTTCCCGCATGGCGCTCCTGCGCCACCCGGATGCACTCTTTGTCCTTGTCGCTGGTCGGCGTAAACAGTCGCAAGCTTCCAGATCCACCCTTGCTCGGGGGCTCGAGGAACCAATTCTTGAAACCTACAGTTCTACTGGGCTTCTGGTTCTCTCAAGGCCGAAGGCCCATTCTACCAGAGCCGTGGGTGCATCCTGGGCATTACGGCACCAGGCTACGGCTCAGCAGGTGTGTCAGGCACCCACCTGGTCGAGTCTACTTACTTTTACCAAGCATTATCAGATGCATACCTACGCTTCGGCAGACGCCAGCCTAGGTAGATAAGTCATTCAGGCGGCGGTTGGCCACCTGTAGAAGAGGGCCGTTTGACGGCCCTATCATGAGGTATTCTTTTACCCACCCAGGGATTGCTTTTGGACATCCCAATTGTCTGGGTCTCCCAATGGAGCGACAAAGAAGAAGGGAATTTTGTTTACTTACCGTAAATTCCTTTTCTTCTAGCTCCAATTGGGAGACCCAGCACCCGCCCTGTTTTCTCGGGGTTTTTCTGTTTTTTTCGGGTACACATGTTGTTCATGTGGTATGGTTCAGTTCTCCGATGTTTCCTCGGATTGAATTGGTCTTTAAACCAGTTATTGGCTTTCCTCCTTCTTGCTTTGGCACTAAAACTGGTGAGCCAGTGATCCCACTGGGGGTGTATAGCCAGAAGGGGAGGGGCCTTACACTTTTAAGTGTAATACTTTGTGTGGCCTCCAGAGGCAATAGCTATACACCCAATTGTCTGGGTCTCCCAATTGGAGCTAGAAGAAAAGGAATTTACGGTAAGTAAACAAAATTCCCTTCTTGCCTGGAGGATGAGACCTGTAAAGGAAAAAAAACCTCTCCTAGCAGCACCTACTTGGCTGCAGTGCAGGTCGCCCCGTTGTTTGTACGGAAAGTTTTATTTTCCCCAGAAAGCTCCTTGAAGCTTGGCACACGTAGGGGATATTTGAAAAAGCTGCTAGTTGCCTCCTTGTGTACCCAGAATGCTCGTAGTTAATGGAAATGGTATACTTACTGCACACTTTTTTTTTTTTAAGCTGACTTTGAATGTGGCCTAATTTCATTTGTCTGTTATTCCATAGCTAACTGAAATGCCGCCCGAGCTGTGCCACGGTATTCAGGGGATGCTTGAAATTAATGACGGGGCAGTCCTTCCCAATGAGTAAGAGCTATATATAATTGAGCATTTTGCAATTTATATAATGCATGACATACATAATTATTAAATGTGTGCACAAAACATGTGAACCATAGCGTGTCAAAATCACTGTTGCTCTTAGGATCCTGTCACTTTTTTTTTTTTCTTTTCTTCCTGGGAATTGTGGTTTCTCTTGCCACTTTTTTTTCCCCCTTCTCTGTTCTGTTTTTTTTTTTTTTCTAGGTTTGGTAATGGTTTTCATAGGCTTAACTTTAAGGGGGAAAAAAAAATAAAACAAAGCTGCGGTCTTCTCTGAGAACCTTCCCAGAGCCTAAGGCTAGGGCTACACAGTGACGTATGTAATGTAAGGCTATGTGTGCACTAGGCGTTTTTGCGCGTTTTTTGGGTGCGTCTTTGGGCTCAAAACTGCATGACTTTGCTTCCTCATCAAAGTCTGACTTTTCATTTTTGCTATCCGCACACAAGTTTTTAGCTGCATTTTTGAGCTTGAAAAAATGAACATGTCAATTCTTTCCTGCGTTTTTCACCCATGCAAAGCATTGGAAAAACGCAGCAAAACACCATAATCAAAAACGCCGCGAAACGCAGTAAAAATGCATGCGGTTTTTGCCACTGGTGCGTTTTTTTGCGGCCAAAAATGCAGCGTCAAAACGCCCAACAGCTAATCTCAGAAATTTTCACCAAAGCAGACCTTTGTGCAGCTTGTCTGTCACTTGCTCTTACACAACTGTTTAAAGGGAACCTGTCAGGAGCAATATGTACCCAGAGCCACGAGCAGTTCTGGGTACATATTGCTCATCCCTGCCTAACCGCCCCTGTATACACTAGCATAGATAAAGAGATCTTTAGAAAAAAGTGTTTTTAAACATCCTCAGATATGCTAATGAGTGTCTGGACTAGTCGCAAGGGCGTTCGTTCCTGCACTCATGCTGCACGCTTAGCATGTTAGCACACCCACAGGGGCATGTTAACAATGCTATTCAATGCCCACTGCCATCAGCAGTGACGTGCGTACCTGTGTCCGTTGCACTGCTGCAGAACGCTGGGTATAGGGCCAGTGCACATGATCAAAGTCCCCGGCACTTCCAGTGATGTGCGCCATACACCAGTTTAAAGCCGGGACGTGTACACCCGGCTTCATAGTGCACATGACCGGAAGTCCAGGGTTCATGCTCACGGAGCCGAAATCCAGCGTCGCGGCGGAGAGGTGAGCCCAACCGTGACTCTGAATCTGCACGTTCATTAGCATGTTAGCACTCCGACAGGGCTATGACTAGTTGCTGGCCTCGTTGGCATATAATGAAGGGTTTTTAGAAATGCTTTTTCTAATGATCTCTTTATCCATAATACTAGATACAGGGACAGTTAGGCAGGGATTAGCAATATGCACCCAGAACTGCTCGTGGTGCTGGGTACATATTACACCTGACAGGTTCACATTAGGGTATGTGCGCACGTTGCGTACTTCACTGCAGAAATTTCTGCAGCGATCTGAAGAGCACATGTGCTCTTTAAATCGCTGCAGAAATGTCCGTAGTGAAAAAAAAAAAAGCCGATTCCATGCGCTCTGCCTGCAGCTCCTGCCATAGACAGAGCGGGAGCTGCCGGCAAAGCGCAGGAAAGAAGTGACATGTCACTTCTTTTTGCGCAGCGCTTCGGCATTAGCCGAAGCGCTGCGCTCTTAAACGCCACGTGCGCACGGCCCCTGCACAATCTCCATAGACTGTGCAGGGGACGCAGGACGCATGCAGTTACGCTGCGCTACAAAGCGCAGCGTAACTGCATGTATTTACGCAACGTGCGCACATAGCCTTAGGCTGTGATTTTGCTGTAAAAAAAAAAAAAAGGGCAAATTGCAGAGCATGTGCACACAGGTTGCAGTTACATGTGACTTACATTGAAGTCTGTGGCAATGGTCACATGCGACTTGCCACCAGCGACACAAAATCCAACACATTTGGAAATATTTGCGACTGTGTTAGTCACAATGCAACACCATAGGAAATCATTATATGCAATGTGACACTCTGGAACTTGCTGCATTGTAGCCCTAGAGTAAACCACAATAACCATAGAAAATGCACACAATTTGTGCTGACAACCATTTTATGCCTTCTTCACACACCCGCTTCTTGTGATGATGGCACACTGAAGCATGTTTGTTTTTTGAGGCTATTGAATGAATCTACAATACAAAAAATAGATGTTTATCTTACTTGGGTCCAGTTTGTTGCACAAATTTACTAATTAAGTAAATGGGTCAGTACAAAAAGACTAATTTTTACCACCAGAGTTGTAAACTTGTGCTGTCTGTTTTTCACTGGTTTCCGAAAAACTAAGACATTTATCAGAAACACACTTATAAGAATAGTCACATGGCCCAGAAACTGATACATTTTGAAAATCTGGTTAGTTTCCTTTGTATAAGTAAAAATATTTAAAGAAATTGTGAATTCAGCCTTAGGCCCTGTGCGCACTAGAGAGGATTTTTCTCAAGAAATTTCTTGAGTGAAAGATTAGCGTACCTGCGTTAAAAAGACGCACCAATAACGCACCAAAAAATGCATGTTTTTACCGCGTTTTTTTGCAGGTTGGTCCCTGCGTTTTTAATGCTTTTAAAGGCAATAAATAATATAAAGGGATCGATGGGTGGATAGACAGATAAATAGATGGATGGATGGAAAGATAATCGATAGATGGCTAGATGGATCGATATATAAATAGATCGATAATGGATAGAGAGATAGATGAATAGGTAGATAGATAATGGATGAATAGATAGATAATAGAGGGATAAAGAGTTAATAGAGAGAGATAATAGAGATAGATAGATAATGGAGGGATAGATATTACAGCTTTTATTTTTTTCCTAAACCCCCCCCCCCTCCACCCAAACTGTATTTCTCAAACAGCAGTGACCCTGCGGGACCTTAACCCCGGCCCTCGTCCTCCCCAACCTGAGAATACCGGGCCACCGCTGTGTGTTTACCTTGGCTGGAGGGTAAAAATATGGTGAAGCCCACGTTTTTTTTTTCCATATTTTTTTATTTTTAATATGTACGTTTGATTTCTATGTGTATTCTATATGTCTGTGTGTGTTTACTCTCTGCTCCGCTTCCTCTTCCTGTCATAATGACATCACTTCCCTGCAAACCGCAGGGCAGTGCTGAACATTACGTCCCGAAAAATTCGAAAGAACGCTGGAAAAACGCAGTGAAACTCACAGAATTTACCTGTGTGATTCCCTGCGGGATTTCATGAGTACATTGCAGTCATTGGAGTGAAATAACACCGGTACCTGCAGAAAAGAAGTGACGTGTGCGCACAGGGCCTAAATCTACACTGGATATGTTACTTATTTTAAAACTCTTCCAGATTGCTTTAATTGAAAAACTGAACAAGTTTTTGAAAACAAATGGAACCTGTAATCAGTTTTTGGTGAACTAACAAAATGCTGAAGGTTATGTTTAGTCATGGTCTATAATTTCATTACTATTTAAATAATGCAGTATAATACATAGTCAGTCTAACTCACTTTTGTATTTTGCTCTGTAGGGTTGTGGAGTCTCCTGTGCCTATGTTGAGAAGTTTAACACAAAATTATGCGATTAGGTGTGTATTTGAAAATCATGTATTTGCATATAAGACTTTATCCAATGCTCCTGGCATCAAGAACATACTTTTTTTTTTTTTTTATTTATTCAATTCAGCATCAAATTTAAAGATCCGCAATTTGAAGATGGCTTTGTTTTCAAAGCTGTGGTTTTACAAGGAGCCAAGTAAGTGACTCTGCTTATATAAGATAGGAATGAAGAAAATGCAGTTTTTTATGTCAGAGCTAAATGATCTTTTTTTTCCCTGGTCATATAGAAAACCATCACCTACGTTAAAACCAGGAGACTGGGAGAAAACTAATAATAATGGCAGACCTTGGAGGCCACAGATGGGTTTCAATCGAGACAGAAAGCCAGCCCATCTGGATCAGTCGGCTTTCCGAACTTTGGGGTGTGTGGCTATATTATTCCATTTTACTTCTCAATTGGTTTGTAGCAACATTTGATATATTGACTGTTGCTTTTATATTTCAAGCCATGTCCTGCCACAGAGCAGAGGAACCTCAATACTTGGACAGTACAGCAATGCTCCGCCACCTAATATTTACAATCCTGTAAATGCGTATCGAATGCCCAGCCTTCAACAGCCGATTCCCAACTTAATGCAAAGTAAGTTCAGGGGTTTGCTAAAATCCTGTATTCAATCTTAGAGGACCTGCTACTGGCTCAAAATTGAGGAGAATATCTTGTAACCATCACTGAGCTGCCCTGATTCTGCTGCTGGTTTATATTGCAGAGATTCACATTTATTGCTTTTGGAGCGCAGTATGTGAAATCTTTACTTTGTAGTCTAACCAGGGATTTTCTCAATGGGCTTTGGGGGTCTTTCACTCCTCCCTCCCAAACGCTGCTAGTTTCAGCTTGGAAGCTGATCTACCAACATCTAAGAGGGAGATGTGAATGCAATCACCTCCCAGAGAAAACTTTTTAAGAGATGCCTGGTTGCACTACAAGCAGATATTTTTATGCTCCAAAAAGCAACAAATGTGAATATTTAATTTTAGAGCACCATTGATTCCATGGTGCTTTACATGAGAAGGGGATTCATACATAGTAAAAATATAAATTGCCATACACTGACTAACAAGGACAGGCTGGAATTTTTAAAAAAAGGATTTATAAGTTACGTTTTCCCTATGTTAATGAGGTCACCACCAGCTCATGGAAATCTCGCGCATGTGCACAGTTTATTATCGCACTGTCACTTGGCCTTTGTAGACGGGTGTTTGTTTCCTGGCTTCAGAGGCACATTGCGCATGGTCGGAAGTGCAGGAGTCTTCAGATCATGCACAGTGCGCTTGTGAAGCAGATAATTATGCACCTGGCTGCAGAGGCTAAGCGACGCTGCGGGAATGAGTCTCGCGCATGCGTGAGATTTCCTTGAGCTGGCAGTGAGCGGCTCATTGAAATAATGTTTTTACGCCCACAGGGGCGTCATAACACTAAAAGAGCCAATCTGTCCTGAGAAGACTAGTGGAGGCTAGGTTGGGTAGTATGCTTTGTGTAATTTTCTTCCTCAATCTCCACCTGGTCCACATGTAAAGCTTCCTCTTTATTTGTGAGCATCAAGCGTTTTGAGTAGATACAGAAGCAGCATGGTTACTGATTATGGCGTCATCGCCACTCACCATCTTGGTTGATTCCTCAATTTTGTAGAACTTCACAGATATTAGACATCCGTGCTCACTCGTCAGCTGTTATGTGCAGAGGATGACCGGAATACTGACGGGCATGTTGTAACTGGTATTCAACTACTGCGCTCTCCTGCTCAAAGCTTTGCCAACATGTGTAATGTGGAATTTCTTTTTCGCTCCTAATTGGGAGACCCAGACAGTGGGTGTATAGCTACTGCCCTCTGGAGGCCGCACAAAGAACTACACTTAAAAGTGTAAGGCCCCTCCCCTTCTGGCTATACACCCTCCCGTAGGAGTACAGATTCCTCAGTTTTAGCTTTGTGCGCAAGGAGGTCAGACACGCACGCATAGCTCCATTGTTTTTAGTCAGCAGCAGCTGCTGACTATATCGGATGGAAGAAAAGAGGACACATATAGTGTCCCCAGCATGCTCCCTTCTCACCCCACTGTATGTCGGAGGTGTTTGTAAGGTTGAGGTACCCATTGCGGGTACGGCGGCAGGAGCCCACATGCTGATTCCTTCCCCATCCCTTTTTACAGGGCTCTGGGTGAAGTGGGATTTACCGGTCTCCAGGCACTGAGACCGTGCTCCATCTACAGCCCCTGGAGAAGATGCTGGATGGAGCGGAGTACATCAGGGACATGGCCCTGCATCCTCAAGGTACTCTGTGTCCCCGTGCAGGCGCTCACACCGCAGCATGCTGGGTGTTGTAGTGCGCCGGGGGACATCAGCGCTACGGCGCTTGTGCCAGGCCTCATTCAGCTTCGCTGAAGCAGGCACACTAGCGGGAAACGGTCGCGCCGGCCGCTGGGACTGCGGCGCGGCTGGCACTTGTGGTGCGCCGGGGACTTCAGCGCGGCCCGCGCTTTTATGGCGGCCGCGCTGATAACTCGAGTCCCCGGCTTTTGCGGCCTGCTTCCGTTCGTTCCCGCCCCCGGACCTGCCAGTCAGGAGAGGGGCGGGACGCTGGCCACGTCTAGGAACGGTCATGCCGGCCGCTGGGACTGCGGCGCGGCTGACACTTGTGGTGCGCCGGGGACTTCAGCGCGGCCCGCGCTTTTACGGCGGCCGCGCTGATAACTCGAGTCCCCGGCTTTTGCGGCCTGCTTCCGTTCGTTCCCGCCCCCAGACCTGCCAGTCAGGAGAGGGGCGGGACGCTGGCCAGGGCATCAGCGCTGAGGGCTGGAGTCGTTTTTACATACTCCAGCCCTCACATTCGGCACAGAGGGGACACTGTTCCCGCACTTTTGTTTGGGAACTCCCACGGACCGCCCCTCTCCACAGACGCCGGCAGCCATTCCTGCTGACACGCTGAGCTGCAGAGGGGAGCCGGGGAGACCCAGACAGGGAATCTGCAGCCTCTTACCCGCTATTCAGCGGGCGGTAAGCCCCCTCTTGTGCCAGTATTATTCTTAGTATTTTGTTTATACAAATACTTTGTATTGCATAGCGCTGGGCGCCCTTTGGCTATAGACTCTCTCACATTGCAGAGAGCCAGCAACATGTCGTCCGTAAAACGCAAGGGTGCCAAGGCACAGACATTATATGCTTCCTGCACCGCTTGTGGGACTTTTCTACCAGCAGGCTCCACGGACCCCCATTGTGTGCAGTGCTCGGCCCCTGCGGCGCTTGCACAGTCGGGACCTCTGCTGGACGTGACCCAGGGTGTACCACCTGTGAATGCTGTCCAGGTGACAGGAACTGAGTTTGCAGCTTTTGCTGACAGAATGTCTCTCACTATGTCACAAATTCTTGACACATTGCGAGCTAGGCCTGTACTTCAGGCCACGGACACTGTGCAATCATTGCCCCCTGGTCCCCCTCAGCTCCAAGCTCCGGGACGGGCATATACACCTCAGGGTGAAGACTCTGACTCGGACGATGGCCCCGGGCAGCCTAAGCGGGCTCGCTATGACGGGCCTTCACATTCATCTCAATGGTCAGAATCCCAGCGAGATGAATCTATGGGTGATGAGGCGGACGTAACTGATCAGGATTCTGATCCTGGGACCGCTCTCAATCTAGATACACCAGATGGTGACGCCATAGTTAATGATCTTATATTTAACATCAATAAGATGTTAAATATTTCCCCACCAGCTCCTCTTGTGGAGGAGTCAGCTTCGCAGCACGAGAGAATCCATTTCAGATACCCTAAGCGTACTTTAAGCACTTTTCTGGACCACGCTGACTTTAGAGACGCAATCCAGAAACCCCACGCTTATCCTGAAAGGCGTTTTCCTAAACGGCTTAAAGATACACGCTATCCTTTTCCCCCTGAGGTGGTCAAGGGTTGGACCCAGTGTCCAAAAGTGGATCCTCCAATTTCCAGGCTTGCAGCTAGATCCTTGGTTGCAGTTGAAGATGGAGCGGCACTTAAAGATGCCACTGACAGGCAGATGGAGCTCTGGCTGAAATCCATCTATGAAGCGATTGGAGCGTCATTAGCGCCTTCTTTTGCGGCCGTATGGGCACTCCAAGCTATCTCAGCCGGGCTTGCGCGAGTTGACTCCGTCACACGTGCATGTGCCCCGCAGGTAGCACCATTGACCTCGCAAATGGCGGCATTCGCGTCGTACGCGATTAATGCTGTTCTTGACGCTACAAGCCGCACGGCAGTGGCGTCAGCCAACTCCGTTGTTTTGCGTAGGGCCCTGTGGTTGAGACATTGGAAAGCAGATTCTCATTCCAAGAAGTGCTTAACCAATTTGCCTTTTTCTCGTGACCGATTGTTTGGAGAGCGTTTGGATGAAATCATCAAACACTCCAAGGGTAAGGACTCATCCTTACCGCAACACAGACAAAACAAACCCCAACAAAGGAAGGGTCAGTCTGGTTATCGGTCCTTTCGAGGACCGGGCAGGTCCCAATTCGCATCGTCAAAAAAGACTCAAAAGGACCAGAGACGCTCAGATTCTTGGAGGTCTCAGTCACGCCCAAAAAGGGCAGCCGGAGGAACCGTTGCCAAAACGGCGTCCTCCTGACTTGCGGTCTCCGATTCCCACACCCGCGGTCGGTGGGAGGCTTTCCCACTTTGGCGACATCTGGCTGTCACACGTCAAAGACCGTTGGGTGAGGGATATTCTGTCTCACGGGTACAGGATAGAGTTCAGTTCTCGTCCGCCAACTCGTTTCTTCAGAACTTCTCCACCACCAGACCGAGCCGATGCTCTGTTGCAGGCGGTGGCCGCTCTAAAGGCGGAAGGAGTGGTGACCTCCGTCCCGCTTCAGGAACAAGGTCACGGTTTTTACTCCAATCTGTTTGTGGTCCCAAAAAAGGACGGATCGTATCGGCCCGTCCTGGATCTAAAGTTGCTCAACAGACACGTAAAAGTCAGGAGGTTCCGGATGGAATCCCTACGCTCCGTCATAGCCTCAATGTCTCAAGGAGATTTTCTAGCATCAATAGATATCAAGGATGCGTATCTCCACGTGCCGATCGCACCAGAGCATCAGCGTTTCCTACGCTTCGTCATACACGACGAACACCTACAGTTCGTAGCGTTACCTTTCGGTCTGGCAACAGCCCCCCGGGTCTTCACCAAGGTCATGGCAGCAGTAGTAGCTGTTCTGCACTCGCAGGGTCACTCGGTCATCCCGTATCTAGACGACCTGCTTATAAAGGCACCCTCTCAAGAGGCATGCCAACACAGTCTGAAGGTGGCACTAGACACTCTCCAGAGTTTCGGGTGGATTATCAACTTTCCAAAGTCTCATCTAACCCCGACCCAATCTCTGACTTATCTTGGCATGGAGTTTCATACTCTATCAGCGATAGTGAAGCTTCCACTGGACAAGCAGTGCTCGCTACGGACTGGAGTGCAATCTCTCCTTCAGAGCCAGTCGCACTCACTGAGGCGCCTCATGCATTTCCTAGGAAAGATGGTAGCAGCAATGGAGGCAGTCCCGTTCGCGCAGTTTCATCTGCGCCCTCTACAATGGGACATTCTACGCCAATGGGACGGGAAATCGACGTCCCTCGACAGGACTGTCTCCCTCTCTCAGACTGCCAAGGACTCTCTCCGTTGGTGGCTTCTCCCCAACTCATTGTCACAGGGAAAGTCGTTCCTTCCCCCGTCCTGGGCAGTGGTCACGACGGATGCGAGCCTATCAGGGTGGGGAGCGGTGTATCTCCACCACAGGGCTCAGGGGATGTGGACTCTGGAAGAGTCCACCCTGCAGATCAATGTTCTGGAAATCAGAGCAATCTATCTTGCCCTGCGAGCCTTCCAACAATGGCTGGAAGGCAAGCAGATTCGGATTCAGTCGGACAATTCTACGGCGGTGGCTTACATCAACCACCAAGGGGGAACACGCAGTCGCCAAGCTTTTCAAGAAGTCCAACGGATTTTGACGTGGGTGGAAAGCAGAGCGTCCACCATATCCGCAGTTCACATCCCAGGCGTGGAAAACTGGGAAGCAGACTTTCTCAGTCGCCAGGGCATGGACGCAGGAGAATGGTCACTTCACCCGGACGTGTTTCAGCAGATCTGTTGCCGCTGGGGGACGCCGGACGTCGATCTGATGGCGTCACGGCACAACAACAAGGTCCCAGTTTTCATGGCACGGTCTCACGATCACCGAGCACTGGCGGCAGACGCCTTGGTTCAGGATTGGTCGCAATTCCGACTCCCCTATGTGTTCCCACCTCTAGCATTGTTACCCAGAGTTCTCCGGAAAATCAGGTCCGACTGCCATCGAGCCATACTCGTCGCTCCAGATTGGCCAAGAAGGTCGTGGTACCCGGATCTGTGGCATCTCACGGTAGGCCAACCGTGGACACTACCAGACCGTCCAGATTTGCTGTCTCAAGGGCCGTTTTTCCATCTGAATTCTGCGGCCCTGAACCTGACTGTGTGGCCATTGAGTCCTGGATCCTAGCGGCCTCAGGTTTATCTCAGGAGGTTGTTGCCACAATGAGACAGGCTAGAAAACCATCCTCAGCTAAGATCTATCACAGAACGTGGAAGATATTCTTAGCGTGGTGCTTGGCTCAAGGGTTTTCTCCCTGGCCATTTGCATTGCCAATTTTTCTTTCCTTCCTGCAGTCTGGGTTGGAAAAAGGTTTGTCGCTTAGCTCTCTTAAGGGTCAAGTCTCCGCGCTATCCGTATTCTTTCAGAAGCGCTTGGCACAGCTTTCTAAAGTACGCACGTTTCTCCAAGGAGTTTGTCATATCGTTCCTCCTTACAGACGGCCATTGGAACCCTGGGATCTGAACAAGGTTCTCATTGCTCTCCAGAAGCCGCCTTTCGAGCCTTTGAAAGAGGTTCCCCTTTCTCGGCTTTCACAAAAAGTAGTTTTTCTTGTGGCGGTCACGTCTCTTCGAAGAGTGTCCGAGCTAGCGGCGTTATCTTGCAAATCTCCCTTCCTGGTGTTTCACCAAGACAAGGTAGTACTGCGTCCAATTCCAGAGTTTTCTCCCAAGGTGGTTTCTTCCTTTCATCTCAATCAGGATATCACCTTACCATCTTTGTGTCCGCATCCAGTTCACCAATTTGAAAAGGGTTTACATCTGTTGGACCTGGTGAGAGCACTCAGGATTTACATTTCTCGCACGGCGGCTCTACGCCGTTCGGATGCGCTCTTTGTCCTAGTCGCTGGTCAGCATAAGGGATCGCAAGCTTCCAAATCCACCCTGGCGCGGTGGATCAAGGAACCAATTCTTCACACATACCGTTCTGCTGGGCTTCCGATTCCATCTGGACTGAAGGCCCATTCTACCAGAGCCGTGGGTGCGTCCTGGGCATTACGGCATCAGGCTACGGCTCAGCAAGTGTGCCAGGCGGCTACCTGGTCGAGTCTGCACACGTTTACCAAACACTATCAAGTGCATACCTACGCTTCGGCAGATGCCAGCCTAGGTAGACAGGTCCTTCAGGCGGCGGTGGCCCACCTGTAGGAAGAGGCTGTCTGACAGCCCGTTCATGTGGTATCTTTTTACCCACCCAGGGACTGCTTTTGGACGTCCCACTGTCTGGGTCTCCCAATTAGGAGCGAAAAAGAAGAAGGGAATTTTGTTTACTTACCGTAAATTCCTTTTCTTCTAGCTCCAATTGGGAGACCCAGCACCCGCCCTATTTGTTCTTAGGGTTTCGTTTTTTCGGGTGCACATGTTGTTCATGTTGTTTCTTAAGTTCTCCGATCGTGTTATCGGATTGAATTTGTTTTTGAAACTGTTATTGGCTTTCCTCCTTCTTGCTTTGGTACTAAAACTGAGGAATCTGTACTCCTACGGGAGGGTGTATAGCCAGAAGGGGAGGGGCCTTACACTTTTAAGTGTAGTTCTTTGTGCGGCCTCCAGAGGGCAGTAGCTATACACCCACTGTCTGGGTCTCCCAATTGGAGCTAGAAGAAAAGGAATTTACGGTAAGTAAACAAAATTCCCTTCTTCAGTGCATTGTCATGTCTAACACCAGTCGGTGAGCTAGCACTTGTGAGCACCGCTGCAGCACTGCCAGACTGGTGGCAGCTGTAGTTGATTTGCGGAAATGAGCGCACTCGCAGCGTAACCTTCACAAGTAGCTGAGGCAAAACTGGGTAGGTTTTCAGAAATCACTGAACCACTATGCTGAGCTTGTGGGCCAGGCATGGTACATGTGTGAGCTTTCCAAGCTTCAGAGCCTCCACCAGGTTACGGCCATTATCACATACGACCATGCCTGGTTGTAGGTTCAGTTGTGAGAGCCACAGATTTGTCTGGTGTGTTTATAGCTTCCCACAATTCTGTGGCTATGTGCTGTTTGTCACCTAAACAAATTAGTTTCAGCATAGCCTGTCGCCACTTCTCCGGGCCAGTACTTCCAGCTTGTGACTTATATGGACGTCCTGCTCAGTCAGAGATGACAATTTGTAGATGAAGGAGCGAGTGCTGGAACTGGTGTAGGAGGTGGCGGAAGCCGTGATAGAACTGGGCTCAAAGTCCTCTGTGTTGGTAGCATGTGTGCTATCCCAAGGCCTGACTCGTTCCCGGCTTCCTCAAGGCCGTCAGGGAAATGTAGTGTCCCTGGCCACAAGCGCTTGTCCACGTGTTGCTCATGAAGAGGATCTTCCCAGTAACTGTTGGTTAGGGCACAGGTGATGTTATGGGACACGTGCTGGTGTAAGGTAGGGATGGTACCCCAGGAAAGTGTTGGCTGAGGACCTGATACCAAAGGATCACCGCAGCTATGAGGTTGCGGAAAGCCTCAGAGTCCACAAACCTAAACTGCAACATTTCCAGGGCAAGCAGTCTGGAAATGTGCCTGGTTAGTGTTTGGGCCTGTGGATGTATAGATGGATATTATTTGCGTTCCAAGGCTTTTGTAGGGACAGCTGAACACCTGAGCTGGTATAAAGAATAGGACGTGGTTGCTGATGGTGCTTGCGAATGTGCAACAACAGGTGCAGGGCAGAAGGCATACACATGCGTCCTGGACAGCACAGAAGAAGAGGCAGTGGTATCACGCGCAGACACTGATTGTGCTCCCAGTCTTTCAGCCCAACTGATTGGGTGCTTTAATGACATGTCCGTGAGTATGCTGGTGGTGCTCAGGCTGGTAGTTGTCAGACCTTTGCCCATCTTCGTACTGTAGAGGTTGGAATTGACAGGTTTTTGGTTTTTGTTTTTTTTTTTTTTCATCCGTGCTTTTTTTTAACCCATTCATCCCTGGGCGACTTTTCGTTTTTGGTTTTTCCTCTTTTTCCAAGAGCCGTAACTTTTTTTTATTTCTTCATCGTTCCTTATGGGAGACCCAGACCATGGGTGTATAGCTTCTGCCTCCGGAGGACACACAAAGTACTACACTCAAACGTGTAGCTCCTCCCTCCTAGCATATACACCCCCTGGTAGCCAGTCCTAGCCAGTTTCAATGCTTTGTGTTCAGGAGGTCACACACACATGCATTCTCTGATTTTTGATTTTTTTGATTTCAAAGATTTGGAAGAAAAGCGGGTCCAGTCTGGACTCCCGGCATGTCCCTTCTCACCCCACTGTGTCGGCGGTGCTGTTACGGTTGATTTTACAAGGCTGGAGCCTTCACATGCCGCGCTCCTTCACCATCCCCCTGGGGCTCTGGCTTGAAGTGAAAGCCATCACGGTTCTCACTGCTGTGCAGGAGACCGGTCTCCATCCGCAGCCCTTTCAGGATCCTGCCGGACGGAGCGCTCACCTCCCAGGGACCTGGCACCTGCGTCTCACAAGCTAAGTACTGAGACGTTTTTACCACAGAAAGTGGTCTTTCCAGGGGTCCCTTGTACTTTATATATTGGGGAGAGTGTGTTATATGACTGTGTTAACATTTCCGGCCGGTTCTCCGGTTTTCACTGGAGAACCGCGCCGATGGGGCCTGCACGCTGGCCGCATGTTTAAATCTAGGCCCCGGCTTCGCCTGAGGCGTAGTTTTCGGTTCACTGCCCCTGCATGTCAGTCATGCAGAGGGACAGTGCGGCTCCGCCCAGCAGCCGTTCAGCACAGGGAACGGACACTCCTCACTGAGGAAAGATTCCCTCCCCTGTATACCTCATTTGCCCGCTCTGAGTAGGCCCCGCCCCCTCTCCTCGCTCTGGTCGCCATTTTCTCAGCATTCTCAATGTCTGCATAGGCACAGAGATACCACATTGTGACAAATGGGGGCCTGGGCTGGGGGACTGGAGGGCACAGAAATGTATGTTAAACGGTCTGGCAAGCCACAACCTCCGGTTGTGCAGCTGCTTATATTCTCTGTTTATATACTCTGCTGGGGGTCATTCTGGACAGAGCCCCCACTTCAGCAGCATGTCTCACATCAGAGCAAGGCTGCAAGGCTGTTCTTAATATGCACTGCATGTAGACTCGTACGGCCTGTACCGAGCACATAAACACAGTGGTCCCTCCGCCTGGAGGCTCATCAGTGGTCCCTCCAGCTGCTCCGGCCGGTGGTCCTGAGCATGCATTAGCCCCCTTCTCAGGGCGCTTCTGCTGCTACGGCTCGCTCAGCAAAGCTCACAGAGGACTCTTCATCTGGTCTCAAACCCCGTCCTCCTAAAATGGAGACGCAGGGTCCCCTGTCCTTCCCCTTCTCGCAGCTCTGATTCACGAGCGGACTCACTGGACGAGGAGGATGTCTTTACTAGGGGCTCGGACGCTACTTCATGTACATTGATCTGTCCGAAGGTGATGCAGATGCTAATGATTTGATTGCGTCCATTATATTTGTACTGGACCTCAATCCGCCTGTATCAGGGGAGCATCCCCCGCTGGCAGAAAGGCATCAGTATACCTTAAAGAGAACAAGGAGTGTGTTCCTTAACCACTCCAGTTTTCAGCCCACTGTGACCAATCCCAGAGCCTGTCCTGACAGACGCTCCCAAAGCGTGGTTCTGATGACAGTTTTCCCTTTCCACCAGAGGTGGTCAAGGAGTGGGCTCAGTCCCCAAAGGTGGTCCCTCCGGTGACTAGACTCTCAGCCCGGATAGTTGTATCAGTGGCTGACGGCACCTCTCTAAGGATCCCCACTGTACATTAATTCTGTACTGGACCTCAATCTGCCAGTATCAGAGGAGCAACCCTCTCTGGCAAAAAGGCACCAGTTTACCTTGCCTAAGAGAACAAGGAGTGTGTTCCTTAACCACTCCAGTTTTTCAGCCCACTGTGACCAAGCCCAGGGTCTGCTCTGACAAACGCTTCCCAAAGCGTGGTTCTGATGACAGTTTTCCCTTTCCACCAGAGGTGGTCAAGGAGTGGGCTCATTCACCAAAGGTGGTCCCTCCGGTGTCTAGACTCTCAGCCTGGACCGTTGTATCAGTGGCTGATGGCTCCTCACTTAAGGTTTTGCTGTCCGCCAGGTTGTCCTTCTGGCCAAATCTGTATGGAGGCGGCAGGGGCCTCGTTCTCCCCAGCTTTTGCAGCAGTGCGGGCTTTCAAAGCCATCTCTGCTTCTCTAGAGGAGATGCATTCCCTCACAGGGACTCTATGCCCGAAATGGTTGCCTTAACTTCCAGACTTCAGTCTTTTCATCCTATGCCATGTCTGCCATGCTGGAGACTCTCACCGCACTGCGGTGGCCTCGGCTAATTTCCTCGCTATCCGCAGGCTCCTGTGGCTTCGGAAGTGGAAGGCAGATGCTTCTAAAGTAGTTCCTTGCTGGGCTCCCTTTTGCTGGGACCAGACTATTCGGGAACAACTGGATGAAATTATTAAGGAAGCTCTTGGGCGGGAAGAGTTCTTCCATGCCACAAACCTAAACCAGGAAACCTGTCCAGGGCAGGGATTAGTCGAGGTTTCGTTCTTTTCGTTCCTCCATCTGATCGTTCTCTAAGCCCTCGGCCTCGTCCACTAGCTCAGCCAAGGATCGTAAACCCAAATGGCGCACGAAGCCGCGTCCTCAGAAGACCGCAGGAGATGCTGCCACTAAGTCAGC
The DNA here is from genome assembly GCF_048569485.1 of Anomaloglossus baeobatrachus. Classification (NCBI taxonomy): domain Eukaryota; kingdom Metazoa; phylum Chordata; class Amphibia; order Anura; family Aromobatidae; genus Anomaloglossus; species Anomaloglossus baeobatrachus. Next base: position 113,033,127 of record NC_134355.1, on the reverse strand, counting down.
CTCCTCCTGGCTATCTGGCCACGCCAGCAACGTCCTTGGTCGGTGGCAGGCTCTCCCACTTTGGCGACGTATGGTTTTAACACGTCTCCGATCAGTGGGTGCGGGATACCATCTCCCACGGCTACAGGATAGTATTCTATCCAGCCCGCCACACAGATTTTTTCTGTCAACTCCCCTCTGCTCCAAGGCCGCCGCCTTCTCACAGGCCGTGGCATTCTTGCAGGCCAATGGAGTAATTGTACCGGTTCCCGACTGGGAACAGTTCTGAGATTTCTGCTTAAATCTATTCCTAGTCCCCGAAGAGGGCGGTGCCTTCCGACCTGGATCTCAAGCTTCTCAAGCATGTTCAGGTGCGGCATTTTCGCATGGAGTCTCTGCGATCAATCAATGACCCAAGGAGATTCCCTAGCATCCATCGACATCAGAGATGCCTATCTGCATGTGCCAATCGCAGTTTCACACCAGCGTTGGCTACGTTTTGCAATCGGAGTGGTCCAATTCGTGGCTCTTCCCTTGGGGTTAGCCTCGGCCCCTCGAGTATTCTCAAGGTCGGGGCAGCTGTGATTGCGGTCCTGCACCTCTAGGGGTTGGCAGTGATCCTTTTGTCCTGGACGGCCTTCTAGTCTGGGCTTCATCCAGTGCAGACTGTTAGCGGAGTGCCTCGCTCACTCTCGCCACTCTAACCAATTCGGGTGGCTTGTCATTCTGTCCAAGTCCACTCTGACTTCGACCCAGAAGTTCACGTACCCAGGGACGCAATTCGAGACTGTCGGCACTTGTGAAGCTGCCCTTAGTAAAACAGCAGTCCCTCCGCTGGCGGTCGACGTCGTTCCATCAGGCACCTAATACAGGTGCTGGATCAGATGGTGGCGTCAATGGAAGCGATTCCCTTGCCCAGTTCCATCTGCGTCCTCTGCGGCTGGATATTTTCCGCTGTTGGAACAAGCGGACTTCCTCCTTCCACGGGGTGGTGGCTTCGCCACAGACCAGGGGCTCGTTTCAGTGGTGGCTTCGGCCCCTCTGTCTCAGGGACACTCCTTCCAGGCCCCGTCCCGGGTGATCCTCACCAGGGGGCGGCACGGTGGCTCAGTGGTTTAGCACTGCAGTCTTGCAGCGCTGGGGTCCTGGGTTCAAATCCCACCAAGGACACCATCTGCAAGGAGTTTGTATGTTCTCCCCGTGTTTGCGTGGGTTTCCTCCGGGTACTCCGGTTTCCTCCCACACTCCAAAAACATACAGTTAGGGACTTTAGATTGTGAGCCCCAATGGGGACAGTGTTCCTGATGTATGTAAAGCGCTGCGGAATATGTTAGCGCTATATAAAAATAAAGATTTGATTTTTTTTTTAGGATGCTAGTCTATCCGGCTGGGGAGCAGTATATCTCCACCATGGAGCGCAGGGCACTTGGACTCTGTCCGAATCAGCCCTCTGGATCAATGTGCTGGAAATTAGAGCTGTGTTTCTAGCTCTCTAAGCCTTTCACCATCTGTTGGCGGCCAGGCACATTCGCGTCCAGTCAGACAACGCGACAGCGTTTGCCTACAGCAACCTCCAGGGCGGGACACTCAGCCGCCTGGCAATGTTGGAGGTTCAACGCATTCTTCAGTGGACGGAGGACTCCTAGTCCACCATATCCGCAGCCCACATCCCAGACGTGGAAAACTGGGAGGCAGATTATCTCAGCCGTCAAACCGTGGCTCCACGATCCTCAGGGTTTTGCGGCAGACGCACTGGTTCAAGTTTGGTCCCAGCTTCGTCTGTCTTACGTGTTTCACCCTCTAGCTCTTGCCCAGAGTCCTGCGCAAGATCAGAAAGGAGGGCCGTCGGGTCATTCTCATTACTCCAGACTGACCCAGGCAAGCTTGGTACCCTGACCTGCTCCATCTGTCCGTAGAGGTGCCATGGCATCTCCCGGACTGTCCAGACCTTCTCTCACGAGGTCCGTCTTTCCGCCAGAATCCTGCGGCTCTCAGATTGACGGTGTGGCGTTTGAGTCCTGGATCTTGACGACTTCTGGTATCCCTCCTGAAGTCCTCTCCACTATGACTCGAGCTCGGAAGTATCCTTTGGCTTTTTGGCCTTGCCGACCCTCCTGTCCCTTCTACAGTCCGGTCTGCAGCTAGGACTATCCCTCAATTCCCTTAAGGGACAGGTCTCGGCTCTGTCAGTGTTGTGCCAGCGGCGTATCGCCCGGCTGGCTCAGGTGCGCTCCTTCATGCAGGGCGCATCTCACATCATTCCGCCTTACCGGCGGCCTTTGGAGCCCTGGGACCTTAATCCGGTCCTCTCGGCTTCCCGGAAACCCCCCTTTGAGCCTCTTAGGGAGGTTTTCTTTGTTTCGTTTTTCACAGAAAGTGGTCTTTCTAGTGGCCATAACTTCCCTCAAGAGAGTCTCTGTTTTGGCTGCACTCTCTTCGGAGTCACCCCTTTTTTGCTTTTTCATCAAGACAAGGTGGTTCTCCGTCCGACTCTGGACTTTCTCCCTAAGGTGGTTGCTGCTTCCACCTTAACCGGGGCATTTTCCCTGCCTTCCTTTTGTCCGGCTCCTGTTCATCGCTTTGAAAGGCGTTGCATTCTCTGGATCTGGTGCGGGCGCTCCGGATCTATGTGTCTCGCACCGCTGTTGTTAGGCGGTGCACCTCTCTTTTGTGCTGACCACTGGTCAGCGTAAGGGCCTCTCGGCATCTAAGCCGACCCTGGCTCGTTGGATTAGGTCGGCCATTTCCGATACCTACCAGTGTACTCAAGTGCCTCTCCCGCCGGGGATCAAGGCACACTTGACCAGAGCTGTCGGTGCCTCTTAGGCTTTCAGGCCCAGGCTACGGCTCAGCAGGTCTGTCAGACTGCCACTTGGATTAGTCTGCATACCTTTTCGAAGCACTACCAAGTGCATGCTCATGCTTCGGCAGATGCGAGCTTGGGCAGACGCATCCTTCAGGCGGCTGTCGCCCATTTGTGAAGTTAGGTTTCGCCTACTTCTCAGTCTTTCTGTTTATTCCCACCCATGGACTGCTTTGGAACGTCCCATGGTCTGGGTCTCCCATAAGGAACGATGAAGAAAAGAAGGGAATTTTGTTTACTTACCGTAAATTCCTTTTCTTCTAGCTCCAATTGGGAGACCCAGACAGTGGGTGTATAGCTACTGCCTCTGGAGGCCGCACAAAGAACTACACTTAAAAGTGTAAGGCCCCTCCCCTTCTGGCTATACACCCTCCCGTAGGAGTACGGATTCCTCAGTTTTAGTACCAAAGCAAGAAGGAGGAAAGCCAATAACAGTTTCAAAAACAAATTCAATCCGATAACAAGATCGGAGAACTTAAGAAACAACATGAACAACATGTGCACCCGAAAAACGAAACCCTAAGAACAAATAGGGCGGGTGCTGGGTCTCCCAATTGGAGCTAGAAGAAAAGGAATTTACGGTAAGTAAACAAAATTCCCTTCTTCTTTTTCGCTCCTAATTGGGAGACCCAGACAGTGGGACGTCCAAAAGCAGTCCCTGGGTGGGTAAAAAGATACCACATGAACGGGCTGTCAGACAGCCTCTTCCTACAGGTGGGCCACCGCCGTATACCTAGGCTGGCATCTGCCGAAGCGTAGGTATGCACTTGATAGTGTTTGGTAAACGTGTGCAGACTCGACCAGGTAGCCGCCTGGCACACTTGCTGAGCCGTAGCCTGATGCCGCAATGCCCAGGACGCACCCACGGCTCTGGTAGAATGGGCCTTCAGTCCTGATGGAATCGGAAGCCCAGCAGAACGGTATGTGTGAAGAATTGGTTCCTTGATCCACCGCGCCAGGGTGGATTTGGAAGCTTGCGATCCCTTATGCTGACCAGCGACTAGGACAAAGAGCGCATCAGAACGGCGTAGAGACGCCGTGCGAGAAATGTAAATCCTGAGTGCTCTCACCAGGTCCAACAGATGTAAACCCTTTTCAAATTGGTGAACTGGATGCGGACACAAAGATGGCAAAGTGATATCCTGATTGAGATGAAAGGAAGAAACCACCTTGGGAGAAAACTCTGGAATTGGACGCAGTACTACCTTGTCTTGGTGAAACACCAGGAAGGGAGATTTGCAAGATAACGCCGCTAGCTCGGACACTCTTCGAAGAGACGTGACCGCCACAAGAAAAACTACCTTTTGTGAAAGCCGAGAAAGGGAAACCTCTTTCAAAGGCTCGAAAGGCGGCTTCTGGAGAGCAATGAGAACCTTGTTCAGATCCCAGGGTTCCAATGGCCGTCTGTAAGGAGGAACGATATGAGAAACTCCTTGGAGAAACGTGCGTACTTTAGAAAGCCGTGCCAAGCGCTTCTGAAAGAATACGGATAGCGCGGAGACTTGACCCTTAAGAGAGCTAAGCGACAAACCTTTTTCCAACCCAGACTGCAGGAAGGAAAGAAAAATTGGCAATGCAAATGGCCAGGGAGAAAACCCTTGAGCCAAGCACCACGCTAAGAATATCTTCCACGTCCTGTGATAGATCTTAGCTGAGGATGGTTTTCTAGCCTGTCTCATTGTGGCAACAACTTCATGAGATAAACCTGAGGCCGCTAGGATCCAGGACTCAATGGCCACACAGTCAGGTTCAGGGCCGCAGAATTCAGATGGAAAAACGGCCCTTGAGACAGCAAATCTGGACGGTCTGGTAGTGTCCACGGTTGGCCTACCGTGAGATGCCACAGATCCGGGTACCACGACCTTCTTGGCCAATCTGGAGCGACGAGTATGGCTCGATGGCAGTCGGACCTGATTTTCCGGAGAACTCTGGGTAACAATGCTAGAGGTGGGAACACATAGGGGAGTCGGAATTGCGACCAATCCTGAACCAAGGCGTCTGCCGCCAGTGCTCGGTGATCGTGAGACCGTGCCATGAAAACTGGGACCTTGTTGTTGTGCCGTGACGCCATCAGATCGACGTCCGGCGTCCCCCAGCGGCAACAGATCTGCTGAAACACGTCCGGGTGAAGGGACCATTCTCCTGCGTCCATGCCCTGGCGACTGAGAAAGTCTGCTTCCCAGTTTTCCACGCCTGGGATGTGAACTGCGGATATGGTGGACGCTCTGCTTTCCACCCACGTCAAAATCCGCTGGACTTCTTGAAAAGCTTGGCGACTGCGTGTTCCCCCTTGGTGGTTGATGTACGCCACCGCCGTGGAATTGTCCGACTGAATCCGAATCTGCTTGCCTTCCAGCCATTGTTGGAAGGCTCGCAGGGCAAGATAGATTGCTCTGATTTCCAGAACATTGATCTGCAGGGTGGACTCTTCCTGAGTCCACGTCCCCTGAGCCCTGTGGTGGAGAAACACCGCTCCCCACCCTGATAGGCTCGCATCCGTCGTGACCACTGCCCAGGACGGGGGAAGGAACGACTTTCCCTGTGACAATGAGGTGGGGAGAAGCCACCAACGCAGAGAGTCCTTGGCAGTCTGAGAGAGGGAGACAGTCCTGTCGAGGGACGTCGATTTCCCATCCCATTGGCGTAGAATGTCCCATTGTAGAGGGCGCAGATGAAACTGCGCGAACGGGACTGCCTCCATTGCTGCTACCATCTTTCCTAGGAAATGCATGAGGCGCCTCAGTGAGTGCGACTGGCTCTGAAGGAGAGATTGCACTCCAGTCCGTAGCGAGCACTGCTTGTCCAGTGGAAGCTTCACTATCGCTGAGAGAGTATGAAACTCCATGCCAAGATAAGTCAGAGATTGGGTCGGGGTTAGATGAGACTTTGGAAAGTTGATAATCCACCCGAAACTCTGGAGAGTGTCTAGTGCCACCTTCAGACTGTGCTGGCATGCCTCTTGAGAGGGTGCCTTTATAAGCAGGTCGTCTAGATACGGGATGACCGAGTGACCCTGCGAGTGCAGAACAGCTACTACTGCTGCCATGACTTTGGTGAAGACCCGGGGGGCTGTTGCCAGACCGAAAGGTAACGCTACGAACTGCAGGTGTTCGTCGTGTATGACGAAGCGTAGGAAACGCTGATGCTCTGGTGCAATCGGCACGTGGAGATACGCATCTTTGATATCTATTGATGCTAGAAAATCTCCTTGAGACATTGAGGCTATGACGGAGCGTAGGGATTCCATCCGGAACCTCCTGACTTTTACGTGTCTGTTGAGCAACTTTAGATCCAGGACGGGTCGATACGATCCGTCCTTTTTTGGGACCACAAACAGATTGGAGTAAAAACCGTGACCTTGTTCCTGAAGAGGGACGGAGGTCACCACTCCTTCCACCTTTAGAGCGGCCACCGCCTGCAACAGAGCATCGGCTCGGTCTGGTGGTGGAGAAGTTCTGAAGAAACGAGTTGGCGGACGAGAACTGAACTCTATCCTGTACCCGTGAGACAGAATATCCCTCACCCAACGGTCTTTGACGCGTGACAGCCAAATGTCGCCAAAGTGGGAAAGCCTCCCACCGACCGCGGGTGTGGGAATCGGAGACTGCAAGTCAGGAGGACGCCGTCTTGGCAACGGTTCCTCCGGCTGTCCTTTTTGGGCGTGACTGAGACCTCCAAGAATCTGAGCGTCTCTGGTCTTTTTGAGTCTTTTTTGACGAGGCGAATTGGGACCTGCCCGGTCCTCGAAAGGACCGATAACCAGACTGACCCTTCCTCTGTTGGGGTTTGTTTTGTCTGTGTTGCGGTAAGGATGAGTCCTTACCCTTGGAGTGTTTGATGATTTCATCCAAACGCTCTCCAAACAATCGGTCACGAGAAAAAGGCAAATTGGTTAAGCACTTCTTGGAATGAGAATCTGCTTTCCAATGTCTCAACCACAGGGCCCTACGCAAAACAACGGAGTTGGCTGACGCCACTGCCGTGCGGCTTGTAGCGTCAAGAACAGCATTAATCGCGTACGACGCGAATGCCGCCATTTGCGAGGTCAATGGTGCTACCTGCGGGGCAAATGCACGTGTGACTGAGTCGACTTGCGCAAGCCCGGCTGAGATAGCTTGGAGTGCCCATACGGCCGCAAAAGATGGCGCTAACGACGCTCCAATCGCTTCATAGATGGATTTCAGCCAGAGCTCCATCTGCCTGTCAGTGGCATCTTTAAGTGCCGCTCCATCTTCAACTGCAACCAAGGATCTAGCTGCAAGCCTGGAAATTGGAGGATCCACTTTTGGACACTGGGTCCAACCCTTGACCACCTCAGGGGGAAAAGGATAGCGTGTATCTTTAAGCCGTTTAGAAAAACGCCTTTCAGGATAAGCGTGGGGTTTCTGGATTGCGTCTCTAAAGTCAGCGTGGTCCAGAAAAGTGCTTAATGTACGCTTAGGGTATCTGAAATGGATTCTCTCGTGCTGCGAAGCTGACTCCTCTACAAGAGGAGCTGGTGGGGAAATATTTAACATCTTATTGATGTTAAATATAAGATCATTAACTATGGCGTCACCATCTGGTGTATCTAGATTGAGAGCGGTCCCAGGATCAGAATCCTGATCAGTTACGTCCGCCTCATCACCCATAGATTCATCTCGCTGGGATCCTGACCATTGAGATGAATGTGAAGGCCCGTCATAGCGAGCCCGCTTAGGCTGCCCGGGGCCATCGTCCGAGTCAGAGTCTTCACCCTGAGGTGTATGTGCCCGTCCCGGAGCTTGGAGGTAATTCAGCTGAGGGGGACCAGGGGGCAATGATTGCACAGTGTCCGTGGCCTGAAGTACAGGCCTAGCTCGCAATGTGTCAAGAATTTGTGACATAGTGAGAGACATTCTGTCAGCAAAAGCTGCAAACTCAGTTCCTGTCACCTGGACAGCATTCACAGGTGGTACACCCTGGGTCACGTCCAGCAGAGGTCCCGACTGTGCAAGCGCCGCAGGGGCTGAGCACTGCACACAATGGGGGTCCGTGGAGCCTGCCGGTAGAAAAGTCCCACATGCGGTGCAGGAAGCATATAATGTCTGTGCCTTGGCACCCTTGCGTTTTACGGACGACATGCTGCTGGCTCTCTGCAATGTGAGAGAGTCTATAGCCAAAGGGCGACCAGCGCTATGCAATACAAAGTATTTGTAGAAACAAAATACTAAGAATACTACTGGCACAAGAGGGGGTGAGCCCTGAGGGCTGCTTACCGCCCGCTGAATAGCGGGTAAGAGGCGCAGAATTCCTTGTCTGGGTCTCCCCGGCTCCCCTCTGCAGCTCAGCGTGTCAGCAGGAATGGCTGCCGGCGTCTGTGGAGAGGGGCGGTCCGTGGGAGTTCCTAAACAAAAGTGCGGGAAACAGTGTCCCCTCTGTGCCGATTGTGAGGGCTGGAGTATGTAAAAACGACTCCAGCCCTCGGCGCTGATGCACTGACCAGCGTCCCGCCCCTCTCCTGACTGGCAGGTCTGGGGGCGGGAACGAACGGAAGCAGGCCGCAAAAGCCGGGGACTCGAGTTATCAGCGCGGCCGCCGTAAAAGCGCGGCCCGCGCTGAAGTCCCCGGCGCACCACAAGTGCCAGCCGCGCCGCAGTCCCAGCGGCCGGCGCGACCGATTCCCAGAAGTGTGCCTGCTTCAGCGAAGCTGAATGAGGCCATGGCACAAGCGCCGCAGCGCTGATGTCCCCGGCGCACTACAACACCCAGCATGCTGCGGTGTGAGCGCCAAATGCACGGGGACACAGAGTACCTTGAGGAAGCAGGGCCATGTCCCTGATGTACTCCGCTCCATCCAGCATCTTCTCCAGGGGCTGTAGATGGAGCACGGTCTCAGTGCCTGGAGACCAGTAAATCCCACTTCACCCAGAGCCCTGTAAAAAGGGATGGGGAAGGAATCAGCATGTGGGCTCCTGCCGCCGTACCCGCAATGGGTACCTCAACCTTACAAACACCTCCGACATACAGTGGGGTGAGAAGGGAGCATGCTGGGAGCCCTGTATGGGCCCTCTTTTCTTCCATCCGACATAGTCAGCAGCTGCTGCTGACTAAAAACAATGGAGCTATGCGTGCGTGTCTGACCTCCTGCGCACAAAGCTAAAACTGAGGAATCCGTACTCCTACGGGAGGGTGTATAGCCAGAAGGGGAGGGGCCTTACACTTTTAAGTGTAGTTCTTTGTGCGGCCTCCAGAGGCAGTAGCTATACACCCACTGTCTGGGTCTCCCAATTAGGAGCGAAAAAGAAAGAGAATTTTGTTACTTACCGTAAATTCTTTTTCTTATAGTTCCGACATGGGAGACCCAGCACCCTCCCTGTTGCCTGTTGGCAGGTTTCTTGTTCCGTGTGTTTTCACCGGCTGTTGTTGTTGTAGACAGAGGTTCCGGTTGTTCCGGGTTTTGCTCTGTCTCTACTTGTGGGTGGATGTCCTCCTTCAGCTTTTGCACTAAACTGGCTAGGACTGGCTACCAGGGGGTGTATATGCTAGGAGGGAGGAGCTACACGTTTGAGTGTAGTACTTTGTGTGTCCTCCGGAGGCAGAAGCTATACACCCATGGTCTGGGTCTCCCATGTCGGAACTATAAGAAAAAGAATTTACGGTAAGTAACAAAATTCTCTTTTTTTCAGTCTATGTAACAATTTGAGGGCTTGTTTTTTTTTGCGGGATGAGTTGTATTTTTTAACTACACCATTCATTCTGACCTTGTACTGTAATATGGGGAAAAAATTTCAAGTTCGATAAAATTGCAAAAACTGCACTTCCATGATTTTTTTGTTTTTATGTACCATATTCACTATATGGGAAAACTCACCTGGCAGTGTGATTTGCCAGGTCAGTTCGAGTTCGTAGATGCAAAACCTGTATAGTTTTACATTTATCTAACTGGTGAAAATATTTTCAGAAGTTTGTGGAAAAAAAATCGCGCTTTTGGTTCCATTTTTCGAGACCAGTAGCGTTCTAATTTTTTGCGTCTTGAGTTGATGTTTTTTAATTATACCATTTTTGGGTAGATGCGATGTTTTTATCGCCTGTTGAATTTTAATGCAATGAGGTGGCGTAAAAAAACGTAATTCTGGCGGTTTTATCTTTGTCGATCAGATTAATGGATTTTATATTTTGATCAGGCATTTCTGAACACTGCAATACCAAATATGTTGGGGGGGGGTTGAATGGAGAAAAAGGGGGGTGATTTGAAATTTTCAGGCATTGTTTTTTGTTTTGTTTTTTTTCTTTTTAATATTTCCTAAGTTTTTTATTTTTTTACAATCTTTTTTGATTTTACCAGTCCCACTCAGTATCACTCTGATCTGGGGGGGGAGTTGTAATAATGTGGGTTGTGTGTATGAACTCGCATTAAAGGGACAGGCACAGGCAAGGACATATGTACGTCCTTGGTCATGAAGGGGTTAAAGTGCCAGACTGAACACCTAACTCTTGGCCTAACATGCTGCATGTGGGTGCTATTGGGAACAGTTGCCTGCCTTCTCCCTCTGGCCACACCACTGTCTCTTCATCACTGTTGCGGTGCTGCGGATCACTACCCCTCTGTGCTGCTGTCCTCGATCTGCATGGAACCTTCTCAGGTTGGATCAGTGACTTAATCGGCCACCACCTCATCTTCCATTGCCGCACTCTGGTCCTTCTAACTTGTTGACTTAACAACATCACTTGTTGGCAACTGTGTCTCATCATCATCTACCTCTTTAGATACTAATTGCTGTTGCCCCACAGTCGTCTTCTTACTGTGTCTGCTTAAATATTTGGGCATCACTACACACAATCTCATGTCCTTCTTGAAATGTGCAGGGTGAGAGGCCAGAATGAATAAATGGAAATGTAAAGAGCTCCTCAGAGTGTGGGATCACTTCTTTCTAGGACTCTCCATAGTGAGAGGAAGAAGAATTGTGAGGATTATGTGGTCCAGCGTTTTGGGTAGTGAGACTGGACTGTGTGGAAGACAGGGTGGTGCTGGGACACATTATCTGCCGTCCAACCGACTATCTGTTTGCATTGTTCTGGCTTCCAAGGGTGGCATCTGGTGCTCCCCTGTGAAGTGGGACAGGAAGCTAGGTCTTGTGGATGACTGTGTGATGTGCACCTGCAGCAGGCACAGATTCACCTGGCCCTCGGTCTCTGTGTACCATCAGCAGCATGTCTATTTCCCCATCCCTTACCGCACGCCTTGCCCATTCTAAATTGGGTATGAAATGTATGTTGCAAATTTTCTGGTATTAATAGGGAAATAGGAAAAAAAATGTTGCCCTGAAAAGGACCTTTGTTTTTAGGTTGCGGCAGCAGTATACCTATAGGAGCACTATAAGGCAATAAACCCTGCCTATATTTTTCTAATCCAAAACTATCCCTCCTTCACCAGCTATCCCTACACTGAATGCAGGTAACTGCGGTTTTACTAGAGAAAGTTCAATATGTAGCCCTGAAAAGGACACTTGTTTTAATGGTGCAGCAGCAGTATACAATTGCTGCAATAGCAATTAACCCCTAAATGACATCAAAGGCACCAAGCACTCATATTTTCCTGCACGTCGGCTGATGTGATCAGCCGATATGTGCCTCTAACAGCCACTGATGCGTTACTCTGTACAGCACAAACGTTTTTAAAAATATATGAAAAAAAATTGAAAAACAATACTTCAAATCACCTCCTTTTGCCCCATTGAAAATAAAACAAACAAAAAGTACACATTGGGCATCTCTGAAAGCAGAGATAACAAATCTATCAAAATATAAAATAAATACAATCGATAAATTGCATAATGGGAAAAAAATAAAAATGGTCAGAATTGACTATTTTTGGCCTCCGCAACATCGCAATAAAATACAATGAGGCGATCAAAACATTACAACTTGTGGGTAGATGCATCAGTAAAAACGTCAGCATAGGATGCAAAAAAAAATCACTCAGCCTCAGATCCTGAAAAATGAAAACATTATGGGTCTCGCAAAATTGGCTCCAAAAACAAATATATTCATATTTTTTACAAACTTGTTAAATAAAAATAAGTAAATCACCAATTAAAGAAAACCTATCCATGTTTAATATCTACATACTGACCTGGAGAATCATACTGTCAGATCAGTCTTACCATGTAGTGAACACGGGAAATTTAAAAAAAAAAATCGGAATTGCACTTTATTTTATTTTTTCAATTTATTTTTTATTTTTTTTGCAATTTCACCTCACTTAGAATTTTTTATCCCGTTGTCTAGTACACTATATGGTAAAATTGTTTCATTCAAAAGTACAACTCATCACGCAGAGAACAAGCCCTCATACAACTGTTGCCGAAAGCAAAAAAGTTATGCATCTTAGAAGAAAGGAAGGGAAAAAATTTTTAAAATTGCCAGGTGCAGAAGGGGTTAAACCCTGCCTATATGTCTGCTCTAATCTAAGCTGTCTCTCCTACAACTCCAGAGTAAAGTGTGCCGAGCAGCGTGTTACTGGGTCTTACATAAGACCTAATGAGTAATCCACAAAAGAAAGTGTCTCCACTCCAAGGTCCATTAAAAAGGATTTATTGGTACATAAAAGTGTGCATAAAAAAAGGCAGTGTCAGAGCTGAGTGCGAGCTCCCCCTGGACTACGCCCGTTTCGCACTAACCATGCGCTTCTATGGGTCCATGGTTAGCGCGAAATGGCCGTAGTCCCGCGGGAGCTCGCACCAAGCTTTGCCACTGCCATTTTTATGCACACTTTTTTTGTACCAATAAATCCTTTTTATGGACCTTGGAGTGGAGACACTTTTTTTCTTCTTTTGTGGATTACTTGCTGGATATCTGCCTCTTTTGAAGTGTGGCCCTCTGAGCATGTTTGATTTTCGGATCTGGAGCAGCTTTCCTCTGGCCACCCAACTATGAAAGGTAAACCCTGGTAGTGCAGGCCAATTCTTTGTTTCACTGGTACGTAAGACCTAATGATGCGGTGCAGCCGGCCAATCCCTGTAATGCCAGTAGCCAACATGGCTAGGGCATTACGGTTTATGGCAGGCAAGCCACGCATGTTGATGGGCTGTCTAACAGATACGAGGCAGAGACTTGAGCATAACGCTCGAGCACCTGCAATACACTGTCGAGTAACAAACTTACCCTTGCATCCCAATGCTTGATCGAGTATTGAGCAGTGGCAAGCACGCTCGCTCATCACTAACCACTACCTTTTCTAGTTGAGTATTGTGCATCGATAACTACTGTCACTCCATGACTGACATGAGTTCAATATCTGGGACCCCCCATGATTGTGAGAATAAAACTTTTTTTTTAGCCCCTTGTTTTCCTACACTGCGATGCACTTGCTGATTACTTGCATTAAAGCTGCAGCACTCCTCCATGAATGTGGGTGACACTGCGTGTAGTATCAGAGAAGGTGCTGCTGCCCATTCTTTTTCTCCAGTACGTGGGATTTCAGATGTTTTCAAACCCTGAATCGTAAACTAGCATATCCTTTACAGAATAGGAATACATCTTTTTATCGTAATCTTTTCTATACTGATTAAATCTGAAATATGCAGTTTACCAATAAATATGCAGCTTTAGCCAATAAATCTTTCTATACATCCACCCATCCATCGTATGTTTATTGGTGATAAGTGTACAACTTGTTGAACATGTTTTTATTTTTTTATTTTTATTTTTTTTCTCCACCATGCTATGTAACTGTGGGGGGGGAAAAGTAACTTTTTAAAGTGAGTCTGTTGGCACTAAATGACTGTTCAAACCAAGCACAGGTGCTCAGTGCGTCCTTGGCGTAACCAAACAGTCCATTTCACAGTTCCACATGCTTTTTTTTCATCAGTCTCTATCAAGGATTGCCTATAAAACAAGTAGGTATGAGAACTGTTTGGTCACCCGGCCCTGTGCTTAGTTTGAGCAGTTGTTTTGTACTCTCATTCCCTTTTAGACTTTTTCTCTACTCATACTATGGCTACCACTTTAAATGACTCTTATTCTCTTGAGGACAGTCTATAAGGGGCAAGAGAAAAAATAAATATTGTGTTAAAACATGGTCAAGATGTCTAGTAAGTAGGCGATTTATCTTCTAATACAAAGTAAACAATGGACAATTGGCGGGTAGACTTTGGCAGCACTAAAGTAAGACATCGGAAAAACTGTAAAGACACAAAGTTCTGACCATGTTGGCGTATATGTGTGTCACCGGATATCTTAATGGAAATTGCATTGCTCCGGCTGCGCTACCGAATGACAAATAGATTGACGAGTAACGGCGTCTTGAAAGAAAAGGCGCATAAAATGTGTTCCTTATATTTATGGGATCACAGTCTGGTACACGCTCAAAGTGACATTACCGTAGAGAAGGGCAGTGCGGTCAATCAAACAGCCACCTCTTTCGAGTGGCTGTGGTGGGTGTTACTTTCTGCTTTTCCTTGATTTGACATTGATGTGCCAATTTTCAGCTGATGAATAATTGGCTATATGCTGATAACTTGCAGGAGTCAAGTACAGTCTGCTACTGCTCTCAGTGAATGGCAGATGCAGTTTATGCAAACCAGAGGATCTGATTTCTGACTTTCTTTCATTGCACTCGGTAAACTTGTCAGTTAGCTGAGTGTGCGAGCCATTTTGATTAGTGCAATCAGTAAACATGAAGTCTCGTCTTTGATTGCTGGGATGATTAGCTAAATACTCTCTTAAGTAGCTGTTTGGAGCTTTTAGTTTATAGTTTGTTGTCATCTGCGCTGTAGCGTCACTATTACACATCCCCTTTATCTCCCTGTGCCAGCTATACTTTGTATAAGTGCTATTTAGTTTCATCAGATACATTTCATGGCTGGAGTTCAGCATATGAAATATCTCTATAAGAGATTGCTGCATTAATATTAATATGTACTTGTAAATATTTCAAAGCATTGCAACGTGCAAAAGCCCCCAGACATTTTTCATCAGAATTCTGGCGGTTCACAGTCTGCTTTTGGGGGAAAACCTTTTTTTTTTAATATATATACAAATGAGGAAAAGTTTGTCTCCTGGTTGCTTTTAGTGAAGCAGTGACTGATATATAAAATGAGAATCTTAAATCTCTTATGGTTTCTTTTTTGTTAATTTTTCAGCATTTGTTCAGCTATATTGTTACAAACCACTTCAGTAATGTGCATATCCTAAGCTTATATTGAGCTTTGCTAGTGTTTATATCGAGCTGTGGTATATTGCTTATGATTGGAGATGACCTGTCTTGTCTCAGTTGGGTTCAGCTTCTGACCAGAGAGTATTCTAAGGGCTTGTGCCCACGATCCGGACATGCTTCATCCTAGACGCAGTATGTCCTCTCCTGCGTAGCCTCAAGTGCTCTCCGTAGGAGACCGCAGCTGCCTGTGCCCATGATAAAGTTTCGGGAAGCAGCAGACTTTCTCTGTTCTCCCTGCGGAGAACACTCTCGGCTCCGCATGCAATCAATTAACATGACCATAGATCAGTTTGCGCTGCGGGAAAATCGGCACAGTGGGCATGGGATTTCTAGAAATCCCATCCACTGTGCTTGTACTGTACAACACAACATTTTGGTTGCAGTGAAAACGTTCTGCGTCCAAAATGCTGTGAACCCTGATCATGGGCACGCAGCCTAATCGAACAAAAGAACTGTGTAGATAAGGAGACCCCTGTCAATCACTTGTTGTGAGGCAGGAATTTGCAGGCAGAGGTTGTGCTGGTCTGGTAGGGTACTCTACCTATTGTTGCCTGCCAGCTTTTCAAAGTGTTTTGTTGAACTAGCAAAACACTAACTGTTTATGTGACCCATTAAATCAACGTAGACTGCAACACATCGCTGTCAACCATGCATGGGGGCACCATGATCATTCTGTCTCCATAAGGTCGTGTGAATGTCCAGTGAGTGAGCACCAATCAACTTGTGCATATAGTAGATCAATGCTTGGTTGTGGCCAGAAATCGGTGTAAATAGGCTTCGATATGCATGAAAGTCCCCATACATGATGGCTTAGAATTTGTTGAACCAACCAGTATCAACAGTACGGCCTCTTTCACACGTTCGTGAAAAACCACGCACGTTTTTCACGGATGTGTCAGAGGTGCTCTTTGCCCTCCGTGAGCCGTGTTTATGGGCTAAGTGTGTTCTCCGTGTGTTATCCATGATAACACACGGAGAACGGGAACTTTCTACTCACCTGTCCCTGGCGTCGCTGTCCGTGGTGATGATCTTCGGTTTCTGGTCCTGCCGACTCCCCGCTGCTGCTTCCGGCTGCGGTGAAGTGAATATTCAATGAGCATAATAAGCGGCGGTCGGCAGCAAGTGACAGCAGCGGCAGAGACTGCAGGGCTGGAGAAGGTGAGTAAAGTTTTGTTTTGTTATCTCGCAGACACATGTCTTTTCTCCGGTGTGTGTCACACGGAACACTTCCGTGTGGTCCGTTTGCATTACGTGTGACATGTTTGCGTTCCGTGTGACACCCGTGATGCCGGAGAGAAAACGGACATGTTGCCGTGAGAAACACGCGTAAGTACGGAACGGACACACATTCCGTGCGAAAATACTTACGTGTGTCCAAAACCATAGGAATCCATAGGCCTACGTGTGTACGTGTCTCCGGTACATGAGAAAATTGCCAAACACATACCGGAGGCACGTACGTGTGAAAGAGGCGAAATATGTATGGGGGCTTCCCGACTTTTCCATGACAGATAATGTCGATGGAGTGAAAGATCTGTCCTGTTGGATTTCCAGAGACCAATTGAAGTAGACCTGTTTCTACAAGGAGTCTCAGCTCCTCTTACAGAAGACACAAGCGCTCTGCTGAGTGTTTCTGTACATGAGGGAGAGGGCTATTGGCCAAATGATCGAACTGCCGGCAGATATCCTATGTGTATAGATGCCTTGCGAATTAATAATTTTGTCTTTCACTTGCAAAATTATTGTGAAACCATGTGTATGCCGAGATATAAATATAGAGTTCCGCTTTCTCACAGTTCTACAATATTCTATTATGTGCAAAAGCCCAGAATGGCTGTATCGATTAGGCATGAAGAAAATACTTGGCTGGACCTTTATAATTAGGTCTCACTTAAACAATGACGATCTCACAGAGAAAGCTGAAGATTTGCAAGCTCCACAATTTCTGGAGTGCTGTGTACGGAATGAGTATCTATTGATTAGAAGCCTTTCATGCTGTGCACTGGCCAATCTTGTCTAGAAGAAGAGCATCCATCTAATTGCCTGTTTTGTTGTGGCTGCGTCTCTACTGTAGTATTGTCAGAAACAAAGGGAAGGGTGGGTGGTCCTTCAGCTCACATACACGCACCGTCTGCTGGAAGATGATTTGTATCTGAACCAGAAATTCCTAGCACTGTTTTTTACAAATCAAACCGACGCAACTTACCTAAAGGTCTTGTAGCTCATGAATCTTCATACTGTTTAAAAAAACGAAATCAGAAAAAAATGAAAGAAATTTATTTTATTAACGATAGTCAAAGGGTCTGGTGCACCTTTCCCCCTTTTTATTCTTTTGGGTTCATATTACATTTTAGGCCATTTTCCCAACCTTTTCCAGATTTTTTTCCACTCGAAAATTCAATAATGTTGATAGTTGTGCTGTGAAGGATGAGGCTTTAATTTACATTATGTACTAAAGGATACATTTTATAGGTGAGGGGATGCGATTCTGATTTTGTTTTCTAGTTCATTAGTGTGTGAATTCTACTAAAAATGTGCTTTTTGTTCCTTGTAGACCCTCGAGCACCAAATTCATGGTCCATGCGTCCGCCGCTTTATAACCAGCCGCCACTACAAAGGTAAGATTCATGTTGCACTTTTTTTAACGAAAAGACCTGTCAAAACATTGGCTTCCGATTGAGCGCTTTGCCACAGACAGCCCAAGAAAATGACTCCCAGTAGTCTGATATCCATTGCTTGCCTTTATCTCCTTGCAAAGTTTTGGAACTGAACAAAGATTTGGGTTGGAGGGTAGGCTAAACAAATTTCTTTTCAGAAGCTGCCTGGAAATTAATGAGGCATAACTAATGATGTTCCACTTGATAAGCTCCATGTTGGAATAGCCGTGTTAGCACAGACCCGCTATTGATTCTTGCTACAAACCTCTTGAAGTACTAATCAACTTCTTTGGTCCCACTTTTTCAAGGCTGACAAGCCCATTGTAGGCCAGTGTCACTGTAGGTCAGTAGTTATTAGTTGCCACTGAAAACAGTTTCTTTAACTACTTAAGACTCGCCTGAATTAAAAGCAGAGGGGTCTGGCCGGATTATAGAATCCACAGGCTAATAAGTACCGTGCAATGGAAAGAATGTGACGTGGTTTAATAATGAGGGATGTTATACATATGTTCTCTGACAAAACACAGAAGTTTGTAAAGGTCCCTACTTGTCTGAATCCATTGTACAACTTCTAATGAACTCTCCTAAATCCATGCGAAGAAATAAATACAAGTCGAACTGCAGCAAATTTCTTAGTGTTACATAGCTACAAGCAATACTACCCATATAACACTTGGCTTTACTGGCAGATTTTTTTTCTTCGGTAGCAATCTTCCAGACAAAAGCAAAGCTTTATTTTTAACGCCGACTTTTCAGTTCTCTCGCACTCACGTGTATGATCTGATTTGTGTGTATGAACGCAAGGTACATGTTCTCCCAAGGGTTTCTGAATTGGTTTGCTACACCAAGGCAATTAAAACATTTGTTGCCGCTTGTAATATGGTGTGCCCGTCTGGATCATAATAGATGTTAAATTTGTGTTACCATATAAACCTGTATACCAAATGTCAGTCCATGCCAATTAGCGCTGATGTTGCTAGGTCACGGCGGTCAATTGAAAACCACATCAATAGAACTTGGAAAGGTTTTTTCCTGGTCAGACCTTGTGACATATTGCACAGAATAATGGAGGGGGAACAAAAAAAAATCTGATAAGGACCCTACCCTAGATTCAGAATTCTTTGCAGTAAGAATTCATTTGCAATCTGCAATTAACTTGAAAGAATGGCAGGCCTTAGAGGGTCTGGACTTTCAGAAAATAAAGCATTCTCCTGCATTGCTTATGTTTACCCTTTGGATAATGCACTTTGACTTGGAAACCTAGTGTTCAGAAGGAAGAGCGCGCACTACTGAACTGAACAAAAGCCAATGTTAGCAGTTCCTACAAAAAAAGAATATGCAATAATTAACAAATTGGGGTTTTGCTTTGTTTTTTTTACATTAAAAAATATTTGACCCATTTTCTTCTTCTTTTTATTTTTTTTAAGAAACTTTGGGCACATGCAGAATCTACACCAATCATTTCCAAATCCGCTTGGTGGACCAAGCAATTACTACCAGCGACAAAGAGATGATCGAAATCAGCAGGTAAGGTAGCGTAATGTATAGGGCTGCAGTTTTGTCTCAACTATTGGGTTCTAATTATGCATTCTACATAATAAATATATATTATTTTAGAGAGCGCTATATAGAGGGAGATATATGTATATAGATAGAGGTACATATTTTTTATTTTTAGTATATTTATAAATATTTTTATTCATTTTATTTGTTTTTACTATATTGTATGGCTAAAGCCAGCACCAGAATATTCCCACTCACCCCACCTTTGGAGATTAATTAAATTATTAACCCCTTTGCGGATTCTGTTCTCTATATTGGATGACATCACTTGCTTGCCAGACAAATCTGCCTCCGTTACGCCTTGTTTAGAGTTGACCTGAGCATATTTTAACTTCTGATTAGTTCCATGTCATCACTTTTGTTATGAAATTATTGTTCGCATTCTGCTTGTCTGAATAGCTTTTTGCTATTGAGTAATTTAACCCCATAAACAAACTTTTCTTCATTTTTATTTCATGTTTTTCAGCATTACAACCAAGGGAGAAATTACCAAATGCAGAATCAGTCAGGAAGATACGGCCGGAAATAACGTTTTAATTTTTATTTTTCATCATTTTTGCTGGTAGACAGTTTGATAAAACTTATGAAACATACTGTGTAAATGTGTTTTTTTTATTTTGTTCAGGTAGTGTGTAATTGTTTGATTCTAATGTGACTTATTTAATGTCTTTAAAAAAATAAATGGCATTTTATGAAACTTTATGTTGGCCACCCGATTCGGCAGCGCTCAGACCTATATGATAAAGGGCATCGTGCAGATGTATTGAAGATTTTTGCTTCCAGTTTTGAAGGAAGATTAAGTTTTATTTCTTGGCCTTTTTTTTTTTTTTTTTGCTTTTTTTTTTATAATGTCCATTGTCTGCAATATTTTAAAACAGATTATGCATACCTGATTATTGTCTTATACATTTTAGTTTTGTTCCAAAATGATTTTATAAAGACATAAAAATTGCAGAAGTTGTCGGGTTTTGTTACTCTTAGTGTTAGTGTTTTTTTTTTTTTGTAAATCCCTCATTCTCCATT